>NC_057851.1:184106770-184440384 GCF_015237465.2 Chelonia mydas
AGGGAAGGGATGGGATGGGGAGGGTGTGGGGGTCGTGGGCTAGGGGTGGGGTCATGTGCGGGGTGGTCACAGGGGTTGCTCCCAGACCCCCAGCTTCTTCCCCTCCCACCCCCCACCCCCCCAAAAAAAAATTTTCCCCACCAGTTGCTGTCCTGGTCCGTCAGGGTAAGCAGCTGGCACGCTGGGACACTTTGTTTACTTAGGTTTACCTCCGTGCCTGCGGACGCCTGAGGTAAACAAACCATCTCGGCCCTCCAGCGGGTTATCCTGGTGGCCCAGGAGACAAAGTTTGCCGACTCCTGAATTATAGGGTCGGCTTATGAGTGGGTCATAAAATTTTTCCATTTTTACTTCTCCATCTTGGGGCGGCGGGGGGGGGGGTCGGCTTATAAACGAACTGGCTTGTGATCGAGTATATACTGTAATTTATTTATGTAGGGTTTTTTTCAGACTCAATAATAAAAATAATGTACAGATGTCTATTCTTTACTGGATCTAAACAGAATAGAAAGACAAATAAGATGCTTTGCATGTTTTTGTCTTTTTTTATGGTTTCTTTTGATTTTTTGGCTGCATTTTTAGACTTGCTAGCTAGTAAATCTGCTTCTGTGAAAAGTGATATTTGTATGTTTGTTAATATCACTTTTCACAGCAGTGGACCTGTTAGTTAGCTGAGAGGCAGTGAAAAGTGATATTAACAAATATACAAATATTACTTTTCACAGCAGACTCACTCAGCCCTTGCAAGCCAGGGAACAAATAAAGACTTGGCTGGGGAGGTGGATAGGGAGGCAGCAGGGGCGATGAGTGGGATGGAGTCCTGTGGTCGAGGGATGGAGCCCACTGCTAAGTAGTGAAAGCCCAGAGCCCAAAGCCCCATGGTCAGAGCCTGTGGCAGGAGCCCACTGCCATGCAGCTGGAGCCTGCCACCCGCCACACCAGGGCTGAAGCCAGCAGCCTGAGCCCTACTGATCCAGGAAGGTGGGGAATTCACACCGGCTGTCTGCTCCTCAGGTGTTTGTGGCTCCAAAGTGGGGTAAGGCCCAACCCCTCCTGGCAGCCCCAGAGGAGGGGCCGCTGCTTTGTCCTCCCCCAATCAGTACCCAGGAGGCTGTGGCTGCAAGAAAAGCTTTTGGTGGCCACTGTGGCTGCATTTGAGAAACATTGAGCAATGGTGCTCAAACTTTTCCTCTCGTGCCCCCCCCCCCCCCCCAGTAATGGAATGTGTCCGTGCTCCCCCAGGCTGGGAGCGGAGTCGCGGCTGGGACTGAGAGCGGGGCTGGGAGTGGGTTCAGGGGGCCAAGAGTGGGGTCTGGGGTCTGGCGGCCAAGAGTAGGGGCTGGGAGTGGGGACTGGTGGATGGGATGGGGCTGCAGGTGGGGCTGGAGCGGACCTGGGAGCAGAGCAGGGCTGGGTGTCCCTCCCTCCCTGTCCCCCCCATGGGTGCTGGCCTGGGCTGCACCGTGGGCCCCAGGATGTTCCTCCACGTCGTGCCCCACAGTTTGTGGACCACAGTTCCAGAGGTTAGAGCAGGGGATGGAAATCTGGGTTCTATTCCTGTTGTTGGTGAGATCCATTTGTGGTGGCCCTCTTTGCCACTTAAGCCAAAGTATGCATAGAGACTATGTGGGAGACTGAGGGTGGCCCAACCCCACAAAGTTTGCCTGTCTAGGCTCAGCACCCGATGGAAGGGGTCTCTAGTGGCCCTTGATAAGCCAGCATGCAAAGCCACAAAGAGGGTGAGCTAGGGAAGGGGTTGCAGGATCCAGTGAATCAACACTAGGGTGGAGTGCATTCACCCTTAGTAACCTTGGGCAAGTCACTTTATATCTCTGTGCATCAGTTTACCCATTTTAAAAACAGGAGTTATAATTGCCTACCACTATACTTTGTCCTTTGAGTTCTTCCGGTGAAAGGCACTATATACTTGAATGCAAAATATTATTTATTATTAGTATAAATGTTGAAGAGTGTGTTGTCATCTGTTCTTTTATTACTTCACAAACATTATTTGGCTGTTTCCATCAGTGGAATATGGAATAAGAAAAAAACAAAATAACAAAATAATGACTTATTTCTGCGTATTTAGAATTTCATGCTATCCTTTTCTTATAGTTCTTTGAAAAGAATTACAAAATTTATAAAAGAAATGAATGGTGGGCTAAAAGTTGAATAAAATGAATTTGGTACTGGTGTAGCCAAGATAGGTATTTGCCTACCTCTTGAGTTTGTCCAACTATTGCCTCTGAAAATATTCTATATATTTGGCGTGATTCTCCTCTGCCCTTCACCTTTGTACACCTGTGCAAAGCAAGTGGAACATGTGACCAAATCAGAATTCTCCAGGAACTTACACTAGTGGTAGAATTTTACCCCAGCTTTACACAGGTGTATATGACTGTTTAAGGGGCAAGATAGCAGAGAATCAAGCTATTTATCTTTTGCCTTAACTTTATGCTTACACAAGTCATTCCATTTCATATTGTTTCTTTAAGATGTTCATAACTTCCTCTAACATTTTCCTTTTGTATTAAGGCCCCCAATAAGCATGTGTGTTAGTGATTTGCCAAGTTGGGGCCTAAAATTTCTTATGTTTAGTCTCAGGTCATATACAAATGTTTAAGTTGCACATTATATAAACTTCCCACCTGCCTAATAGCAACTGTGTATCCTCCTCCCTATTTACTGCAGTTACCCCCTTCCGGATGTCCAGCCTTGGTTAGATTCTGCAGTTACCCCCTTCCGGATGTCCAGCCTTGGCTAGATTCCTCCTTCAGTGCAGTCGTGCAGCTTCTCCTCCCAGCTTCCAAACCCTCTGGGATTTCTCCAGCAAGAGCCAGCTGAATCGTAGATGCACTGCGGAGTGCTGGTCCCAATGCTTCAAGAAAGTGCAAACTTCCCTGAGACACTATGGTATGTCTTAATGTGTGATGCTTACTTATTCCAAGAGGCTTAATAGTAATGTTGAATTGTGGGGCTTGAAATACCCATTTATTTGGATTTATTTTTCTCCATGAGCATGACTAACTTCAATCCTTTTAAAAAAACTTGGTGGACTCTGCTAACTTTACCTAAAGCTGTTACAAAATTAAATTGCCTTTTTATATTATAACAACGATAGCGCAGATTTTCAAAGATTTAGACACTGAAGGATACAAATAGGCACCTAGTGGGATTTTCAAATGTGCCTAAGCAGGTCTGTGTCTCGCTCCCATTGAAAACAGGCACTTAACTTGTTTAGGTGCTTTTGAAAATCCCACTAGGCACCTATCTGCATCTTTAAAATCTGGCCCGAGGTGCTATGTGGTTTGATGTTTTTAACAATTCAGTAAAAGCATGCAAACTTTTAATTCATGAAAAGGAAAAATGACATAAGGATGAGGCAAAACTCTAAAAAATAGAATAGCAAAAGATTGAGAAGATAACACAAAATTCATATCCCTGGTACACTGTAAAATGTGTTTTCTTGGTGCAGGTAGATATCACAGAAGAGTGGAGCAGTGGATACAACACAAGACTGGTAGTTCATTAGAGCTGGGTTTTACTCTTAGCTGTGCTACTTACTTGCTGTGTCTTTGGGCAAGGTGTTTCATGGCTCTGTGCCTCAGTTTCCTCATCCACAAGATGGAATAATAATACCTACTCTCCTCTGCAAAGTGCTTTGAGATGTATGCATGAAAAAGTGCCCATATAACTGCAAAAATTAGCATATCACACATGAATTACAATTGTTGCACTTGCTTAGGTTGACTGAATTTTGTTGTTATAAACAAAACAAAGTGGCATGCCTCAGTGGGTATGCTGTAGTTAGATGGGTTCCATCCACAGACAGTGAATTCCTGGTGATGCACTTAATAGATTCATCCTCTAAAAGCAAAGGACAGTATTGCTCTGGACACTGGTCAGGCCTCTGTATGCTCTTCTCAGGAGACCCACAGTGCTGATAGGACATCCCCATAACAGTGAAACATGGTAACATTTACTTGGCATCTGATTCAAAGTCTGTTTCCAGGACTCTCTAGTCATCCTAATTCTTATAAGGCCTGATTCAAAGCCCTTTGAAGTAAATAGGACTGTTGACTTCAGTGGTTTTAGGATCAGGTTCCTAGTGAGTCTAGGGGTATGAATCTGCTTTCCAAACTTTTCACTCTTTCTAAACAATGATGACAGTTTAACGACACTCACTTTTGGTTTTGTTTGGAAATTTTCATTGTGCAAATATGATATTTTCTTAGTCTTAGGCTGCTTGGGAAGCAATATAATTTGTCCTAGTTTAATGTGGGGTATTACATCTTTTATAGAACTCTGACTGTAGCTTTCTGGAGAGCACCAACATTTCATAAGAAAAAAGGCACGGAAGCACACAAGGTAATTTTATATGTTATTGAACATCCTGCTGGGTTGTAGCTAAATGCCATCTGCTGAAAGGTTGCAGTCACTATAGAGGGACACTATTCTCTGATTATAAAATGGTGCATTATTAAAAGCATTTTTCATTATAGTGAGTCACACAAAACTACATTTCAGGTGAATTAAAATAGTTGAAATAATAATGGGTATGTTGCTCCTCTGCATGCTAATAGGGTAGTAGATTTACTTTTTATTTTAGCTTTTTGGAGTGGAGGCAGAATAGTCTAGTGTTTAGAGCACCCAACTGGGAGTGAAGAATTCTGAAGTCTCTTTCTCGCTCTGCCATTGACACACATTTTCAGAAGTGTCCTGTAATTTTGATTGTCCAACCTTGGACGCTCAGAGTTTGTGTTTTAGAGATGCTGAGTACCTGCAGTGCCAATGGCTTAAACTGGGGCTGTATATTTTTAGCACCTATAAAAATCAGACCTTGGATGTCTAAAGCTAGGCACCCCAAAAATGAGAGATGCAAAATTAAAAATTGCTTTTGAAAATGTTGGCATTAACATTTTGATGCCTTATTATTATCTCCTTGTGAGGCTTCATTGATTAATGTTTGTAAATGCCTTGAAAACCTTGGCTATAAAATGCTGTATAAGTGAAACATTTTGTTATTTTAGTACTACTATTAATAATAAATAAAGACTACTGTATGTTTAACTTGCACGGGTAATTTTAAACTTCTGCTATCAGCAGTTATGAAAGAAAAGATCATTTAAACTGCATGTATAGTCAAGTTAAACAGTTTTAATAATATGCACATCATATTCATATTCCATATTTATTTTTTATTTTGGACTCTTACATTTTCACAGAGTAGTTAATTCAATTCTGTTGATAGCTCTTGTGTTACAGTGTTAATTCTATAAGCTTGTTATTATGGCCATCAGAATTATCAATAGATTTCAGAGCACAATAATGTTAACCATGTGCTTCTGTGGTACCAATGTTGTACTCTACTGTAAACAATCTTTGATCAGTGAAGTTTTCACAGTGAACCAGAATTTTAGATCTCATTATAAAACAATGTAATTATGTGCTGAATAAGAATAAAACCTCCGGAAAAGCATCTTGAAAAAGATGAAAGGCCTGAAGTGCTGATCTCATTGATCACTCTTTTTAACTGAAATAAAAAGAGATTATTTTGATTACAGCTAATTCTGTTTATATTAGAAGGGAACAAAGGCATATAGTGCCAGATCCTCAACTTGTGTAAATTGCTGTAGCATAGTTGAAGTCATTGGGCTGTGACAACTTATGCCTTCTGAGGGTCTGTCCCATAAATTTTCCTACATAGGGATGTTCACTTTGTCCTTTAAATGACTTTTAAAAATCGTAGTGCCCTAATGCTTGTTCTTAGAGCTTTTGCTTAAACAGTGGATATAGCTTTCCATCCTCTCACAACTGATATTGAACCAGACGTTTATTTCACATGCAGTAATATTTTTCACTATTAATATTGAGAAACAGATAAGATTGTATGGTCTTTGTGGGCAGGGACTCTGTCTTCCTGTGAGGTGCCTTGCAGGCTTTTGAGCTATATTAATGAGTGATAATAATTTTATAATGGCTGCTTTGCTGCCCAGAAGTTTACTTTAGATTGAGGACAACAGCAGGGGATGGCAACAAAGAGAGATGACTGGGAAGGGCAGGACAAGGATACAAGGACAATACGATTGTGTGCTCACTTGGGATGCTAGTGCATACATGTCTTGATAATTAAGATGTGTGATAATGAATTCTCTTTCTAGAAAGAATTCACATGAATTAAATGTAAGAGTGCAGAAAATAGACATAGGAAAAGCCATACTGAATCACACTTCTGGTCCAACTAGTCTAGTGTCCTCTCTGTGATTGTGGCCAGCACTGCAGATCTGGGTCAGATCTTGAGCCTTGTTAAGACTGCTTTGTGCCCCCTAGCATTGTGCTAAACATCAAACTGCAGGTCCTGAGGATCAGGGCCTTTGTGTTTTGTTCATGTAAATGCCTCAAACAGAAACTGTTTGTGAATCTGATGTTTTTATTGCGGAAACAGACTATAAATTACGTGTGGAGTTTGGAAATTGATGTGTCAGTCTAAGTTAAGTGAAATGTGATTAGTGAGAAATGCTGGATACTGTATGCACACTTGTTGCTAAAGCTTAAACAGGGCTTGATCTTGCAAGGTGAGGAAGTACTCTGTCTCCAGTCCAGCAACGCATTTAGGTGTGCTCAGCACATTGTGGGTTTGAGTGCTTGGTGAACAGGAATGCATTACAGCTGGATATTTTTGAAGAAGACCCAGTGTGAAATCCTGGCCCCGTTGAAGTCCATGGAAGTTTTGCCATTGACCTCAGTGAGGCTAGGATTTCACTCCAGATATTCTAAGTTTATGTTAAAAACTTTCTGGGTAAATCCTGCCCTCAATTACACCTGTCGAACCCTACTGAAGTACCAGAGGGGAGAATTTGTCCATATGGCTTTAATTCAGTACTAGTGTCATATAGGTCTGTTTTCATTTTTTTTAATGAATTCTGGATGATTCAATGGAATATCTACATGCCATGGAGAAGGAATTGGAAAACCACTGAAATAGCTTAACATAAAACTATATTACAGTAACAGGAGAATGTAGGTTTTAAAAATGTTTATTGACTGTGTCTGTAGTTTGAGATCACCTATAATAAGCAATTCATTTCAGTTTGGCTTGACACCTTACAGGGAAAACCTCATAGCACTGAGTACGGTCCAAGGAAAATTAACTTGATTCCTGGACTAAAACTAGAAAGGGTTAAATAACTGGAAAACGGGGGAAACCAAATTGCATAATTAGATTATATTTAGAATTTGTTACAAATATACACAGTATCAATCAAATAAATTGTCTGATTTATTAGAAATTGCAACAAAGAGTCTTGTCTTATATGGTGAAATAAACAGATCTAAGGATGTGTGTCTAGCCTTTCAGTATGGTGTGATAAATGTGAGATCCCTTTTTGAAAGGCTGTAACATGTAACAAGAAGAGTTTTCAGTTGTTAAAGAAAAAATCATAAGGGAAAAACATTAATGAAAGCTTTTATATCTGATTCTTGAATCTGTAATGACTTGTTTTTAGTGTATTGCCAATGTCCCACCAATGTTGGAAAACCTGGTATTTTTTTCCTTCCAAACTGTCTTCTATAGCATAAGTAGAAAATACTGCACTGTTATCTGAAGACCTGATTCAAATTTTTCTTCTTTAAATCTAGAAACCTCCCATATTTCTGTAGGTGGCCATTTTATTTTCCTTATGTTTTTTCTTCTTTTTAACCAGGAGATCTATTCTCGGCTTATTTGTTTTCTTCAAGCTCTTTGTTGCCAATTTTTTTATTCTTTTCAGTACATTCAGTATGAATGGCCTTTATTTTATATTTAATATTACAAGAATGACAATAAAACCACAAAGGTAAGATCAAGAAGAGTGCACGAAGTACTCCTGCGTAAGGCCTTGTTTTTGGAACTAGTGGGAAAACACTGATGTAACTACAGTGCCATGTCTCCATTCAAGCCATGCTGTTTGAAGTTCAGGTCAAGTACAGTTCTGCCCCATGACCACCCTGGTGCTGCATTATACTTTTGCAGTTGCACTGGCATTTGGGTCCCTCTCCCTAATTTCCCAAAATAGCTTCCTGAAGCTGTGGCTTTTGGGAGAGCTTGGAAAGCTTCAGGGAGACCTGGGGAATTGTAGGAAATGAGGTCATATTCCTGCAGGTCTCCTGGTGCCAGTGCTGTTGCCTAGTCCTTTTCTCAGGATGGTGGCCAGGATGACCAGTTAGCTCTTGCCCACTGCACAGCAAGAAAGGTTTCTGATGGAGCTTCTATAAAGCAGTGAGCAGACCGCCAAGGCCGTGGAGGATGTTCTGGTAGTACTTGCTGAGAGCCAGAGACAAGTTTGCTGATGCAATCATGATGCAATGGTTTTGCTTTCATCACAATCCTAGGAGATGGCTCTCCACTGTGCTGGCAGATCAACTTCATAGGGTGACATGTCACTTTTGTGCCTGGACTATGATCACAGACAGCTGGGACAAAACTATTCTCAAGCAGCATTGGCCACATAACTTTGAGATGAAAAAAGAGGCTCTTCTGTGCTTCTTTCATTTGGCAGTGCAGTGAGTGCCATGCCATGAGGATGAGGGCTCCTCTCACCATGGAAAAGAGAATGCCAGTCTCCCTGTGGAAGGTGGCTTGCTACCTTAGTTACCAGTCAGATGGGCCAGTTTGAGGCTTGGAAGTCTATCGGGGGTGTTGCTATGGTGGAGGTTTGCAGGTCAATAGATAATGTGCTGCAGGAATGTGCGATCAAGGTGGCCAGTGTGCCAGAGATCATTGAGGGACTTAAACAGCTGGGAGTTCCTCATCCATGCAGCAGCCATTGATGGAACTCATGTGCCAATTAGCAGTTGGCTCCTAAATACAAAATGGCTGCTGCCTCTGCAGTTGGGGGGAGGTGGGCGTCACTCCATTTAAAGATGCAGTACACAGAAAAGAAATTATAACTGGCACATGCTACCTATACCACAAAAATAATTAACCTTCATAGAAGGAATAGCCTCATTCCCATTGTTTATTTTTATGTTCTTAAGTAGGAGAAACGTCTGCACTTTTCTCTACTTTTTTTGTCCTACTTAACAGAAAAATCTAGTTGCATATGTATAACCCTCTACAAAACACAAATCCTCAGTCTGGCTTTGTTGGGATTTGAAATAGGTTCAACAGGATCAACCAACTACCACATTAATGTGCTGAGTCTGTTCTCTGGCAGCTACAAATGAATTTGATAACATGAAAAATTCCTGTATGGAAAAATGGAAAGCTGATCTCCAAATAAAATCCTCTCTGGGATAAGAAATCCCCTTGCACTATGGAATATTATTCAACATCAGACAAGGGCAAAGGACCAAATAAAACACTCAGTAATACATTTCTCAACCTTAAAACTTGTTTCATGAGATTAAATTTTAGCACAAACACAATCTGACTCCTGCAGTCTTCACGCAGTCAAAACTCCCAATAGGAATTGCATACATGTAAAGGGTGCATGATTGTCCTATTTGTGGTACTAAATCTGTATTTTTAGATAACATTTTCCATTACAAATTCAATTATGATAATTTTTTCCAGGCGTGGGAATTTGTTTATAATGGGCCAAATCCTGTTGTCTATATGTAAAAATGATCCAATTTTAATGAGAATTTTGCTTGAGTAAGGACTGCAGGTGAAATTAACACTCTAAGGCTCAACTGGGGCATACAGCTTTTACTGGCCCTCTCCAGAGAGCTGAGTTTCACACTGTATAATTTGGACCAGTATAATCAGTCTTTTGAATATCTGAGATGAACCCAATACATTTTCTAACATTCCTGGGATAAAAGAATTTTTGTTGTGATGTGCTGAAAACACTGGACTAGGTTCACAGGCTGCTTATGCTAATGTAAATGGTGGTAGAATTCCCTTGGGATGGAAACTCCACCAGGGGACTGAATTTCATTGGTTTTGCTGTAATGCAACTCTTGGGGCAAGGCATAGTTGCAGGGACTGATACAACAGAAAAAGCGGATGGCATTGCCAGGAAAGGGATACACAGCATGCCAGGAGAGTCAGCTAATGGAGCAGCTTTCTAGAGAAGATGTAAGCAGTAAAGTGTCTGAGGCACCAGTGCACAATTAAATTGTTACCCTGGCAGAAACCTGACAGAGGTAGAAACATTAATTTCCCTCTAAAGAAGGTTGAATATCATTCAGACATAATGGGTTCAGCTGGCACAGGCAAGTGTAATTACATCTTCCTTTGCCAGCTTAGCCAAATTTGTCTATATTGGGTATTTACTATAGTTCCAAGATGCAATAGGAATAACCCACTAGGGAAGTTTTCTTAAGCCAAATGTAAGTAAAGTTTAAGTTTTCTCTTTGTCATGCAATCAGAAACACTGTGTAAGAGGATACTTGCACCATCTGTATCTTCTATAATTATCCTGAACCCAACACTAGATTTTGTGCCCCTATTTTTAAAAGACATACAGCTAAATAGATTTTAAGAATGTTGCCTTTAGAACAATAAGTGAGCAGCACCATAGCACTAGTGAAACACCAGGAGCTTGGCAGGTCTCTGTCAGCTGAGAGAAATAGCAAAAGCAGTAGGATAAGAACAGACTAATTTATTCTACTCTTTTATGTGCAGCATACTGACTTGCAAATCCCATGGTGTCGGGAGAAAGTATGTTGTAAAGTCTGTTTCATGTGCTATAAATTACCTGAGGGAGAGTCTGAATTTTTAAAGGGAATTTAGATAATTTCTCTTTTTAAAAAAAATGCAGTATAGTAAAAACCATATTTTCAAATGTTCATGCTAACTTTATATATAAAAATAGACATTAAGCTGTAGATAGTATAACTAGACTTCTGCATTCTGATTGCCAGCCTTTTGGTCAGTTTATAGAACTTGGCAGTCTGCAGTCAAAGAGGAGCCAAACATTTTGTTATGGCTTTGGAAAGGGTGAGAAAGTAAAGAAGAGAAGAAAAAGATTTTTGAAGTCTTTGTTGAGATGTATGATGATTAGACTGATCTTACAAACCTCAGGGCTAGATCCTGGGATCTGGCAGAGCTATGATCAGAACTAACATAGGACTGGAGAGGGAGGATATGAAAAGTTGGCTCTCAGACACCTCTCTGCTCTTCCAATCCTGGGACTGGCTCTGAGACTGTTTCAGTCTATGCTGTAATTTAGCAAAGCCTCGGGGCAGCCAATAGTAACCCCTGACAGGTGGCCAGAGGGCCAGATGGCACCGTCTATGCCAATTTTATGCTTGCTGGAGATTCCCCTACACCAGAAGAGTCTCCAGTTGCCACATTACGGCAACTTTGCAGCTACTTTGCACTGTCTGAGCAGTAGAGCAAAAAACATCTGGAAGAGGGCCTGAGGACCTGACCCAACTTGTTTGCACAGAGAAGGGAGTTGAAATTCCTGAATTTTTTCTTGGTTTTGTTTTGAAAGCTCCATCTTTAGGAGACTTGTCTAAGCACAAACTTGCAGTGATTTAATTTATCAGTTTAGTTACACTGGTGCAAAACTGTGTGGATGCACAAATCTGTTTAAAACTAGTTATAGCGGTTTAGCTTGCACCTGTAAATTGTAATTCAGATTTAAATCGCTTAAAGTATTGACACACACAACTGCAACAGTTAAACTAAATTTGTTTAAAATCCCACCAGTCAACTGTGTGTTTAGACCAGCAAAGTAGGGACCAAGGCACCTTTATTAATAACTGGGGCATTTTTACTTAGATAAGTAACAATATACAGTGTGTTAATTGTTCGTCTTCGAGTGCTTGCTCATGTCCATTCCATGATAGGTGTGTGCATGCCGCATGCACGGTTGCTGGAGATTTTTCCCTCAGTGGTATCTGTAGGACTGGCTCTAGCGCCCTCTGGAGCCATGTGCATATGTGCCAGTATCAGGGGGGTCAACCGGCCCCACACCTTCTCAGTTCCTTCTTACTGCCTGACCGTGATGGTTGTGGGAACGTTGGTTCTTGCTGTGGCAAGGTTTCTTTCTCAGTGGTTGGACTTTCTCTGTTCATAATCAGTATAGTTTCTAGAGTTAGTGTATATAGTAGTGTTAATGATTGTCCCTGTCATTAAGGGACTTTTTGCCCCATGGGTTGGGCATGCCCTGGGCTTCAAGCCTTATGCCTCTTGGTGGCAAGCTGATGCCAGTTAGTGACCCGCACCCTAGCTGTCTAAAGTGTCTGGGAAGAGTCTCATGTCAAAGAGAAATGCTAGATCTGCAGGGACTTCAAACCCCACACAAGAAAGGACAGGAATATTTGACTGAAAGCCATTCTTATGGAGGCGGTCTTGGACCTGTCTTGGAGCTGAGCCACTCCAAATTGGGGCTGAGTACTTGGGCATCCATTTGGAGTGCTCCCCTGGCACTGTGTTCTTCCCGGCACTGTTCTCCATCTCCAATACTGAAGAAGAAACATAAGAAACAGTGCACTGAGAGAGGATGTTCTCTGGTGATGAAGAGAGACAAGTGGGGAGGGACTGGTGTAGTGAGACCCATGCTGGGCCACTTGTCCTCCCCAGAACCACTGATGGTGCTGCAGACTCCTGCTAGAGTGCTGACTCTGGTACAGGACCCACCACCAACTCCCGGGAGCAGCTGTGGGGCCAGACATTTGCTGACCCCCTCGACACTGGAGGCCTTGTAGATGGAGAAGGACCTACTGTCCCTCCTGATCTTGCTGACCCCTCAAGGACTCCCACTGGCTAAGGTGACCGGGGTCAGAAGGGAACAAGGTCCAGCAAGCTCCATCCCGGTAGCGACCACAGCGGCACCGTCCAGAGGCAAGCCCTCCGTGCTAGCAATGCATTGGTTACCATCTTGACACCGGTCCCCAATCTTTCGGTACCACTTGGTGGCAGAAGTGGGTACTGCACCATCATGGTCTCCCAGGGACGAATCTTCTTCGGAATCCGAGGGGAAATCCTTCACTCCATCCAAGACCCACCAGGACCCAGCCTCCAGACCTCCAAACGTTGATACTGGCCTTCCCATCATCGCCTGGCCACTGGGCCACTGGCCGATGCAGTGGCAGTACTGGAACCCCTGGGGGTTTCTCCCGGTACTGGAGCCCCCTTCCCACCGCTCATACACAGTGGTATCAGGAAGGTGGGTTTCTGCCTCTTCCCATCTGGCACTGGACCCCAACTTCTGCCGACGTCCAGGAGATGGTCACAATGGACGTAATGATAGCAGAGAAGAGGAGGGAGCCCCTCCCCCATCACAGGCCTCCTCCTCCCAGATGAGGCGGTTGCAGGGCCTAGTACTCTGCTCCCTCAAGACAACTTCAGGGCCTACCAGGACCTCCTGGAAAGGGTCACGACAAACTTGGGTCTGGAGGTGGAGAAGCTTAAGGAGTCGACGCACAGCCTCATCGACATCCTGGCTACTGCTGCCCCCTCCACAGTGGCCTTACCTATAAACAAAGCAGTGTTGGGGCACTTTAAGACACTGTGGCAGACCCCTTCTTTTCTACCCCCCACCTCAAAGAGGGCAGAGAAGAAATACTATGTTCCAGCAAGCAGGTTTGACTACCTTTACTCGCACCCTTGGGGATCCTTGGTAGTGTGTGTGGCAAATGAGTGGGACAGACAGGGACATTTGAGTGCTACCCCAAAAATAAAGAAGCTAAGAGATTGGACCTTTTTGGATTGGAAGTTTATTTGACAGGCAGTCTCCAAATATGTATCTCCAGCCAACAGGCTTTGCTGGGGGAGATATGATTTTAATCTGTGGTACTTGCTATCCAAATGTAAAGACTCTCACAGGAATCAAGGGAGGAATTTGCGGCCATCTTAGGGATGGTAAGACTGTGGTCAGGACCTCCCTTCAGGTGGCTCTGGATGCGGCCATCTCGGCAGCCAGGATTATGGCATCAGCAGTCACCATGAGGCGCTGTTCATGGCTTCAATCATCTGGCCTTCCTCATGAGGTTCAGCAGTCCATCCAGGACATAATTTGGAGGCTCCATGCTGTTTTCTGAGCAGACGGACTTGGAGGACTCGAGGGCCACCCTTCGTTCCTTAGGCCTTTACACGCTGCCAGCCTCCAGGAAGCACTTCAGACCCCAGCAGCCTCCCAGGTTCTTGGCACCTCCCAGGCAGGAGCCCTAAAAAAGAAAGGGGAATAGTTACAAATGACAACAACCCCTTTTTTCTACCTTAGCCTCCCACTCGGGCTCTCATAGATACTTCAGTGGGGCCTCGTAGGCCTTTTGAAGATACACCTGAAGGCATTATACCAGTCTCGGCTCTGGATCCGTCCCCTCTTTTTTTTTTTTTTTGGACCACCTATTGGCCTTCAGCCAGTGTGGTCATATATATAATATTGGCCCTTTGGGTCCTGGGTACGTTAATAGTCAGTTACGCCCTTCAATTCTCATCCACACCTCCTTCCCACCCCACTCTCCCGTCCCTCTTCAGAGACACTTCTCATGATACTCCTGAGGGCATTCTGCGCCAAAAAATTAAAAATTCTTGACACAGTGTTTTAAAATTCTGCAAAATTCTGCAAATTTTATTTGTCAAATAAAAGTGGAGACAGAGGTGGAAGATCACTCTGCAATTCCCCCTGTCCCCCTCCCCCTCCCCCCAGGATATGGACTCAGTGGTGAAGCTGCACCCAACCCTGATACAGCGCAAGGTCTGGGCATGCCCTAGAAACACCCCAGGGCCCTGAACCTCCATGCCAGGTGGACCAGGTGTGGGCAGGCAGGTTCAGCAATACAGGATCTAAGTGTGGAGGGGCTTCGTGTGGGGGGATCCAGGTGTGGGTTGAGAGGGCTCTGTGTGGGGGAATCTGGGTGCGGGTGGCTCAGTGGGGGATCTGGGTGCGGGGTGGGGGGGGCTTGTTTCTGGATGCAGTGGTAATGGAACTCTGCAGGAGTGTCCAGGTGAAGGTGGTTGGGGTTCAGCTGGGTGGGGGGGTCTGGATGTTTGGGGGAAGGAACTCGGCAGGGCGGTCTGGGTGTGGGGGACTCACTGGGGGTTCCAGATGCTGGGGGAGTGGGGGTGCATGGGGTGGGGATCCATGTGCAGATGGCTGGGGCTCAGTAGGGTGGAATGGCTTGTCGGGATGGTCCAGATGCAGGGAGATTGGGGCTTGTCGGGAGGGTTCTGGGTGTGTGTGGCGGGGTGAGGCTTGGTGGAGGGGGGAGCAGCTCCCTGTACAGCAATCCCTCCCCCTGCAGTTGAGGAGCAATGGGCGCAGGAAGCGTGAGGGTGGGGGGAGAGGAGGGAAGAATTTGCAGAGCTTCCCACAGCCTGGGGAGAAATCTGGGGGTGGGTCTGACACAGCCCCAGATGCCATGCAAGGGGGAGGAAGTCCTGTCCTCCCCAGCCCAGCCAGGACTAGAAGCTGAGCCTGGCACAGGGTAGGAGCCATCAGCCAGGTCTTCTCCAGTCCCGCCCCTGCCCCACAGTGATTTACCTCTCTACCCGCTATCCTGGGCACCCAAAACATACTGCTGAGGAGGATTGTATGACTGCTGTTGTGGCTTCCCTTTGCTTCCCCATTAGAAAGTTATTTTTCTGCAGGGAAGCAAAAAAATCTGCAGGGGACATAAATTCTGCATAGGCACAGTGGCACAAAATTCCCCCAGGAGGGGCTCATGAGCAGCCTCTCATCCAGGAGGAGCAAGCTCTCCTACATGTGGGGGCTGCGGAGGAGGTTTCTCGAGCCTTGAGGGGGAAGGGGTTTTACTCGCGGTATTTTCTAATCCTGAAGGCCAAAGTGGGTCTGTGGCCCATCCTGGACCTGTGTCGCCTCAAGAAATATCTCAAGAAACTGAGGTTCCGTATGGTCTCTCTGGCCTCCATCATCCCATCCCTGGATCTAGGAGACTGGTACGCCACTCTTGACTTAAAGGACGCTTATTTCCCCATCTCTATTTTCTGTGGTCACAGGAGATTCCTCAGGTTTATAGTGGGTCAGTGCCCCTCCCAATTCACTGCTCTCCCCTTCGGCCTATTGGCAGCCCCATGAATCTTCATGAAGTGTGTGGCAATGGTAGCAGCCTTCCTCGGGCATTGAGGCGTGCAAGTCTACCCGTACCTCGATGACTTGCTGATCAAAGGTCGGTTGCAGGCTCAGGTGCGGCACAACATCAGCACAATATGGGCCACCTTCCAGGTGCGGGGTGTGTTGATAAACGAGCAAAAGTCAACTCTGGTCCCGGTTCAGAGAATAGAGTTCATCGGGGCAGTGCTCTATTCGATCCAGCCAACGCCTCCCTACCGGAAGCCCATTTCCAAGCTATGTCGGACCTGATTTCCAGGGTCACAATTCACCCACTAATAACTGCTTGGATCTGCCTCAAACTGTTGGGTCACATGATGGCATGTATCTACGTGGTGTAGTATGCAAGGCTACGTTTCAGACCTCTACAGATGTGGCTGGCATCAGTCTAATTCCTGAGCAGACAGAAACTGGACTTGATACTTATGATTCTGCCTCTGGTCCTCACTTTGCTGACTTGGTGGAGAGACCTGGGATCTGTAATGAAAGGGGTAACCTTTGCTGCCTCTCATCCGTTGGTAACCTTAGTCTCAGATGCATCAGACCAGAGTGAGGAGCCAACTCAGCAGTCTCAGGACTCAGGGCCTCTGGTCCTCCCTGCATATAAACATCATGGAACTCAGGGCAGTACGCTTGGCTTTCCAGTGTTCCTTCCCCAGATCTCAGGCAAAGTAGCACATGTCTTGATGGACAACACTGCTTAAATGTTTTACATCAACAAGCATGGAGCGGCTCAATCTTCAGCCCTGTGCCAGGAGGCCCTCCAGCTGTGGGACTTTTGCATGAAACACACCGTTTACCTTGAGGCGTCACATCTCCCGGGAGCCCGAAATGCACTGGGGGATCATCTCAGTAGATCCTGTCCCTCTCACCACGAGTGGTCTCTTCACCGGAGGTCATCAGTGTCATCTTCCAGAAGTGGGGGCCTCCCCAGACGTACCTGTTTGCCACTAGACAGAACAGGAAAGGGCATCAGTTCTGTTTGCTGCACGGGCACAGCATAGGCTCCCTCTTCGATGCCTTCCTCTTCTCGTGGACAGACCACCTACTATACACCTTCCCACTGATCCCCTGGGTTCACAAGGTCCTCCTAAAAATCAAATGGGACAAGGCAAAGGTTATCCTGATAGCTCCAGTGTGGCCATGCCAGCATTGGTTTGGTATGCTTCTGGACCTCTCAGTGGCAGCTCCACTCGCGCTACCACCCCGCCCAAACTTGAGTTCTTAAGACCACGGCCAGTAGCTTCACCCGAACCTTCCCTCTCTGCACCTGACAACATGGTTGTCATGTGGCTGATCCCTGAAAAGCAAGCCTGCTCAGAGCAGGTTTGACAAATCTTGATAGGTTGCAGAAAGCCTTCCACCAGGGCTACCTTCCTGCCAAGTGGAAATGTTTTACTTGTTGGGCCTCCGAGTGGACTCTCTCTCCATCCCGGTCTTCTCTGCAGTCTCTCTTGGACTATCTGCTCTACCTGGACTACCTAAAACATCAAGGTCTGGCTCTCTCTCTGTTAAGGTCCCCTTGGCAGCCATTTCAGCCTTTCACCCTCCAGTGAATGGCAGATCAGTGTTCTCGCATGAGATGATAGTCGGGTTTCTCAAGGGGCTGGAAAGATTCTACCCTCAGGTTCATGATCTGATCCCCTCATGGGACTTAAACCTGGGTCCTGTCGAGGCTCACGAGCTGTTAGCATCATGCCTCATACTGCTTCTCTCTTGGAAGGTCGCCTTTCTGGTGGCAATCACCTCTCCCAGAAAGGTCCCTGTGATCAAATCCCTGATGTCAGAACTCCCTTATACGCTGTTCTTCAAGGACAAGGTCCAGCTGCGCCCTCATTCGGCCTTCCTAGCAAAGCAGGTGTCGCAGTTCCACAGAAACCAGGGCATTTTTCTTCCTGTTCTTTCCAAAACCTCACAAAACTGCTGAGGAACATTGGCTTCATATGTAAGGCAGGCTCTCACTTTCTATATTGAGAGAACTAAACCCTTCTGCAAGTTCACACAACTCTGTGTAGCAGTAGTGGAAAGGATGAGAGGGCTATTGGTGTCATCCCAAAGAATCTTATCTTGGATAACCGCCTGTACCCGAGCTTACTACGAGCAGGTGAAAGTTCGGGCTCCAGCCATCATGACCACTCATTCCATGAGAGCCCAGGCTTCATCAGTAGCATTCCTTGCACAGAGACCAATCCAGGATATCTACACAGCCGCAACATGGTTGTTGATTCATAGCTTCATATCCGACTGTGCCATCACCCAACAGGCCCCTGATGATGCCAGTTTTGGGAGAGCAGTGCTGCAATCAGCATGTCCCCTCCAGGGGTTCTGCTTGTGAGTCACTTAGCACGGAATGGACACAAGCCAGCTCTCGAAGAAGAAAAAACATTACTAACCTTTCGAAACAGTTGTTCTTCTAGATGTGTTGCTCATGTCTATTCTATGATGCACCCTCCTACCCCTCTGTCAGAGTTACTGTCAAGAAGGAACTGAGAGGGTCTGGGGCCAGCAGTGCCCCTTACACCGGCGCATACATCCAGGGCTCCAGAGGGCATTAGAGCCGGCTATATGAATACCAGTGAGGGAAAAATCTCTGGCAACTGTGCACACACACCTAGCATGGAATGAACATGAGCAACATATCTTAAAGTACAACAGTTACAAAAGGTTAGTAACCATTTTCTCAAATAGTAATACCCAGTTGTACATATTCTGTGGTAATGTAGATCTATGCTTATTTAATGTTTAAATTCTATACTGTGGTTTGAAATATTTAGTCATTCTTATATTGAAGAAAAGGAAACACTGCACTCTTCCATGTACTGAAGCTCCTGTGGGCTTGCCAACATGAGTTATTCCAGAATATATTCTGGAATAATTCCAAGCATAGTCACTCCTATTTGAGAATAGCTGTTCTTCTTTAAATTTACACCATAATTTATTCTGCAATAACTTTCATGAGTGGAGAAGCCCTTAGACACTGAAACACCAGAATTAATGCAAATTCATGTATTATGATACTGTGTTTTATGTGAAATACATGACCCAGGGCTGCACAATACTTAATGTATGTTATAGTAAAAAGGACAGATTCCCCACCCCCTTTTGTAATTCTTTTGTCTGCTAACAAAAAGATAAGTAACATATAAGCTACCTGTGGTAAATACTTGCATTTAAAATACTTGAATAGATTACTTAAGTAAGGCTTAGATGCTTCTTTGTAGAGCTTTTTATGGTTTTCCATAGAGCCATCTTCCACATGCATGTGAAACTATTACAGTTCTATTATTTACATCTTACACCTTTAAATTCCTAGGAGTCTGTTGTCTGTAGAGGCAGCTGCCATTTTGTGAAGCTAGAATGTAGCAGAGGAGAAACCCACTTTGCTCTCTCTTGCAGATTTTATTTTTCTTATTTCCTGTTTTATTGGTTTAGAAGAACATAAGAATGGCCATACTAAGTCTGACCGATGGTCCACCTGGCCCAGTAACCTGTCTTCTGACAGTGGCCAGTGCCAGATACTTCATAAGGAATGAACAGAACAGGGCAATTCTGAGTGATCCATTCCCTGTTGTCCAGTCCCAGCTTCTGGCAGTTGGAGGTTTAGGGACACCTGGAGCACAGGGTTGCATCCCTGACCATTTTGGCTAATATCCATTGATGTACCTATCCTCCATGAACTTATCAGTCTTTCTTTTTTGAACCCAGTTGTACTTTTGGCCTTCACAACATCCCATGGCAATGAGTTACACAGGTTGACTGTGCACTGTGTGGAGAAGTATTTCCTTTTGTTTTTTTAAAAACTTTCTGCCTATTAATTTCATCGAGTGACACCTAGTTCTTGTGTTCTGTGAAGAGGTAAATAATAGGGCTGTCAATCACAGTTAACTCATGCAATTAACTCAAAAAAAGTAATCGCAATTAAAAAATTTATCGTGATTAATCACAGTTTTAATCGCACTGTTAAACAATAGAATACTAATTGAAATTTATTAAATATTTTGGATGTTTTTCTACATTTTCATATATATTCTGTGTTGTAATTGAAATCAAAGTACATTATTTTTATTAACAATATTTGCACTGTAAAAATGATAAACAAAAGAAATAGTATTTTTCAGTTTGCCTTGTACAAGTACTGTAGTGCAATCTCTTTGTTATGAAAGTGCAAATTACAAATGTAGATTTTTTTTTTACATAACTGCACTCAAAAACAAAACTGTAAAACTTCAGAGCCTACAATCATTCAGTCCTACTTCATGTTCAGCCAATCGCTAAGACAAACAAGTTTGTTTACATTTACAGGAGATAATACTGCCCTCTTCTTATTTACAGTGTCACCAGAAAGTGAGAACAGGCATTTTCATGGCACTTTTGTAGCCAGCATTGCAAGGTATTTACATGCCAGATATGCTAAACATTCGTATGCCCTTTCATGCTTTGGCCATCATTCCAGAGGACATGCTTCCATGCTGATGACTCTTGTTAAAAAATTAATGCGTTAATTAAATTTGTGACTGAACTCCTTGAGGGAGAATTGTATGTCTCCTGCTCTGTTTTACCCGCATTCTGCCATATATATCATGTTATAGCAGTCTCAGATAATGACCCAGCACATGTTGTTCATTTTAAGAACACTTTCAACTGCAGATTTCACAAAACGCAAGGAGGCTACTGTGGTGGGGCAGTGCCTACCCCCATGCCAGATTGGGCTACAGCAGGCCAGAGTGGCTGCCGCCTTGCGCAGCCGATCAGGGAGGGCCTGTTAGAGAGCCAGTCAGGGCCAGTATTACAGCCAACCAATCAGGGCTAGGCCAGCCCCTACATAGGTGCCCAGGAAGGGAGCAGGTAGTCTCTCCCAGGCCTTCAGAGGGTGAAGGTCTGTCTCCTGTGTGAGGAGACTAGCACCAGGGACAGCGCAGTGCTGGGCAGGCAGGGAGGAGCAGAAGGGAACTCCCGCCCAGTACCTGCTGGGCTGGGGGCCCTGAGAAAAAGGGCCTAGCCGGTGCAAAGGGGCCGAAGGGGAAACGGCCCAGGGAGAGAGACAGACAAAGGGAGAGAAGGAGGGCAGGCAGGAAGGCTGCTGCCAAAGGGTCCCTGGGTCGGGACCCAGAGTAGAGGGCTGTCCTGGGTCCCCCCCTTCCCCTTTGCACTTCCATGTGGCCTTTTGGAGTGGCCATCACAGACTGCACCAGACCCCTATCAAAAGGGGTTAGACTTTGGGGTGTGGTTGGCCATTGTGGCTGGGGCGAAGAGAAGGACTGCTGATAACACCAAACCCCTGGAAGGGGGTGAGATCAGAGCAGTGGGAACGGCCAGAGGGAAGTGCCCTGAAGAGGATGCCGCAAGCTGGGAGCAACGCAGGTCGAGACGCCAATCCAGGGCGAGAGACGGACAGGACACCACCGGCAGAGGGCGCTCCGCATGAACTGAGCTAATTCCCAGAGTGAACAGCAGGAAGCGCTGTGGTGGTGAGCCCCAACCCCATCATAGTACCAATGTGAGATTTCTAAAGATAGCTACAGCACTCGACTCAAGATTTAAGAATCTGAAGTGCCTTCCAAAATCTGAGAGGGATGAGGTGTGCAGTATGCTTTCAGAATTCTTAAAAGAGCAACACTCCGATGCGGAAACTACAAAACCCAAACCACCAAAAAAGAAAATCAATCTTCTGCTGGTGGCATCTGACTCAGATAATGAAAATGAACATGTGTCAGTCTGCACTGCTTTGGATTGTTATTGAGCAGAACCCGTCATCAGCATGGATGCATGTCCCCTGGAATGGTGGTTGAAGCATGAAGGGACATCTGAATCTTTAGTGCATCTGGCACGTAAATATTTTGCAACGCCAGTTACAACAGTGCCATGAGAATGCCTGTTCTCACTTTCACGTGACATTGTAAACAAGAAGCAGGCAGCATTATCTCCTGCAAAGGTAAAGAAACTTGTTTGTCTGAGCGATTGGCTGAACAAGAATTAGGACTGAGTGGACTTGCAGGCTCTAAAATTTTACATTGTTTTATTTTTGAATGCAGGTTATTTTGTACATAATTCTATATGATGGTGTCACTTGAATAAATATGTGAACACACATATTTATTCAAGTGACACCATCATAGGACCTAATCACATTAGCCACGCCGTCAGGGGCTCGTTCACCTGCACATGCTAGGTATGCCATCATGTGCCAGCAATGCCCCTCTGCCATGTACATTGGCCAAACCCGACAGTCTCTACACAAAAGAATAAATGGACACAAATCTGACATCAGGAATCATAACATTCAAAAACCGGTAGGAGAGCACTTCAACCTCTCTAGCCACTCAGTAAAAGATTTAAGGGTGGCAATTTTGCAACAGAAAAGCTTCAAAAACAGACTCCAACGAGAAACTGCTGAGCTTGAATTAATATGCAAACTAGATACCATTAACTTGGGTTTGAATATAGCCTGGGAGTGGCTGGGTCATTACACATATTGAATCTATTTCCCCATGTTAAGTATCCTCACACCTTCTTGTCAACTGTCTAAATGGGCCATCTTGATTGTCACTACAAAAGTTTTTTTTCTCCTGCTGATAATAGCTCATCTTAACTAATTAGCCTCTCACAGTTTGTATGGCAACTTCCACCTTCTCTGTATATGTGTGTGTGTGTGCGCGTGTATATATATACACTTACTATACGTTCCAGTCTATGCATCCCATGAAGTGGGCTGTAGCCCATGAAAGCTTATGTTCTAGTAAAATTGTTAGTCTCTAAGGTGCCACAAGTACTCCTGTTCTTTTTGTGGATACAGACTAACATGGCTGCTACTCTGAAACCTGTCATTATTGACTGGATCAACCTTGTCCACATGCTTGTTGACACCCTCAAAGAATTCTAATAGATTGCTTTTGCTAAGGTAAATCATGCCTCACCAGTGTTGACTCTCCCCCAACATATCATGTTTATCTATGTGTCTGGTAATTCTGTTCTTTACTATAATTTAAACCAATTTGCCTGGTACTGAAGTTAGGTTTACTGGCCTGTAATTGTCAGGATCACCTCTGGAACCTTTTATAAAAATTGGATTTATGTTAGCTATCCTCCTGTCATCCGGTATCTACGCTGATTTAAGTGATAGGTTACATTCCGCAGTTAGTTCTTCAATTTCATATTTGAGTTCTTTCAGAACTTTTGGGTGATACCGTCTGGTCCTAGTGACTTATTACAGTTTAATTTATCAGTTTGGACCTAAACCATCCCTGACACCTCAATCTGGGACAGTTCCTCAGATTTGTCACAGAAAAAGAATGGCTTGGGTGTGGGGATCTCCCTCACATCTTCTGCAGTGAAAACTGATGCAAAGAATTCATTTAGCTTGTCTTCAATGACCTTGAGTGTTCCTTTAGCATCTTTATTGTCCAGAGGCTTTATTGTCCTTGTCAGGCTTCCTACTTCTGATGTATTTAAAAATTTTTTTTGGTGTTCATTTCTGTATCTTTTCCTAGATGCTTTTCTAATTCTTTTTTCGCCTGCCTAATTATACTTGATTTGCCAGAATTTATGCTCCTTTCTGTATTTTACTCATTAGTAATTGACTTCCAGTTTTTAAAGGATCTCTTCTTGCCTCTTAACAGTTTAGCCCTGATGGCACTTTTTTGTCGTCTTACGGTTGTTATTTTTTAATTTGGGGTATACATTTAATTTGAGCCTCTATTATTGTATTTTTAAGTAATCTCCATGCAGTTTGCAGACATTTCACCCTTCCTTTTAATTTTTGTTTAACTAGCTTCCTCATTTTTGTGTAGTTCCCCCATTTTTGAAGTTAAATGTTACTGTGGTGGGTCTCTTCCGCCCTCCCCCTCCAGGATGTTACATTTAATTACATTATGGTCGCTATTACCTAGTGGTTCAGCTATATTCACCTCTTGGACATATCCTATGCTCCACTTAGGACTAAATCAAGAATTGTCTCTCTTCTTGTAGATTTCAGGAAAATCTGCTCCAAAAGCCGTCATTAATTGGTTGAGAAATTTTATCTCTGCATCCCTTCCTGAAATGACATATAGCCAATCAATATGAGGGTAGTTGACATTTCTCTTTATTATTGGGTTTTCTGCCTTTGTAGCCTCTCTAATCTATCTGAGCATTTCACAGTCACTGTCACCAGGCTGGTCAGATGGTCAGTAGTATATTCCTACTGCTATACTGTTATTGTTCAAGCATGGACTTTCTGTCCATAGAGATCCTATGGTACAGTTTGATTCATTTAAGATTTTTACTTTATTTGACCCTATTCTTTCTTTCACACATAGTGCCACTCCCCCACCATGTGACCTACTCTGTCATTCCTATGTATTTTGTACCCTTTTATTACTGTGTCCCATTGATTATCCTCATTCCATCAAGTTTCCATGATTCCTGTTATATCAGTATCCTCAATTAAAGCCAGACACTCAAGTTCACCCATCTTAGTATTTAGACTTCTAGTGTCCCTTAATATAAAACAAGTAATTCATGCGTGTGTGGTTGGTCTAGTGTGTGAAAAATACATCACAAACAGGGCCAGATTCTTTCCCGACATACGCAATGCAATCCCATTTCATTTCAGGACAGGATTTGGCCCATGGAATTTAATAACTTCTTGTTATAGCGGACATCACTGACTGGCAGTATTACAAGTCTTCCAAGTTTTTTTCCTTAAGATGTAGGTGAATGTTTAGACTTGGAAGACATGATGTATTATTGTTCGATTTGAGTTATGCAGGGTTCTATGTAGAGACAGTGGTCCTTGGAGAAGGAGCTGTGTGAGCAGCACGAGAGTTTGTTCTCTTCTTTGGTCTCTGATTAGTCTATTCTTGAGTCAAAGTTGCTTCCCGGGAACTGGGCATTGATGTTGGATTAAGATTCCTGAAGGAAGGGATTGCCCTGCATGCTGTTTGACCACCTCTGTTCCAGGACTGGTGTATGTGTGTAACTAAAACAAGTTAAATTTAGAATCTATTGAGAATCTATGTCTCCTCCACTGAGAAGCTGAGCTGCAAAGCCCCTAATATCTGTTGGTTCTCAACATAGGGATGACACTGGTATCAGGACAGAGGTTTCAGAATGGCAACAGTAAATGAAATTGCTTCAAAGAGAAATAAGTAACCATGAAACGAAATTGAAAATTTATAAAATTTATAAAATTTACATCTCTTATACTTTCTCACAAAATGTTTGCTAATTTGTTTCCAACATGTAAAAATAGCCATGAAAGAACATTACAGTTAAGAAAATTTAAGTGTGCAGAAATTTGGAACTTCTCAGTTAAGATTGTTTCTGGATGTGAATCTTCGTTAGAGTAAATGTTTTAATGTACTAATAAAATCCTTTTAAAAATTAATATGATATTAGCTTTTTCATGTTTGACAACAAATAAAGAGAAAATGAAAAAAGGTGAATATTGCAACGGCAGACCTAGTTTTCAGCATTTTTATAGATCTTCTTTACAGTGGAAATATTTTAAATGTTCATATGCAAACTATATTAATGTTTTAGACTTTCTTTAAAAGTACATTAATGTACATTTACATTAACATAGATATTGCATTTTAATAATAACCGTGTACAATGCTTTGCTTTTACAGTGTACTCCATCTAAGGATTTCAAAGCATGTGATTGTTGCAGAATGAGTATAGAAAGGTGTTCATTGCAGTGTTATACATTGGTAACTACACAAGCAGAAGTAATAGAAAATGTGTTTGCAGTAGCTAGGTGTATGGGTGATTAGAGCAGAATCCTATAGCATGCCTATCAGTATATACATGATGAGCTGGCATATTATCTGGATGAACTAGCTTTAGCTGGAGGCCTTTGCTTATTGTATGATTTGTTTAGTTTAATGTGTGTTTCAGGAAGGATATGGAGGGGAAAGCAGCTGTGGACTAGATGGTGAAAAGCTTCTTCTGTACTTTTTGTTTTTCAAAGCAAGCCAAGACAGGGTCTGAAACTCTGATCCTACCAAAGAGGCAACAGACCCTGTCCAAATGGGAAAAGGTCAGCATAAAGCTGTGTTCATATAGAAGGTGTTTGTACAAAGTGAAAAAAAAATAACCTAACAATATCGCTGTTTGGGAAAGAGGCTGCACATTTCAGCACTTCACAAGGTAACTCTGTACACAGACTATTCAGGCACAAACAGGAGTTGGAGCAGTCCTGAGGCAATGACCTGGAGTGTGAAAACCAGCTGTTTTGACTATAAATAGACCAGTGCCTCTTCTCATGTGAAGCATTTTTTGTGGACTGTAGTGGGGTGGTCACCCCGCTCCAGCCCTGAAGGGGTTAAAGCAGCCCTGGAGAGGGCTGTGGCTGGGAAAAGGGATTAAGAACAGCTAGGGGAAGCTGACTATGTAGCTGACCACAGGTTTGGCTGGCTTAATCAGGACCCAGCTGGCCCTTATAAGAGGGCTGTGGGGCAGAAGCTGGGAAAAGTCTCTCTCTAGCCCTGGAGGGAGAAGGGCTAGCTGCCTGAGAGGAAGGTATCTGAACTGGAGCAGTGCTGGGGAGGGGCAAAGGGAGCTGGGAAGCGCCAGCCTGGTAAACCCCCAGGCTGCAGGCCTTATTGAAGGCCTATCAAAGGTACTGGGGCTGCAGAGATACAGCCTGGGAATAGGCAAAGGCAGCAGGTCCTAAACCCCCTTGTTGATGTTGAGTGGTTTACAGGCTGCAGTCTGCCCCAGTGACCGGGGGCTAGATGGTGACTGGCAGCACCGACTGAGGCAAGGTGGGGATAGAGGGTTGGGGGTTCCCCGGGGAGGGGAGACCCAGAGTGTGGGGGCACTGCCAGGGGGCAGCACCTCAAGGTAAAGGGGCACTAGGGGTCCAGGAGGGACACGGGGACCCTAAGGCAGGTGAGACACCGGCCTGCAGAGGGTGCTCTGGGCTGGAAGAGCTAATACCCAAGATGACCAGCAGCAGGTGCCGTGCTAGTGAGTGGTCACCTTGCTACATGGACCTTTCCATAAAAATGAAGTGGAAATTGTCAGTTTAGCTGTTGGTGTTTTAAGTTAGATGTACATGACAGTAACAGTGTTCTCATTCTAATGCATGAAAGTCACACTGTTATCAAGTTTCAGTCTTATCGTATTAGTATCATATTATAGTGATGCCATTCGTTTGGCAGTAGTAATGTCTGTCAACCTTTCTGTTATAATCCCCAGAGTGCAGGGGTTTATAACTAGGGTGGAAAACAAAATAACTTTTGATTTATCTGAAAACATGTCCGTACAGGAGTGATCATATTTTACTCAGGAGGATTTTGACTTGCAAGCTTATACAAAGTATATTTGAGGTGTTTTTAGAGTGACTTTTAGTGTTGTGAATGGTGCCAGTTTGATCCACACAACAGGTAGAACAGAGTGGCTGCAGTGTAAGTTTCACCATACGGCCTTGCCAATGTACCTCAGTCCTGACCCAGAATGAGTAGTCTGTGAGTGGACAGTTCAGCCTCTATGTTCATTCAGTCCTTTGCCTCTGCAGGCTAATTAGTATCACTGCAGTTGTTGTGGTTATATTTTTTGTAATGCAGACATTAGCCCCCTAGAAAAACATTTCATATAATAGGCCACCCTGTCAGTAGTCAGACAAACCATGGTGTGGTGTGGTACCAGCCCCACAACTTCCTAAACCCGACCTAACAGGTAAAATCAAGCATTTCACTATCCAGTCAAAGACAAACAAGAGACTTCCTGCAGCCAGAGGGCTAAATCCTAGACAGTGATTTCATGAGAGTAGGGAGGCACATCAGCCTGGCAAAACTGTGATGAGATTTATCAGTGAAGGCAGAAGTCACCCAGCAAGTGTGAAAAATCGGGACGGGGGTAGGGGGGTAATAGGCGCCTATAGAAGAAAAAGCCCCAAATATCGGGACTGTCCCTATAACATAGGGACATCTGGTCACCCTACACCCAGCCACCCGTACCATGATGATAGTGAAAAACTAATATTTCACTCACTCAGTAAAACAAAAATTATTCCATCTGGACAGGATGGGCAAGTAGAATTTTGTGAGGATTTACTACCATATAACCCAGCTCTACATTAGCCTCACTAATCCTGAACTGTTTGGGAGAGGTGTAGAGCAGCTGGAATCCCTCAGAGAAGAGTGTTGGCTCCTCCCAATACCAGCGTGGCCTGTCACTCACTCCCTCTTCTCCATGCAATGCCCTTGGGGTTACTACAGCAACTCTGTTAAGCTGCCATGGCAGAGAAAGATAAGCAGCAGTCAGATCCCCACATGAGTGGTCCTTTCCCTAGATAGTCTTGTTTCCTTTTATGGGCCGGGGCCATAGTTTGCGTTTATGTCATCCCTTCTCGTGATTCCTTTTAAACCCTGATAATTTCTGTCCCTTTCCTGGGTGACAGCTGGAGTAATTGGAGATTAAGGAGCACATGACTCCTTTAAAGGAGGCTGTTACCCAGCTTTGGAGATTAGCCACCACTCCCCAAATCAGGAGCACTGTCCACATACAGCCTCTTGCTGAGAGGTGGGGCAGAGTTAGAGCATTGTTAACCCCACCCTTCAAGGATCATGATGACATTGGCCTAAAAATCATAAGTTTTTTTTTAAAAAAAAATACAATTTAGATTTTTTTATATTGGCCTGCTGGTTTTGAGACTTTAGAGTTCATAGGGGTCAAGTTTTCAAGCTTTTTCCATGACTTCCCCCTGCCCCCATCAGAGCTGATATAGTCACCTAATTACATGACTCTGGAATCTGGGGCTTCAAGAAAAACACCAAATATCATGAGACTTGTGATAAAGTCACAAGAGTTAACAGCGGAGTTACAGACTCCGCACCCCTCCTGCTCCAAAAGGGACAGATTGTGACAGCCACAGAGCAATGCCAGGGTGAGTGAGGCCCCTTCAGGAACTGCTAGGCGCACTATAGCCACAGAGCAGGTCTGGGCCCCACACCAAGCAGGCAACAGGGCCAGGTTTTGGCAGTTTTAAATTAGGAACCCAAAAGGATTTTATCAGTGTGGCTTCTAAGTTAAATTTGCCAAAGAAATAACTGAGTAGCCCACCAGAAGGCTGTCTACATTCTAGAAACTCTGTTTAAGCGGAATGATGTCTATTTGCTAGCCAAATATTTAGCATTTTCCTCACTCAACCACCAAACCCCCCCAAACCCATCTTAGTTGTCTCTCTGTTATCAGCAAAAACAACAAGGAGTCCTTGTGGCACCTTAGACTAACAAATTTATTTGGGCATAAGCTTTTGTGGGCTATAACCCACTTCATCAGATGTTATCAGTGGCATTAACAAATGTCCTCATAAATATAGCTTTCCTGTAGTGGTATATTTGGGGGGAGGTGTCAACTAGCATAACCTGCTTCCCACACGAAGAGAGCAGCACAGGCCAAACTTCTCTAAGCACACTTATAATGTTCTGGGGAATTTCCTAATTAGCCACAGCTAGACACAGCTAGACTTCCTTCCAGGTCAGGTTCCCCTACAGTCCTTGTGCTTAGGGCATGTAGCTATGGTCTTTTCTCCTATTCAGAGACAGGATATTGAATGCTCTCCCTGCTGTTCCCTGTATGGAATAAATATACCACCAAACAGCGAGGCTTGGATCCCCAAAGCGATTTAGGTGATACAGCACTGAACTTGTAGGTGTCTAGGAAATCACTGGAATAACAATGGAATCCACAAAGCTTAGGTTCCCTGTACAATGAATGGGGAGAGATAGGGGGGTTAGACTGTGAGCCACAAAACCAGCATGCTAGGAGGGGAGCTGCCTCAGCTAGCCAATGAGAGATGTCAGTGAGAGGTGTGTTTGTGCTTGCTAAGCCCACCCGTCTCGTGGAATTAGGTGCTGAAGTCCAGGCTACAGGGAGGTGCCTATCTCCGCTTGCGATTCACAGCTGGAACCCCTCTCCTAGGGTCAGGTGGCTTAGACACCTAAGCTGTTTCTTGGGAGATGGAGTTAAGTGCTTGCTTAACTCCACACAGAATAGCTGGGAGGGAGTCCTCTCTGCTAGCCTGTAGCCCAATGGTTAGGGCACTCACCCAGAAAATAGGCCAGTCCCCCAGTTCAATTCCTCCCTGTGCCTGCTCTGAATAGGGGCTTTACACTGGAGTGTTGAGTGACTCTCATACTGTCTGTGGCCAATTAAGATTTAATTATTCAGTTAAAGTGAAAAAGCTTCAACAAAAGAGATGGAGAGCATCTCCCCCCTCCTCCCCCCCGCCCCCCCAATTCAGGCTGTTCAGTAGTTGGAGCACTCACCTGAGAAGTAGAAAGCCCTAGCTGAACTCCCTTCTCCCCTGCCAGAGGTAGTAAAAGAACTGGGGTCTCCCACATTTGGGGCGGGTACCCTAGCCACTGGGCTATGAGGGAGCCCTTGCCCCTTTCCCCCCGTGTCTGTTTTGTGTGAAGTTGGGGGTACTCAGAGACTGCACACTGGACTGGGGCCTTGGGAAAGATACGTGGAGGAACACTTATCTTCCCCTGGTTTGTGGATTGTAGTAGGGCTTAGGTGTGAGATAGGCGTCTGGATGTCTAAAGTGAAGCAGCAGAGGAAGAAATATAGGTGCCTGGGAAACTTTTACAGCAGAAATATAGGTATGTCTACACTGAAATTAAGCACCTGTGGCTGGCCCGTGTTAGCTGACTCAGGCTTGGTGGGCTCGGGCTACAGGGCTGCAAAATTGCAGTGTAGACATTCAGGCTTCGGCTGGCGCTTGAGCTCTGGGACCCGCAAGGTGGAGGGTCTCAAAACCCGAGCTTTGGCCTGAGCCCTAATGTCTATACCACAGTTTTACAGCCTGAGCCCTGTGAGCCCAAGTCAGCTGACCTGGGCCACCTGCAAGTGTTTCATTGCAGTGCAGACACATACAGGATTAGGAGGTGGGTGAGAGGTTTTTTATGGATCATAGTGGTGCCTAAAAATGGAACTTAAACTCCAGATGTAGGCACCTAAGTACCTTTGCAGATCTGGGCCCTAGTAACATAGGATGGTAACTTAGAAGTGAAATGGGTCCTTGTCATAACCATACAGCTAAGGGAAACCTAGAATTCCTCCTTACCTGTAAGGGGTTAAGAAGCTCAAATAACCTGGGTGGCACCTGACCAATGGGGAAAGAAGATACTTTCAAATCTGGGGGGGGAGGCTTTGTTTGTGTGTTCTCTTGGAAAGCAGAGAAGCACCAGGTCAGAAAACTCCTTCTCCTATAAACCATCCTAAAGTGAGTCTCAGTATTGCATAAAGAGTAGGTAAATAAGGCAGGGCGCGTTAGATTACTTCTTGTTTTCAACTTGTGAATTTTCCCGTGCTAAGAGGGAGGTTTATCCCTGTTTTTTTGGAACTTTAAAGTTATGCCTAGAGGGGAATCCTCTGTGTTTTGAATCTGATTACCCTGTAAAGTTACCTTCCATCCTGATTTTACAGAGGTGCTTCTTTTACTTTTTTTCCCTTTATAATAAAGTTTTGTTTTTTAAGAATCTGGTTTACCTATTTGGTTGGTAGATTATTCTCAAGCTTCCCCAGGAAAGGGGGTGAAGGGTCTTGGGGGGCTATTTTAGGAAAACAGGAACTCCAAGCAGTCCTTTTCCTGAATCTTTGTCTAACTCACTTGGTGGTGGCAGCAGTACCCATCCAAGGACAAGGAAGGATTTGTGCCTTGGGAAAATTTTTAACCTAAACTGGTAGAAATAAGCTTAGGGGGTCTTTCATGTGGGTCCCCACATCTGTACCCTAGAGTTCAGAGTTGGGAGGGAATACTGACAGTCCTGTTACAGAGGGCAATAGGCATCTGCCCGCAGTTATGGAAATCTGCCCTGCACTTTCTAGAATCTGTAGGGGGTTATCTAGAAATCAGTGTAGAGGAGGTTTCTAGACACAAAAAAACAACCAAACAAAAAATCATTAAGGGAATGCAGATTCAGTAAATACTTAAATGAGAGCAATCATTGTAGGATTTAGTGTAATTATAAGGCAAATTAGATAGAGAGAAATTGTTCTAACAGAGTCCCTTAAACTGGCAATAGTGGCCATATATTTTTCTTATCATTGTAAAAATATCCTACCTTTTCCTTTAAACTATACTGACCCAAGTGAATAGCTGCCACATTCTTGGGTTTTGAGTCTATAAATATATATGTGCTGAAATTGATATATTACTCTCAGTGAGAGCACTCTAATGTCAGTGTTTTTAATCTCATTTACCCCCCAACAGTCTGTACCATGTGTCATCTCAACAATTTATAACATACAGAAACATTGGCTAAGTTCATTGAAATAAATGATACTGCACCCACTTACTCCAGCAGTGAATTTGGCTCATCATTTTTGATCAATGTTCTTTCTGGCAGATGGTCTGTTGTGTTTGTTTTCAGCAGGACTAGATGTTGAAGCAATCTATCCTCGCAGCATTTTAAAATGTTATTTTAGATTGTCCTGTAAGTGTGTGTGTGGGGGGGGGGGTTTGTTTTGTTTTTTTTAATATATTCTCCCAGCAGTGTCAATGCATTTTGGCATTGAAATCTTGTCTGTTTCAGTTTGTGATATTGTACAGGCCAGAAAGATCAAACATTTAAACAAAACATTTTAATAATCCATTTTTAATAAAGTCTGTGGAAAAGATACTAATGCTTCCAAAGGCATATCCAGTCTTTTCACTTCATTCCTAGAGGCAGCAGGGTCTATTATTTAACTTATATTATGGTAGTGCCTAGAGGCCTCTGCTGGCTTGGGGCTTCATTTTTCTAGGCACAGTACATACACATAATAAAAGACAGTTCCTGCCCCCAAAGAATGAACAAACTAAAATATCTAGTGATTAGACCAGATACTTGGGAATTCTTATGCCTTAATCTGCAGTTGAGTTGCTCTGTGTGTTCAGAAAATTACTTAGGCCCAGATACACAAAGGTACATAGGTGCCTAAGTTCTAGTTTTAGGCACCACTGTGATTCACACAACCTCTGCTCAGCCACCACCTATTCCTGTAGGAACCTAAATTCACTTGGAGCCTAAATTCTCACCGTAAAAATTTCCTAGCCACCTAAGTTTCTCCAAGCGTGCACATGTTGCTGCCTCACTCCAAGCATCTGGAAGCTCATCTCCCTTCTAAGACTTCAAGCAATCCACGAACCAGGGGAGGATGGATGCTCCTGCGCTTCTCTTCCCTTAGGGCCCAATATAGTAGGTGTGCTTGGAGGCACCTAGAAAAATCACAAGAGTAACGCTGCAATCCACAAAGCCTGAGTTTGGCCTAGGCTCCCTAGCCAATGCATGTGTCGAGAGAGGTGCCTAAGAATGCAACCCACAAAAGCTAGCATGCTAGGTTGGGAGCCAACGACAGGGATGTGCACTAAATCCCTCTCCTCTCTCAGAGATAGGCACCTAAGTTCAGGCTGCAGGGAGGTGCCTGTCTCTGCTAGCAATCCACAAATGGAAACTAGTCGACTGGAGGCAGGTGACCTAGGTGCCTAAGCTGCTTCTTGCGGGAATGAGCTTGGTGCCTGCCTTACTCTTCACAAAATGGCTGGAGGAGGAGGTGGTGGCCATTTGTATCTTTTAACCTGATGGCTAGAGCACGTGCCTGGGGTGTGGAAGACCCAGCTCCAATTCCCCTCTCTCTGCCAGAGGGGGACAAAGGATTTGAATAGGGGTCTCCCACTTCTCAGGAGAGTGCTCTAAACTCTGACTCTGTGGTTTCTACAGGTTTTTGTTGTGCAAAAAGCAAGAGACAACATCCACCCTAAAAACCCTATATTGTACAAACTTTAGGACTCCCTGAAAAGCCCATCATTGTCATTCTTAAGCTAAAGGAGCTATTACAAAGTGACAGGTGACACAGCCTTCCCCCCAGCCACTGAGTGCACCTGTGATTTTAAGCACTCCAGCTCCAGATTTGGGTCAGTTGTGTGCTAGTGGTAGCATTTACCTCATGAATAGGGCCATACCAAATTCAAGGCCATGAAAAACGCGTCAATGACCGTGAAATCTGGTCTCCCCCCATGAAATCTGGTCTTTTGTGTGCTTTTACCCTATACTATCCAGATTTTACAGGGGAGGTCGACATTTCTCAAATTGGGGGTCCTGATCCAAAAGGGAATTGCGGATCGGTTGCAAGGTTATTTTAAGGGGGTTGTGGTCTTGCCGGCCTTACTTCTGCACTGCCTTCAGAGCTGGGCGGCCAGAGAACGGTGGTTGTTGGCCAGGTACCCAGCTCTGAAGGCTGCATCCCGCCAGCAGCAGTGCAGAAGGAAGGGTGACAATACCATACCATACCATGCCACCCTTCCTTCTGCGCCGCTGCCATCAGAGCTGGGTGGCCGGAGAGTGGCGCCTGCTGACTCGAGGGCCCAGCTCTGCAGGCAGCAGCGCAGAAGTAAGGGTGGCAATACCATACCAGGCCATCCTTACTTCTGCGCTGCTGCTGGCAGTGGCTCTGCCTTCAGAGATGGGACCCCAGCCAGCAGCTGCCGCTCTCTACCTGCCCAGCTGTAAAGGCCGTGCGGCTGCCAGCAACAGCACAGAAGTAAGGGTAGCAGTACCACAAGCCCCCACCCCGTGAGCCCCCCACAACTCCTTTTTGGGTCAGGACCCCTACAATTACAGCACTGTGAAGTTTTAGATTTAAATAGCTGAAACCATGAAGTTTATTTTTAAAATCCCACGACTGTGAAATTGACCAAAATGGACAGCGAATTTGGTAGGGCCCTACTCATGAATACTACTGCTGTTATTTTTAATGGGGATATTGCATGTAATTCCTTGTGCATCAGAATTATTGGTGGGATTTGAAAAGTGCATAAGTGACTGAAAATCCCACTGAAGTATCGTAAAATATGTTTACCAACAACATCGAAGCTCACACAGTTCTTTGTTTTCAGCTCTCCTGGCTAGTGCTCTTCATCGTTTCCTATGGGCATGGAGTTTTGCTAGTAGAGTGGAGTGTATGAAAAGTCAAGCTATGAAAACCACCTCAATGCAAGATAGCGCTTACCAGGTATAATTTTTTTTCTTGGCAGTGATTTGCAGCAGATCTTAAAAATCCATGTGCTCATGGTGAAGCTTTCTGATCAATTTCTGTGGAAAGTAAATTTTCATTTACAAAAAATGTGGGTCTTTCTTCCCCCCCCCCCTCCCCCCCAGTCTGACACTGACCACCAATGGCCTTATTTCTGATTTAAAATAGCATAAACAAGAGGTGAATCAGGCCTCAAATTTCTAACCATTATAAACATGAGCAGCATGTAAACTGATGCAGTGCTGTCTTCCTAAGTCTGCAAATGGACAGTCCAAATGCAATGTTTCTGCTGTTGCTCAAAGCTTTCCCAAGATGCAGCACCGAAAAAGCTAAACAGTCTTGTCAGTTGTGTCTGTTGCTATTCAGAATCCTGTAGGCAGTTGTGAAAGTGGCAAGAATTAAGGTCCACTTCACCCTAATCTTGCTTGGGAACTCTGAGCCAAAGCAGGCAATGGAGCTCTTCACTGAGAGGGATTACTCAAAAACAAAGATATAGTTAGAGTAGTGGAGACCCCACCTAATCAAGTACTTTCAGAGAGTTTCACATTTATCTGTCATCTAGTAGCTAGAGAATGATATGAAAGAGGGGGCCAGGGACAGCATCTTGGTAGAAATTCCAGCATCCTCCTCTTTCCTGGCAGCTGTGGGGAGATTGGTCTCTTACCTCAGTATTACACCTGGCCAATTCCTACCCATTCATCTTTTGTACAGGCCAGTAACTAGCAAGTCTGACTAGTAGGTGTCTGGTAATATTTCCAAGCCCTTTAGGTGAGAATATGGGTGGATGCACGGAGATGTTTGAGGGTGAGCAAGAGTGGGGGGATGAGATGGGCTACAATAAGAGAGGTAAGGTATTTCAAGCATGGGGGCTGACTTTTATTTTTCCTGGTGAGTGTTCCACCCCAAGGCCCCTGCCCCTGCTCCACCTCTTCCCCCAAGACCCCCACCCCGACTCTGCCTCTTCCCGCCTCCGAGGCCCTGCCCTCGCTGCGCCGCCTCCCACCCCGCCCCCGAGGCCCTGCCCTCGCTCCGCCTCTTTCCGCCCCTGCTCCGCCCTCTCGAGGCCCCTCTGTCACTCCATCTCTTCCCACCTCCTCCCTGATGCCCCCCACCCGCTCGCTGCTCTCCTCCCTCCCCCAAGTGCCTTCTGTCAGCTGATTGGTGCTGAGAACCCCCTGTGTTTTCCCCATGGGTGCTTAAGCCCCGGAGCACCCGTGGAATCAGTGCCTATGATTTAGATGGTGTCTGGAGAAATGGGAGGGAAAAGGGAGAGAGAGGCAGAGAACACAGTGTAGAGACGGGAAGAGAAGGGAAAAAAAGAAGCAGACACTGAAAACAACTACTTTGGGGAAAAAGAGACATCAGAACCTAATAGGGAGGGGAAAGAAAAAGTGGAGGGAAGCCAGCTAAGTGTGACAAAAGCAAGAGCTGCTAGTGAACCAAGCTAATTGAATAGCCTTCACACATATTTCACTTCATCATTTTCACCACTATCTATCAACTAATTTATTCAACAAATAGCTTTTTCTGGTATGCAATCAGCCATACCCATAAGTCACATTTAATTTTTTTCATTGCATTATCTTGCTTGACAATATATTACAATTAAATATAGTGCACACTAAACAGTGCATAAATACCCCTTTAAATTGCAGGAAGTGTGTTGTGGTTGAGGGAAGGATGGTATATCAGTGGTATATTTTTTACCCAGGGTTAAAAGCTTAGACCTTGGGTGTCAATTAAATTTCTCAGACTCAGATTTATAATAATTGAAAACCATTGATGCAGTGCAGTCCTATTGTTGTATTAATTTAATTATGTTGATATGAGTGACAGTAACAACATGTACAAAAATAAAAGCTGTACATGTAATTGATTTAGGTGAACCTTATTTCAAAACTGTGGTGAAGGGATATGTGTGAAACTTTCTGAACCTACCTTCCTGGTGAATTAGAACACTTTTCTAATGTCAGTCAATCTCTGCAATGTGGCCTGTATGAAAGGGTTACTCTTTACATAAAGTGGATCAGACTTTTGTATTTCAGTTCAGAACTCAAAGTGCTTTATGAAACGTCTTTTACCAATTTTACTCGTAGAGGATCTTATCTATAGAAAAAAACATATAAACTGGTACAATACAACAGGTTTGTTTGTATTAGTCCGGTAAAAAGCTTTGTTGATCTTCTGCTATTTCTATTTTAATTGAAGACACTCTGTGCACTTTCTGCTCAGAAGAATCCCAGGAGAAAAAGTGGATTATTTGAGACTACAAATGCAAGAAAGGTAAAAGCCAAAGCATTTGCGTACTAGACCAGTTACAACTGCATTCAAGTTGAACATGTTTTCTGTACTCCCTGGTGCTTAAAACTTTGGGCCTGGTTTTTACCTGTTACTTGCACTGGATTTACTTGAGTATAATGCTGTTGACTTCAGTGAAATTATTCCTGAATTATATTAGTGCAAATGATAGCAGAATCAGCCCTGTAAGGTTAAGACCAAGTTGAAGGTGGTAGAAAACTACACAGGTTAAGTAAGCGTGTGTAAAAATTCTTTTGACACTTCTATTTGTCTCTCTTATGTGGCTCTTCTTCTTTCATCTTGGAACGCTAGTATTTCCGTAATTATCTGCACTTTAAAAAAATTAGTTTTTTCCCCCCCATACTCCTTTTATTCCTTTGATCTATTCATCTGGAAAGGGCTACAAGGCTCACTGTTTCTGCCGTTTTTATGTTTTGGTGTGCTATTTTGGCTGAGGTTGGAATCTTTGTCAGCCAGTTATTTCACTCCCTTTTCCCAGTCCTATTTATACCTCTTAGAGGGACACTATCTGCTTGAAAAAAATCTCACTTCTGTCTGAAAACTTTTTACCTGCTATTATTTTAGTTAGCACCAAAGGTTATTGTAGCAAAATATGAGATCTTTCTTCCAGCTTGATTACTTTGTGCATTTGACAGCACTTGGTGTACAGTCTTTCACTATTTCCTTGTATAAGCTAGTCAGGTTCTGCTTTTTGTGGGGGGTTTTCATACAGCATCAGGGGAAAGAAAAAAGATAAGAAAATGTGATTTTTAAAATCACAGAATTGTCAAGGGGACTCCAGGGCAGGTGTAGTCCAGTAACTGAAATGACTGTACATTGAATTCATTTGTTCTAAATGGACTAGATTTCAGGCAGACAGTGTTACTTTAAAATTACTAGGAGGGTCTGAGTTCTCCAGAACTCTGTACTGTGGATAGTCATTTACACCTGTGTAAAATGACTATAAAACAATATCAAATCAGAATGGTAGCATTTTACACCCACTTTGCACTCACAGAGGGAGTTCATCCCTGCCCTGTGGCCCCTTTTTTTCTGCCATGATGGCACAAAGGGGAAATAAAGCAGCTATAGAGACTTCCACAAGGAATATCCCAGGAGCCTTTGGTGCCTGAAGCAAGTTGGGTGCAGATTGAGGTGAGGTGGTCATGACTCCAGCTGTTCTTGGGTGGCACAGCTCCTGTATGGGCCACTGCAGTTGCGGTGCAAGTTAGGGCAACCCATAAGGCTGCTGTAAACTGTGTTTGACTTGATCTAACCCCCAACAACCCCAGAATAGGGAAGGTGCATGGGCTTCCCCCTGACTGAGCACTAGCACGGGGATGAATTGTCTCTAATGCTTTGAGATCTGTGGATGAAAAGCACTGTATAAGAGTTAGGTGTCATTATTATGGCTATGGATGGGTGTGAATGATTACACAAGGTGCAAAGTAATTGAGAATCAGGCCATAATTTTTGAAACTTGGAATACAACTGTAAGTAGAGAGTCTGCAAATGAGAATTTAACCTGGTAAGTAGATTATCTCTCAATGTATTGTGGAATTCAGTGCCAGTACTATATAAATAATCTAGGGAAGAATTCTGTACCTGACAAATCCTGCATTTCTTAGTCATTCCTTACTACAGCTAAATTCCCATTAACTTCATGGTAGGCAGAATGGTTCAGTGGTTGGTGTCCTACTTGGAGAACCAGGAGAGCTGGAGTGGTATTTTCAAAAGCGCTTAAATGATTTATGATTACAAGTCACTTAGGAGTTTCTGAAATTTCTATAACTTGGTTTTATTCTTGATCCAGATACTAACTTGATGTGTAAATTTGAGCAAGTCACTCAGCTTCCCTGTGTATCAGTATCCTTATTTGTAAAACGAGAATAATAATGCTTACTTTACTTAATAAAATACTTTGAGATTTATGAAGGCTAAAGGCTTCTCCCCATGGTAGTAACCTCCTTAGGAATATCTCCCTAATTCAGTTCTTAGAGATCTTATTTATTGTTCTGTGCTTACAAATGGAGATTGGAGGAGAATGCAACAACAAAAATTACTACGAGTTAACTATGCTTTGATAAAAAAAATCATGCTGTTTTGTTTCTTAACTATTATTTTTTGAGAAAGTAATATAATTAAAAATGGGTCCCACAGCTGCAGACTTCCTTTCCTCCTATTCACTTCAGTCTCAGTACCCCCTCCAGATCTATGTACAAAAGCTGCAAGGATCATGTATCAAACCTAGATGTTTCCAGAGACATCCGGGGGCAGAAAATCAACCTGCCTCAGGTGGAGAAGCCATCGGAGAAGATTTCAGCACCCATCCAGTCTGTCACTGCTGTGGATAAAAGTAAAGTAACAACAGACCACAGTCGATACCTCAGGGCTCGCTCAAACACTTTAGTGGTGCCTTTTCATAGTACTAGAGAGATTAAACTGGAAAACAAATCCAGGTTAGATTTGCCATCTTCAAAGGTAGCATCAGAAGGACTATCAGCTGAGACACACCAAGTTCCAGAGTGTCCAAATTGCAAAAAGGAAAGGAGGATCCAGAATGAGTACGACAAGTTCATTTTGCAGTCAAAGAGGGACAAGGAGGCCTTGCAGAAGACGATTGTGGAGCTAGAAGCTGAGCTGAAAAGATATGAAGAGCATAATAAACCAGCTCAAGGGCAAGAGAGTGAAGTAACCTGCTCTGTGGTAAGTCAAAGATACCTGCCTTTTAATATGACTTCAGAGGAGTGTGCTCCTGTTATTCCCTATGCTGCATATCAGTGTGCATATGTGGATCAGAGGGCATTGCAAGAAAGGAGGGAACTTTAAACAGAACCAACACTATTCAGTTCCAGATGGAATCATTCATCTTTTCTAATTCTGTCTGGTTGCTATCTACTTTTTTGCTGTAATCAGACATGAGGTGAGGTGGCTGAAACCTAAGTAATGGAAAGGTGTGGATTTTTTTTTAAAAGAGAGAGAATATAACCCCACACCACACACCCACCCACAATTTTCCAGTATTTTCACTTTTGGTGGCATTAGTGTTAATGACATGACATGGTATGGCATGTTTATTATACAGCATTTTAAGTGCCCCAAAATAATAATGAATATTTTGCTGAGGCCTTTGGATACTCATTGGAGGGAGCCCTGTTGTAATGAAACAATGACTGAAGAATAAATGTTCATGTTTGGTCTTTAGACAGTAAAGAACTCTGCAAGCCAACCTGATCCTTGGTGTAATTCCATCATGTCTATATTGTACTGCAAAATCCACTTTAAAATAAAGCGGACTTGCCTCTAGAATAAGGTGCTACGCAGTATGGTGGTGAAATCTGGCTCTAAATGTTTGAAGTAGAAGAGAACTTCCGCTATGGTATATTGAAAATTATGGTGTCCCATAGCACAACTTTAGTCTTCTGTAATCCTGTTTTTTAAGAAGTTTTTTTCACTTCCTCGCCCCTTTTGAACTTCAGCAATAAACAGAACTCTCCTTTTCTGAACACCTATGGATTTATCCTTACAGAAAGTTCCTGGAAATCTTAGAGAATAGAGCCTCAGTTCAGTGAGGTGCTAAACCTAAACCTAAGCATTTGAGTAGTCCCATTGAAGTCACATGATTAAAAGTTAGATATGTGCTTAAGTACTTTGAGGAACTGGGATCTAAACCGACAGGCCACTTTAGAAATGTAATAGGGTTATTATTTTAAGATCTATAGAACGAATAGAGAATTCTGTCCTTTCTTAGGTTTTTTTTGAACCACCCTATAGACTTCTACAGCAGGGATAGAATTCTTTATTGAACTCTACAGTATATTTCAAAGTTTCCATAGGAAGATTATCATTTTCTGTTTAAAAATCAATAGGATAAAGAACTGTTCCATAAGGGGTTTTTCTTATAGTGGGTTTTCCCCTAAAACTTTTTTTGGGGGCATATTTTTAATGCCTAGGCTCTTATCTTGCTAACAGCTATTCACATGCTTGACATTACACAAGTTGTCCTGTTGAAGTCAGTGAAACTACTCCCATGTGTAAAGTCAAGCATGTAACTGTAAGATCAGGATCTAAGTGTCTCCTCCTAAATAAATGGCTGGTTAGCAACTCTCTGCCTTATGTAGGTTTATATTTTGACTCTAAATTGCCTTGTTTGTCCTGGGTGTGACCAACTACTGCACAAGTTATGCTGGTGTGCAACAGCCAGAATCCATGAAAACAATAGCAACTTGGAATTATAAGTATTAACCAGAGCCTCTTTTTTATCATATGAAAACAAGAAACATAATGTGCACTGCCACTATAAAATGTGCAATGACTCTTGCACTGACTTAATTTTTCCTTTTATTAAATCAGGAAGAACAGCAGCACCTGAGAGGGGAAGTTTCCTTTCTTGATGGTTTGGTAGGAATGTGTAAAAATGAACAAGCATATATAAGAAGCAGATCAGACCTGAACAAACCAGAAGAGGAGAGCAAAGGGAAGCAGCAACAAATGGTAAAAGTCCGTTTCACTTTTTGTTTTTGTTGTTTTTCCTGCAAAGTACTTCTGAGGTCTCAAGAATTGGAGTATCTTTATAAAGCACTTTTAAAAAGATCACACTGAATAATAGAAGTGCTTGAGAGATAAAAACACAAAGACATCCCAATGTGTCAGGTTTTAAATATAAACTAGAAACTGATTTAGTAGAGAAAGAACTTAGTGAAGTCTGCAGAATCCAGTTTCATCAAGCATATTACCTGTACCAGGCTGTCTCCAAGAACAAGACTTGTTGTAGTCTAGGAAGGATAAACATTCTTATAAATCAGACTTTTTTTTCCATATGTGTTTTCTCCTTCCCTCCTTACCCGCATTGAAGAAAGCCGGAAATATGGTTGAATCTATTGAATTAGAAAAAAGTTGCAAAGTTGTACCGACCTGATGCCGTACACCTGAAATTTCATGAATTAACTTGTCTTGCTGGTTTGTCAACATACAGTGTGACAGTTTTTCATCCATGATTGCAACTGCAGTCTGGAAATAGTCTGATTTACTATTAGTTTTAGTGCAGAAGAGATAAGAGGTCCATTTAAATCTGACAGGAAACACAGCTAGACTTGTACAAATGAAGGACTTGACCTGAAGTATCAGAAATATAACATGGAAAATGTTCCATTAGATAATGTTGCTTTTCCTTTGGATAGAAAATGATGGGTACTGACAGTGCTAATTTTATTTACTTTTAATTTATAATGTTGTTTACAAATTTAAATATTCCCTGAAACATTACGCTTACTTAGCTTTTCACAAACACACAAAGTGTAAATACGGGATCCAACTTGAATTGATTTTGTTAGGAATATAAAGCACTGAGCACAGCTCAGCAGTGGCTGGCATGACACGGGAAAGGGGAATCAAAGGAGCTTTGCACACCTGTGCAAATAACCCCAACATCCTGATCCTGCAAAGACTCGCACATGTGCATAATCTTACACTATACATTGTACTGTTAAAGCAATGGAGCTACTCACAGTGCATGAAGGTGTAAGTCTTTTCAGGATTGGGGCCCAAATTGGCACACCAAAAAAACAAACGAACAAAAAAAAATCAACTAAATTTAACAATTGTAGAACCAGTCTTCTCTAAGCATTATATAACTTGTTCTTTTCGCAAAAATAAATAACTGCAGAGTAAAATAGAGTTATTGTAACTATAGTAGAACCTGAGAGTTACAAACACCAGAGTTAGGAACTGACCGGTCAACCACAAACCTCATTTGGAACCTGAAGTACACAATCAGGCAGCAGCAGAGACAAAAAAGGCAAATGCAGTACAGTACTGTTTTAAATGTAAAGTACTAAAAAAAAAGGGGGGGGGGGTTTAAAAAAATGATTTGATAAAATAAGGAAACTGTTTCTGTGCTTGTTTCATTTAAATTAAGATGGTTAAAAGCAGCATTTTTCTTCTGCATAGTAAAGTTTCAAAGCTGTATTAAGTCAATGCTCAATTATAAACTATTGAAAGAACAACCATAATGTTTTGTTCAGTTATGAACACCTCAGGCATGGAGGTTGTTTGGAACTCTGAAATGTTCATAACTCTGAGGTTCTACTGTAACAGAGTCCTTTCACATCCTTCTGCTTTCAGACTGTCTTCTTTCTAATAGTAGGGGAATAGTTCTTAAAAGATCTAACACTTTCATTAGAAACCACTGTTAATCATGCAGGAAACAGTTTTTACTCTCCCATTCAGGAAACTTTGTTTTGCATCCCTGAATATCTGCATCAAACAGTCAAGATCTGGGAAGATAAAATTCCTCATCTAGGATGAAGTTTTCCTTGAATGGGGTTGGTTCCAGAACTTGCTCCTGTTCTCATTTTCTTATCTTATTTTCTTTGAATTGTTCAATATTAATGATTTACGTTACTCATTGGTCAAAGAATTCCTGGAGTACTCTGTTTAGTTGTATTTTTAAAATCTGTTAGGGGTCAAACGATAGGTACTCTCTTTCATGGAATGGGTGTGTAAATTGAAAGTATTTTCAAATTAAGTGTTTTAATAGTTATACGGTTTATTCATTACCTTATTATATAAGGCCTTCTTGCCATCCAGTGCCTCTTTCAAATTCACTCATTTAAAAAACTATTTTTTAAAATACACAAAATTAAAATATGTTATGACTGTCAGCTTCTTTCCTCTCAACACACTCATCCTTGGGCACATATTAGGAGTCAGGAGATTCTGTTTGCTGTTTTCTATCTGGTGCTATAAGTAGATTGCCATCTGCTGGATACAGTGAACAATATATACTGGCTCTATTGTGCTTGTTGTCTGTGATTGTTTCTATTCCTTGATACACTTTCAAAATTTGAAGGTGAACTTACTGTTCCTGAAAGATACCTGAGAGGTCTCTGGAGAGTGAAGTCCACATGGGGGTGACTAGTGGTCTTACACACGAAACAGATATAGCACAGACAGTGACAGGAGAGTCTGTCTTATGCTGCTCTACCAGTCTGTTCCAGCCCTGCTCTAGAGGGACCAGCTCTGGGGCTGACAGGGTAGTTTAAACTCCATGCCTATTCAGACCTTGTGTACTTTGCTTATACTGTCAGCAAGGTGTGATGTGGAACCTTCCCACTGGCTAACTTCGTATAAGCCACCATTAGTGACAGAAATGTAAATGTTGGTTCATTCTTGTCCTGCGAGGAAGCTACAGTCCTGATTTTTCTGGACAATTGAGGGAAATTACAATGTTTTTAGCTATTTGAACAATAATTCCAATAGCAATGTTTTTGCATGTGTAGACCACTTTCCATACAAGGATCTCAAAGTATATTAGAGAGGTGGGTAAATTTTGTTTCCATTTTATAGAAAGAGAAACAAAGACAGAGGTGATCACATACCTGAAGTCTCACAGTGGGTCAAGAAGAGAAGCCAGAGCTCCTAATTCCTAGTCAAATGTGCTAAGGACTGATCCAAAGCCCCTGGAAGTCAGATCCACAAAGGGACTTGATGTTGCAATGCTCAGTGTTGCAGTTCCTAAATTTTAGGTGCCTTGAAAATCACAGGATCCGCAAAGCCTAAGTTAAATAATGAATGGAGAGAGATGGATGCCTAAGAACAGGATCCACAAAAGGTAGCATCCTGAGGAGCTGCTTCAGCTAGCCAGGCAAGAAGGCTGTAACCATATTGGGGTTCATTAACTAACAAACCAGTGAATGAGAAAGGAATAAAACTTTAATAAAACAAACTGAAAAGCATCTCTGATGAACTGCTGTACGTAGCCATGCACTGTTCCCAACCCCTACTTCCAGGGCACATCTCCACATTGTAACACTCACAACACAGTCCCTTAGGAGGAAGCATCTCCAAATCACAGTAGTTCATAAACATATCTCTACTGGGGGTGTGCCTAAGCCCCATCCGTCTCACAAAGTTAGGCAGGGAGGTGCTTATCACTGCTTGTGATCTGCAGCCAGGAACTCCTTTCCTGGAATTAGGTGGTGCAGGGTTTAGGTACCTAAATCTGGGGTTTAAGCATCTAAGTCCCTTTGGAACTGGGCCTGGTTCTTGGCATTGACTTCAACGGGCTCTGGATTTTGAGCCCCTAATGACTATTCAGTGCTAAACTGCTTTCAGGAATAAACTGATGTATCAGAGAAAGGGGGAAAAAAACAAAAATTAATCTTTACTTAAAGGAGAGCAGTATGTCCTGTTCTGCAGTTTTTAGAACCGACACAAAGCCAGGGGTAAATTGGGCCAACTCACAGCAACTCAGCAAGCCCAAGTACTTTTTTGTGATGGGTGACATCTAATGCTCCAGAATCTAAGCTTTCATTTGAAAATTAATGGGTTAATTCTCCACTGTGTCCAAGCAGAGGACTTCCTGATGTTGAGCTGCAGAGGATCAGCTCTAACGTATGCCTGTGGAGAATCAAGAAAAGCAAAGCTCATGTTGCCATGCCTCCTTCTCGCCCCCTCTGTCGGGACCCTGAGAAGGGCATTCTGAGTCAAGGGTCAGGGCAGGGCCAGACCTGAGGCTGGGAGTAGCGGAGGAGTTTGCATAGTCAGGTTCCAGACCAGGGTCAATACCAAGGGTCAGAGTCCGAGTTAGGATTCAGGTTCCAGGTCAGGAGGCAAAGTCCAGATCAAGCCATGGTCAAAACCAGGAATTCAAGAACCAGAATGGTTGTAGCAGCTACATGAGATCCACACTATTGCCTGGACTTCCCTTTGGGTTTTATGTATTGTGAGGAGCCAATTAGAAGCCATGAGGTTGCTGGCTCAGACCCCTTGAAGTGGGACTTTCCATGGTCTGTGTCCACAGAGGGTCATGGGTAATGAAGCAACAACTGGTTACAGCTTCTACTGGATGGTACCATGGAGCTGTCTACTACCTGGCAACTCTTCAGGTCTGGATTCTAGACTTGCTGCACCTTAAACTCTCATACCAGGAGTTGGGGGACAGAAGGTAGAAGAACTGCCTCTGCCAGTAGTAATTCCCTCATACACAGGGGAAATGCTCCACTGAGTATCTCCAGCTGCTTTAAGTGCACATTATACTGTTTATTCAGCATACAGTGGCCTTAGCAGACCAGAAAATCTAGCCCTCGTGGTTTCAGAGAACCTGTTGACACAGAGCCCCCAGGCAGCCTGATACAATAGTTCAGAGAAATATGAATAACTGCCGTTCATCTCTGTGAGGTGTTGACTCTGAAGCCTAATTATAAATATAAACATTAATTATTTCCAGTGCTTAATTTATAATGAAAGAGGTGCTGGGGCTCAAGCAATTTTTTTATATTCATAACTGATGCAGCAAGCTCAGCGATGCCAGGTGGCAAGCCCAGACACAACTTAAGCACTGATTATTTCACAGCTCATCAAGCTGATGGACAATCATAGTATGTAGATCTGAACAATCTATTGTGAATGGCATCTCATGGCTGTACCATGGGAGGATAGAGTTTAGTTTGTGGGTAGAGTTTGGAAGAGCACGTCTACTATTTTTGTCTTATTTGATTCCTACTCAAAACTGTACCTAACAAAAGAAAAGGATAAGGCATTTAAAATATTCAAGTAAACATTCAGGAACAATCCCACACCCCCAGGCAATACAAACAATGCATGTTACTGAGTGTTTTAAACCTCAGATAGGATTTCCATTTTTCCTCACCATTTTAGGAGAACCTCTTACTCTGTAAATAGCTTTTTCCAATGGTAAATAGGCATCCAGGGCATTAATCCGTTTGCCTACTGACTGAATTGAGGCTTTCCTCCAGAAATGAAAAATACAACTCCTGGTTCCTGATAAGGTGGCTTTATATGACCAGTACATCTGATTTTATATATGATTAAGCCAAGTCCCGAGACATCATTAAATATATAAACCCGAGGATGAAGAAAACCCTGCCCATCCACAGTGCCATCAGTGTACAGCCATTGCAATCGAGAGCTCTGGAACAGCAGAGACGAAATGGCTAAATGCTTACAATAGAAAGAAAGAATTAAAGTGCAGCTGCACTCGAGTTTTTACTGACTCTCACATCTCATGAAAAGGATGGTCTGGGTGAGTGTGTGGCTAGTCTTGGTCTTTTGGAACATACATACATTTTTATGTTTACAAAGAAAAGGAGGTGGAAGATGGAAGCAGATTTGCAGGTGGAAGCCCCACTGCCTGCTCAGGTAACCTCTTACCTCATTGCAGGGCATGAAGCTGCAGTGGCTGCCCATAGAGTAGTGGCCCAAGGCCACACGCAGGCCATCAGGGTATGAATGTTCCAAAAGACCAAGATCCTGTCATGAGATAATTGTCTTAAGACCCTGTCTTAAATTCAGGACTGGGAAAGATCACATTTCACATTTTTCATTCTCCAAGGAGACAGCTAGCAAAAACAAGGAACTTGAAACTTTATATTCCTGATTTTTCCAAGAAGAAAAAAAAAAAGTACTTATTTTTCAGGCTGTTGGTGGTACACCATAAATAAACAAAAAAAAATCAATAAAAATAAGAGTGTAAAACACCGTTCCCCCCCCCCCCCATTACAAGACATTTTTAAGAGCATTATTGTGTGTTATTTGATTTTGAAACAATTATCTCATGACACTGGTCATCCCTCAAGAAATCTTTATACCCTCACAAGATTAATGGTATATAGAGGCACTTCTCATAGCAACACATCAGCAATCACTGCTAGCACTAGAAACAGACTGCTCATTGCACTTTAAAACGGGACAGTATCTTGTAGACCAGTGGTTTTCAAACTGCAGGTCGCAACCCAGTAGTTGGTTGCTGAATGTAAGGCACTGGGTCACGGCAGCTCTGGTCAGCACTGCCAGCTGGGCCGTTAAAAGTCCCATCGGCAGTGCTGCCCGGCTAAGGCAGGCTAGTCGCTACCTGTTCTGACACTGCACTGCGCCCCAGAAGCGGCCAGCAGCAGGTCTGGCTCCTAGGAGGGCAGGCCATGGGGCTCCGCACGCTGCCCCCACCCCGAGCACCGGCTCCTGGGGTCAGTGACTAGGACTGTGGGATGGAGGGCACGGATGGGGGTCAGTGCCTGGGGCCAGCAGCTGCTGGTGGGATTGGGGGTTGGGGCCACGCAGCGAGAGCCAGGGATCGGAGCCCACCACCTCATGGCCAGGGGTTGGAGTCTGAAGCCCCATGATGGCTAGAGGCCTAGTCTGCTCTGTGCAGATGCAGGCAGGTAATACTGCATTCGTTCTGCTGATGTCACATTTTCAAGGTTTCCAGGTTTACTCTGCAACCATAAGGATTAGAGACTTGCGGTGCAATCCCGGCCCCGTTGAAATCAGTGGCAAAACTCTCACTGGCTTCAATGAGACTAGGATTTCATCCTTACTTTTTAAAATGACTGCTCTGTTTCTGGAGAACAAGGTGGCAGCCTTTTAAAAAAAAAGAAAAAAAAGGCAAAGTCATCTAAAACAATGTGTCCCAGCCCAATTTGACCCCTGAATCTACAGAACTGTTAATATCACCCCAAGCCTACTCCATGCGTGGAACTCTTGAGTCTGTAACTAGAGCTGTGATACTCCTTTATGGTTGGGGCAGATCTACAGGCATGATCTTGTCCCAGGATGTATAAATGCATATTTATTACACAGAATCAGGGTGTGTTAAACATTTATTTAGAATGGATACAGAATAATAGTAAGTGTGCTTTATGTTTTTTTTTCTTTTTCCCCAGGATAGTTTGTTAGTTGAAATGGAGGAGTTAAAAGCCCAGCTGCAAAGAATTCAGAATAATGAGAAAACACAAGACCAGATGACCAAGATGAAGCAAAGCAAGTTGGTTCTTGAAATGGAAGAGTTAAAGTCCCAACTTGAAAAAACAAAGGAGCGGGAAAGGCAAAAAGTATCAGTTTTAGAAAATGAGAAGGTGCTTATGAAAGGATGTGTGTTTGCACTGAATTTGTAAAGGCCGCACTGCATGTTAACACACGAGTTTACTTAGTGTCTTTGATAATAGTCAGAGAGTGGCAATATTGGATCTGTTGCTTCTTTTTTAGCAGAATACATAAGCAAGGGGTAGGGTTGCCAGGCTTCTGGTTTTCAACTGGAAAACAGGGTCGAAAAAGGACCCTGGTGGCTCCGTCCGCACCGCCGACCGGGCCGTTAAAAGTCCGGTCAGCGATGCTGCAGGTCTAAGGCAGACTAGTCCCTACCTGTCCTGGCGCCACGCTACGCCACAGAAGCGGCCAGCAGGTCTGGCTCCTAGGCAGGGCGGCCGCAGGGCTCTGTGTGCTGCCCCTGCCCTGAGCACTGGCTCCGCACTCCCACTGGCCAGGAATCACGGCCAATGGGAGCAGCGTGGGCGGCTCCTGTGGGCGAGAGCAGCATACGGAGCCTCCTGGCCACCCCCTCCGCCTAGGAGCCAGACCTGCTGCTGGCCACTTCCAGAGCACAGCGCGGTGCCAGAACAGACAGGGACTCTGCCTTAGCCCTGCTGTGCCGCTGACTGGGAGCCGCTCGAGGTAAGCCTGTGCCCCAACCCGGAGCCCCCCCCCTAAATCTGGAGCCGCCTCCTGCACCCCAAACCCCCTCATCCCTGGCCCCAACCCACAGCCTGCACCCCCAGCCCAGGGCCCATACCCCCTCCCCCACTTCAATCCCCTGCCTCAACCCACAGCCCCCTCCCACCTTCTGAATCCCTCGGACCCACCCCAGAGCCCGCACCACCAGCTGGAACCCTCACCCCCTTCCACAGCCCAACTCCCTGCCCCAGCCCGGAGCCCCCTCCCACACCCTGAACCCCTCATTTCTGGCCCCACCCCAGAGCCCACACTCCCTTCCACATCCCAACCCCTGCCTGAGCCCAGTAAAAGTGAGTGAGGGTGGGGGAGAGCGAGCCACTGAGGGAGGGGGAATGTAGTGTGCAGTGGGCAGGGCTTCGGGGAAGGGGCGGGACCAGGGTGTTCAGTTTTGTGCAAGTAGAAAGTTCGCAACCCTAGCAAGGGGCCAATCTTGTGTCACTGAAATCTGTTAGTTCTGCCACTGACTTCTGTGATTCAGGATAAGGCCCAGACAGGGAGCTAGCTTGCGATATTGCACAGTAGCTTTCAGGAAGATGGCTATTTACTATTTTTTCAGCTAAGACCAGCTTTGATGGTTCCTGTTATGGTGGAAGTACATAGTCCGGGTACAGTCTTTTGTATTCACTACATAGTTAACATGATCATTGGGTTGTTTTCAGTAACTGAGGTTGCATTTGCTCTAAAACTCTGACATGATATACACAAATTAGTGCCTTGCTACTGTGCACCATCCAGAATACTTACAGATTGTACCCAAAGTGAAGTATAAACTCCCAGTGTAAACATTTGAAGAGGCAGTTAAGTTATTGATACATCTTAACACCTTTATTAATTATTATTAGCAGCAGCACAATGCCTAGGAGTCCTCGTCATGGACCAGGACCCCAAAGTGCTAGGAGCTGTACAAACACAGAATAAAAAGATGGTCTCTGCCCCCAAAAGCTTGTAATCTAAATATAAGACAAGATACAACAGATGGATACAGACAGCTGTGGGAGGGCAAGTAAACAATGAGACAGTACTGGTGGGCAATAGTCTTAGCACATCAGCAGCCTAACCCCTGTAAAGTTTTTTGTTGGTATCATAGCAAAGAGAGTTTTTAGGAGGATTTTGAAAGAGTATAATGTATTAGTTCTGTGGATGTTTATGGGGAGCCTCCTCCCAAGCGTGAGGAGCAGCATGGGAGAAAGCACAAAGGAGTCTGAAAATTTTACAAGGGAGTGATGGAGGGTCAATCATGGGCCAGTTGGAGGCAGGAGTCAACATTTCAGTACTGAATGGGAGTTGACAGGGTAAGGTAGGGATTGGCTCTGAAGGGCCTTGAAAGTGAAGACAGCTAGTTTGTTTGATTCTATACAGAAGAGGGAGCCAATGAAGGCATGTAAAGGGATGACATGGTAAAGCAATGCACTAGGAAAGTGATCTTTGCAGCAGCATTCTGAATGTACATGAGTGGGGCAAGACTTCAGAGAAAAGGATGTTGCAGTAATTAAGATGCAATGTGATGAGAGGCTGGATGAGAGTTTCAGCTGTGTGGATGGACAGGAAAAGTCATATTTTAGAGATGTTATTCAGAAAGAATCTGCAAGACTAAGACAGTCTGAATGTGAGGAGCTAGAGAGAGGTCTGAGACAAAGATGACACCCAGGTTACAGGCTGGAGTGACAGACAGGATGATGGTATTGTCCACTGTAATCAAGAAAGGTGGTAGCAGGGAGAACTTTGGAAGGGGCGATTAGGAGCTCTGTTTTAGCCATGTTGAGCTTGAGCTGATATTTAGACATCCACAAGGAGATGTCAGATGGATAGGCAGAGATTTTAGTTCGGACACAAGGAGATGGGTCTGGAGTAGAGAGGTAGATCTGGGAGTAGTCGTGGTAGTTGAACTTGTGTTTACAGATGAGATTACCCAGAGATAAGGTGTAGTGCAGTGATACTCAGGCCTCAGTGGTTCAGGAGCCAAATTAGCGATCAACATTACCCAAAAGAGCCACAGTTGTGTGAATTCATTGTTTTATTTACTATAGTACTATATATTCAATAGCTCACGCAAGGAAATATGTGATCATAGTAAAAGCATCCTGACTGGTTAACACTTTAATTGGTTAATAACATAGTAAAAGCATCCTGCTTGGTTAACAACTTAGATTGATTAATAGTTAAATCACACCGTGTTTTAATATCATGTGCTGCAGAGAGCTGCAGGAGACACATTAAAGAGCCGTTTGCAGCTCACAATCCTCAGTCTGAGGGCCATTGATGTTGACAGGGAAGAGAACGCAGCAAAGAACAGAGCCCTATGGAACCACCACTGCAGGGTGGATGAGGATACTCAGAAGGACTAGTTGAAGGAGCAGTTAGAGAGGTAAGGGGAGGCCCAGGAGAGGACAAAGTCATTAAAGCCAAGGGAGGATAAGATTTCAAGAGCATCTGAGGTCAAAGGCAGCTGACAGGTCAAGGCAGATGAGCATGGCGTTCTGGTTCTGAGATATAACTAAGAGGAGGTCATTAGAGATTTTGGCAAGAGCGGTTTCAGTGGAACACAGGGGTGGAAGCCAGATAGGGGAGTGTCCAGGGCAGAACTGGAAGAGAGGAACTTCAGACAGTTCTTGTAAATAGCATGTTCAGGGAGCTTAGAGGTATAAGGGAGATGGGGCAGTAGTTGGAGAGGCAAGTGGGATGTATTGGGGGTTTTTTTTAGCATGGGAGAGACTAAAGTATGTTTGTTTTTTGAGGGGAAGGAGCCAGAGAAGAGCGAGAGTTTAAGGAGAAAAGCAAGGGAAGGGAGTGGGCACCAGGGAGATCAGGAGATGGGATGGGGTCACTGAGGCAAATTGAGTTGTGAGAGCAGAAGAGAAATTTCTGTGTATCTGACCTGACTCTCCCTGACTATTCCCCCTGACTCTGAGATCCCAGATCACAACACCACTCCCTGTGATCAAGGTGAGTTGACGCTTAATCCCACTGATCCTATCAAAACCATTTGTTATATTAGGCTCACATCCTGAGAATTGCTGAGCACTTGCAGCTTCCCTGGAAGTCAACAGTAAGGCTTTAATTGAGCTCAGTGGGAGTATGCTCAAGGAGTACAATCAAGCTCTCAATGAGTTGCTGCACTCAAGGAGCTGACCATCCATCTGCAGCACACCCTGCTTTTGTCAACCTGGGAACGAAGAAAGACATATAGTAGGCCTGAACTATGTTGGGCCCATACATTTGTTAAGCATTTTAATATTTTTTCTACATTTAATTTGTAACATGAGAAACATTATAAAATGTTGTTGGAAGATTGAATGAAGTGACCTTCAATTGTGAGGACTCCATTTATTTGTACTAAATGTATTTAAATGCTAAGGATCTCAGAGAATTCTTCTGTAGTTAGGTGGCTGAGAATCTATATTTAGTGACCCAAACTGCAGTTACTCTTGTGAAATCAGTGGAGTTACGCCAGACTTACAAGGGAAAAAAAGCACAATTGGCCCTGGTATGTTTACATGAGATTTTCCTGACCTCTAATGCACATTGAGGTGTGGCCAAAGTGAACCATTGTTGCAGTAATGAAAAAATGTCTGGATAAAAATCACTTACTTCCTTTGGGAAGAAAAAAAGAAAGAGCTATTCTTAATTCTTACTGTATTTTCCTTATTTTACTCTTTCTATTCCATTCTGCTGGAGTTTAGCGTTTTCTGTATATTGCCAGTTTCATTTAGAATGTTCTCTGTGAGATCACAAAATAATGGGGACTTTCTGCAACACAATACAAAGGATAAAATCCACATGAGTAATCTGAAAGGAAGTTCTAAAGAAAATGACTATGCCATTGTTCCAATCATGCAGAGTGATTGTTTCCTTGCATACAAATTCTGACTTGTAGACTATACTGTTGAAAGGAATAAATGTAGACAATCACCTCTCTCGCTGAAAATTTTGTACCTGTTATAGTTACCAGAAACCCCTCTGATTATTATAGTTAAAAGAAGTCAGTGAAAGTATATTTTTCTCTGTTTTGTCTTTTTATTACCTGTACCTGACACCACTTTGTGTATAGTCTGGTACCATGTATAGTCAAGTAGCCCCCTGTCAGACTCACATGGACAGACCCTTGCACCTGCAGAAAACCCTGTTGACGTCAATCTGCATGGATCTCATTGCAGGATCAGGTCCTTAGTCAATATTTTTTCCTTGCTAAAAAGATCTTTATAAAGATAACAGTGGAGCAGAACCACCCTCCTCTTCCTCTTTTTTAGAAGGTTGTTCTTTTAAAAATGTTGCCTTAAGACACTGCGGAAACTGGATATTTCCAATTTAAAAAAAATTCCCAGGGGACAGTGTTTCTTTAAATGTAGTATTCAAAGACAAAAACAAACACATCCACTTTAGAGTGAATGATCCTGTAAAGGCCTACAGTTTCTTTCTTAGGTATTTCACAAGAACCTATGGCCAGGTCTATGCTAAAAAGTTAGGTCAACCTAGCTACATTGCTCAGGGGTCTGAGAAATACACACTTCTGAGTGATGCAGTTAAGCCAGCCTAACCCCCGCTGTAGACAGCACTAGGCTTATGGAAGAGTTCTTCTGTCCGCCTAGCTACCCCTGCTTGGGGAGGTGGATTAACTCCCGCGATGGGAGAACCCCTCCCATTGTTGCAGTGAGTGTCTACACTGAAGCGCTGCAGCATCATTGCTCTGGCTGTGCCGCTGTAGCGGTTTAAGTGTAGGCATCGCCTATTGCAATATGTGAGTTCCCTGTCCTGCACAACGTAGACCTTCTGCCATGAGGTGCTAAGGACCCTCCATTCCCTTTGACGTCCATGTGACTTAAGGTTGGTCAGCTCCTTGCAGAGACCTCCCAGGCTAAGGCCTTAGGTCCCCTCTTCAAATCTAACCTACACAGGTGGTGACCAAGGGCGGTTAGTATCTGATGGCTGTTCATTGGCTCATGTGAAATGAGTTTGGTGATCTCAGTCTAGTTCCCAGTGGACAAATGGCCCCTAAATGGCCCCCTCCTTGGCTGTCTATGAGAAGTAGAGGATTGATGGGCAGGCAGGGAGTAGACTTGCTGAAAAATGGAAAATAAAATTTTGTGGAATTTTTTGTTGTTGAAATTTCAAAATGTTCTAGCAGGGAGGCTGAACTACTTTCTCACTCCTGGAGTTGGTCCCTCCTCATCAAGGTTGAAGTGTCTTGGCAGGCCAGTGTGGGGAAGCTTATTCTCCTGTTGTCTGTGCTGTACCTGTTCTGGGAATGGAGATTTCAGGGCTCCCAGGGATGTCAATACAACCTCTTTCATGGACTCTAAGGGTGGGATTTTCAAACTCTCCTAAGAGAGTTAGGCACCAAACTTCCAATGAGAGTCCATGGGAACTGGGTACACAACTTCCTTAGGTGTGTTTGAAAAATCCCTCCCTAAATTTAATAAGAAAACAATGTATTTTTGATAGCAGACAGCTTTGTTTGTTTCATACAAACTATATCCCCCAAACATATAAGTATATATGAACAACAAACTCTTTACCACAAAGTTGTGATTATACTTTGAATTATTTTACAGGATGCCTGTCTGAGAGAAATAGCAGAAATGAAAACTTGCATTGAGAAGGTAAAGTATGAAAATGAATCTCTTCTAAATGAGAAGATTAGAAATATAACATTACTAGTGAAAGTGTAAAGGAAATTCATTATTTTTCTGTGCAACCCATGTATGCCTCTTAACATGTAAATATTCCTTTGATTATATATTAGGGTTTTTTAGAAATTTGGTGTAAAAAGAAAAATAATAATCAAATCAGGAGGATTGAAAAATACTTGCTTCTTCCAAGGGAAGTTAAGAATTCAGGCTAGAACACTTACAAAATGAAGTCTACTTTTGGACCCCGTGCAGCACCTTTCAAAAGCCACTGGAAATCTTTCCATTGACTTCAAGAGGAGTTAGATTGGGCCCTTAGTGTGTTTTGGAAAACTGAGTCCTGTATCTTCATTGAATGAAATGGAAGGATTCTCCATTTGAGATTAATTACTGTGTAGTGTCACTTTGTTTATTTATGGTGATGCTCTTCATTTCTATAGCTCCTTTCATCTGAATTTCTGGAAGCACTTTGCAAACAGCTGAAACTTTTATCGTGCTTGTGGCCTGGCCCTGAGTTAGGCCCTGGTGTGGAGAGGCTGTGCCACAGCAGGAGCCCTGGGTGGGATTATGCCTGCCGCTGCTCCACTATCTTGAAGTGGGTACAGCATCCACCCAGCTTTGCTGAGTGCTGTCGTGTGGGTGGGAGGGATGAGGCCAAGGTCCACCCCCTCAATCCTGTTTGTTGAGGCTAATCCAAGCCATAGCACTAGCATCTCACAGTCCTTGTGTTCTCTGAAAGCAAGAATGCCATAGTGCCCAGCCTATGGACTGGGGCAGCAAGTGGGAGGCCCCTTTCACTCTCTCCCCTTTGTTCTCCCTTTGTTCACTTTGTTCTCCCTTGCAGGGGCTGGCCACAATCTTTCTCTAATTAATCTAGTGTGACAACAGAGGGGTAAAGTATCACTTCATCCATCAGTGAAATGCAGCCACCTCTGAGGTGGAACATAGTAGCTGTCTAATAGGTCACAGCAACACTGCACGGCAGCTTGGAAGAGAACATGAATTCTTCTGTCCTGAGTTGAAACCGCAAGGGGGAGTTTGGGCAGGACACTGGCCTTTAACACTCCTGTTCTTAGAAAAAATGTTGTGGGATCTTGTATGACCACAATGATTTAGTATCTCCAGCTGCAGAATAGACCCCCAAACCGTCTTTGGGCATTGATTCAGAGGAAACAATAGCACCTACTGACTCACCAGCATCAGGGTTTTCTTTAGTATTGTCCCATCCAAGTATTGAATGGCTAGAGGGAAAGTATTGGAGGGTAGTTATATTTAGCATTGATTTAGTACTTTACACTCTTTTTCAAGTACAAACGTTAACCTACCTCTCAGCCATGTTGTGAGAATAAGTATTAACCTCCCTGCCTCCGTTTTGTCATCTGTATAGTTGCGCTAAGTGACTTTCTAAGGATACACAACGGGTCAGAGCTGAGATTAGAACTTTGGAGTTCCTGGCTTTCAGCTCAGAGTCTAAATGGGCCCACTCTGTCTTGCTGTAAAGTGGAAGTGTTGGCTAAAACTCAGCTGTCTTTTGGAGGAAGGGATTTTTGTGGTGTCCTTATCAGGTCCTGAAAGGTACCCCTGTTTTTCCTTTTATGGGGCAGTCCTGAGTGGGACAGAGCACCTTTTGTCTTGAGAAGGGCTGCACTTCTGCTGACATGAATGGGAATTGAGGGCTCTCAGCACCTTGCTGCGTTGGGCATTATACACATGCACATTAGCTCAAGCTTACTGCACCATCTTAACCTCTCTAGGTGAGAAGGATTGGATGAGAATCCCTTTAAAGCTTATCACTTCTGTTCCTTAATTGGGCCGAGGAGTCACTGAATGATCCAAGACACACCAGTCACTTTCTCAGCCATAGGGGCCTGAGCGCAAAGCCTTTATAAGCACCCAGGCTCAGAGGTGATTGGCTCAAACCAGCAATCAACCCCTACTCTTATAAATAGCAATGAAGAGTCCCGCACACAGATACCACACTGATGCATGCAGTATAAATACCTAGACAGAATGGACAGAACCGACCCAGGCTCATGGTCCTTCTCTCATTCTTTTTCAATTAGAAAGGTTGGTGAAATCATTGTTGGTTTCCACAGTAACCCAGCCTGAGAGCTAGGTATAGAGTGGCCACAGCATTATCTTCTTCAGACATCTAGTTCCAGCTTCCAAAAAAGTTTAGTGCATCTTTTGTTCTAGTAGACAAAGAGGAAAGGTCTTTGTATTTTATGCATATCTATGCTGAGAATGAGCTGGTATAACTTCATCATCAGTGCACAAAACCCTTGTTTGATATAAACAACTCTTTTCAAAAATCCTCCGCTGAAATGTGTGAATAAAGTAATTTTGCAGGATTAAAATACAGTTCTCATTTCTCTCTGGGCAAGTAAGAACTAGATGACAATCTTGTATAGTGAAATGACTCTGTGTGATGCACATAGTCTTATCAGGTCCCCTGATGATGCTTTAATCTTGGACGTTGGATCTTCTCATGATTAACCTTAACAGATGAGTTAATAGATTTTTCTAAAATGTTTCCATCCCTTTCCTTCTGGAAGTGCACTAGCTTTACCTTATTTCTCTGGGATTGGTGTGTTTTAAGAGCCAGCTATTGATTTATTGCAGTTTATAGTAATCATCATATAAGTTTCCCCTCGCATTTCTCAGCTTCTTTGACCCTTAAAATTTCCTTAGGGTTATTGTTTGCTTCTGATAAAGTATTCTCTCCTTCTGTTAGACTTGTTCCACATAGGGCTGTTGTATGGTATTGTTCAGAATATTAAGATGCCTGGTATGAATAGATTGCACTGAAAACTCTGTGTAGTTCATTAGGTTCTTGCTTAGTGTAATTTGGCCTGTGCTCATGCCAGTGACACTTCTGCTAACTCATCCACATAGTGTAGCTTGACGGCCACCTCTTCTTTCTTGGGTATAACAGCAGACGATCAACCACTAGCGCTCTCACCATTCAAGTCAGCATTGGAGAAGCATTGTAAGGACAACAATGCTTCTAAAATTGTTTAAAACAGGTTACCCATTCTCTCGTTTTTGGAATGATGAGAGGGGGAAGTCTTTCTGGATTGGAACTGGCAGAAGAGTTCATTTTCGAGTGCTTGCTTATGTATGTTCCACGTTAGCCACGTGCACTGTTGCCAGAGATTTTCCCCTCAGTGAGATCAGTTGGGCCCGCTGTAGCTCCCTGTGGTGCTGTGCGCTTATGCACCAGTACAAGGGCACCACCAGCCCCACACCCTCTTGGTTCCTTCTTATCTGCTGTAACAGTTGCTGGAATGTCTCCTCTTGCTTTGGCAAGGCGATTATCAGTGGTTTCTGTTTCACAGTTTAGTCTATAGTTTAGTTTTAGTGTATATATTGTAAATACTTTTAGTGTAGATAGTTAGTACCCTCTCCCCTTATCGTCAAGGGGTTCCCTTCGCCCCTGGGCTCCAAGCCTTGTGCCTTCTGTGGCAAGCCTGTGCTCTTGAGTGACCCACACCCCAGTTGTCTGAAGTGTCAGGGAGAATCGCACGTGAAAGACTGCTGCCAAATTTGTTGGGACTTTAAACCTCGCACAAAGAAGGATAGAGAGATCAGACTTAAGGCTCTCCTAATGGAAGCTGCTCTTCGATACCAAGCCTCTCGGATTCAGCACTGAGCACTTTGGCCTCGGTGCAAAGCACTCCTCCAGCATTGCACACATCCCAGCACCTCTCTCTGTCCCCGGTGCCGAGGAAGACGCACAAAAAGCAGCGCACTGACAGCACGCGCTCACTAATGCCAAAGAAAGGCAAGCCAGGGGAAGACAGTGGAGTGTGACCCATATTGGGCCACTCCTCCACCCCCGGTCCCATAGTGGCACCATCAACTCAGCTGAGATCATTGAGTCTGGTCTGGGACAATCCACCGATGCTGGGAAGTCATTGTGGTGCCAGCGGAATTGCAGTGCCTTCAACCCCAGAGGCCTTTGCAGCAGCCAGAGACTTCTTGTCACTACTGGTCCTGCCAGCCCCATTAGGTCAGCCGTCAGCTTTGTCATCCTGGAGCAGGAAAGAGACTGGTGCTCTGAGCTCCTTCCCAGCACAGGGCCCACCAGCTCCTTCTAGAGACAAGCTGATTCTTCTGTCCTCTGTGAAGTCGTCCCCAGCCCACCACCAATCACCGGGTGCTTGACACCGAACAAAGGTAGTGAGAGGTACCGCTTCCCCGTGGAAGCCTAGGGAGGATTCTTCATCTGAGTCCAACACGGAGCCCTGCATTCACCCTAAGGGCCACCGTTACTCGTCCTACATGGCGCCGGACCTTGGTGCGGGTCCCCCTGCGGGTACCTGGCCAGGAGAGTGGCCTATGCAGTGGCTATTCTGGAACCCTTGGAGTTTTCTCCCAATACCAGGTCTACCCTCCCACCGTTCATACTTGGTTGCTTCTGAGAGGTGGGCTCCCGCACTGCGCCCTGACTCCAGTACTGACCCTGGTACTGATTTACAGGACATGGCCCCTATGGAGATTATTGAGGCTGAAGAAGAGGAAGAAGCCCCTCCTCAAGTACAGGCCTCTTCCTCCTCCTCCCCTGACATGGCCATCTCAAGGCCAAGCATCTTGCTTCCCCAAGATGACTTTAGAGCTCATCAAGAGCTTCTAAAGCAGAAAGGTGTTTTCAAACTGGGGGCTTGAGATTGAGGAGCTCAAGGAATCCTCTCACAGCCTCGTTGACATTCTGGCTGCAGCAGCTCCGTGTAAAGTGTCCTTACCCATTAATGAGGTGGTAATAGGTCCGGTCAGAGCCCTGTAGCAGACCCCATCTTCTCTACCTCCCACTTTGAAGAGGGCAGAGAAGAAATATTGTGTGCCAGCCAGTAGGTATGAGTATCTGTACTCTCACCCCTCTCCAGGGTCCCTCATTATATTGACGGCTAATGAAAGGGACAGACAGGGCCAGTCGAGTGCTACCCCCAAACAGAAGGATGCAAAGAAACTTGATTTGTTTGGGAAGAAAGTTTATTTGACAGGTGGTCTGCAACTATGTATCTCAAACCAGCAAGAATTACTGGGGAGATACAACTACAATTTGTGGGACTCCTTGTCTAAATTTAAGGACTCCGGGCCCCAAGACTTAAGGCAGGAATTCTCAGCCCTCTTAGAAGAGGGAAAGAATGTTGCCAGAGCCTCTCTCCAGGAGGCACTGGACGCAGCAGATGCAGCAGCCAGGACAATGGCCTCCGCTTCCACCATGAGATGATGCTCTTGGCTGCAGTCCTTGGGACTCCCTCAGGAGGTCCAACAGTCTATTCAGGACCTCCCTTTCACAGACTGTTCTTTTTTTTCGAAGCAGATGGATATGAGACTACGTGGCCTGAAGGACTCAAGGGCTACCCTCTGGTCCCTGGGCCTCTATGCTTCCATCTGTTTCTAGGAAGCATGTCAGGCCCCAACAGCTGCCGTGCTTCTCGGCTCTGCCTCCGAGACAGGACTCCTCCTAGCCGGGGTCACATAGGTACTCTGTTGGGCTAAAGCAGGTCTTTTGAAGGTGAGCCTGAGAGCACTATACTAGTTCCCACTTCAGATCCTGCCTCCCCTTTATTTTTGGACTGACTGTCCCACTTCAGCCCGACATGGTCCTGCATAACATTGAACTGCTAGGTGCTAAATACTGTGGCAATCAGTTATACCTTGAAGTTTTCATCCACTCCTCCCTTCCACCCCATCCCCATTCCTCTTCAGGGACCTTCTCACGAGCAACTCCTTGCCCAGGAGGTGCAGATCCTCCTGCAGATGGGGGCCATGGAGGAGGTGTGACGGGTTTGGTCACAGAGACTCCCTTCGAGACTGTCACTCAATGAGCTGGGATGCCACTGAGAACAACCCTCTTGCCAGAACAGGCGCCCCTCCACTCCTGTCCTGCTGAGTTAGACACTCCAGTCAGCTCCAGCACGGACCCAGCAGTTGGGCCATGCCTCTCTGAAGTTCACTGAAACTGAGATTCACTCAGCCCAGGGGCTTCTCAGTTAACAGGGACTTCCCCAGCACCCAGTGTTCAGCCTTTCTGGGAACCTGAACCCCAAATAAATCTGTTTTACTCTGTATAAAGCTTATATGGGGTAAATTCATGAATTGTTTGCCCTCTGTATCACTGATAGAGAGATATGCACATCTGTTTGCTCCCCCAGGTACTAATCACTTACTCTGGGTTTATTAATAAACAAAAGTGATTTTATTAAGTATAAAAAGTAGCATTTAAGTGGTTTCAAGTATAACAGCCTGAACAAAGTAAGTCACCAAGCAAAATAAAGCAAAAACACGCAAGTCTAAGCCTAATACATTAAGAAACTGAATACGGGTAAATCTCAGCCTCACAGATGTTCCAGTAAGCTTCTTTCACAGACTAGACGCCTTCCTAGTCTGGGCCCAATCCTTTCCCCTGGTACAGTTCTTGTTAGTTCCAGCAGACATCTCAGGTGGTAAGCAGGGGTTTTCTCATGACTGGCTGCCCCTTTTGTCGTGCTCCACCCCTTTTATAACTTTGGCACAAGGCGGAAATCTTTTGTCTGTGCTTGTCCTGGCTCTGCCTCATCAATGGAAAAGTACAAGGATTAAGATGGATTCCAGCCTCATGTGACATGGTCACATGTCACTGTAACACCCCTAGTCTCCATTCTTCCTGGGTTGGCCCACAGGAAGGTTTGCAGGTAAATAAGCGATTTATAACCAATTGTCTGGGCCACACTTACATTTACAACCGTTAATGGACCACACTTGGCATAATTACAATAGGACTTCAGAGTTATACTTTATATTTCTAGCTTCAGATACAAGAATGATACGTGCATACAAATAGGAGGAATATATTCAGTAGGTTGTAACCTTTGTTATGATACCTTACAAGAGACCTTTTCCATGAAGCATATTCCAGTTACATCATATTCACACTCATACCATATTTCCATAAAACATATGGAGTGCAACATCACAGGAGGTACCTTGAAACTTCAGAGAGAAGGGGTTTTACTCCCATTATTTCCTAATCCCAAAGGCCAAAGGGAGCGTTCGTCCCATCCTGGACCTGTGTCACTTCAACAGATATCTCAAGAAACCAAGGTTCCGCATGGTCTCCCTGGCCTTCATTATTCCCTCTCTGGATTCAAGGGACTGGTACGCCCCCCTCGGCTTGAAAGACGCTTACTTTCACATTTCTGTTTTTCATGGCCACAGAAGATTTCTTAGGTTTATTGTAAACCAGACTCATTACCAATTCACCGCTCTTCCCTTCTGCCTGTTAGCAGTCCCCTGGGTTTTCATGAAGTGCATGGCGGTGGTAGCTGCCTTCCTCAAACAGCTCTACTCATACCTCAAGGACTGGCTGATCATAGAATATTAGGGTTGGAAGAGTCCTCAGGAGGTCATCTAGTCCAATCCCCTACTCAAAGCAGGACCAACCCCCACTAAATCATCCCAGCCAGGGCTTTGTCAAGCCAGGCCTAATAAAACCTCTAAGGATGGAGATTCCACCACCTCCCTAGGTAACCCATTCCAGTGCTTCACCACCCTCTTAGTGAGATAGTGTTTCTTAATATCCAAACTAGACCTGATGAAGTGTTGTTCAGAAGCTCAAGTAAAGAACAGCATCAGCTTGGTCCAACCCACCTTCCGAGCACTGGGCCTGTTGATAAATGAGCAAAAGTCAACTCTTATTACAGTTCAGAGAATAGGTTTATCAGGGCTGTGCTCGACTCGACCCAAGCCAGAGCCTTCCTTCCAGAGGCCCGATTACAGACCATTGTTGGACCTGATATCCAAGGTCATGGTTCACCCAATCATGACAGCCTGGGTTCGCTTTAAGCTACTGGGGCACATTGCCACGTGCACATAAATGGTCCGGTACTCAGGGCTGTGCCCTTAGGCCCTTGCAGATATGGCTAGCATCTGTTTACACCCCGAACAGACACCACTTGGACTCGGTGCTTATTGTTTCAACCCCAGTCCTCACCTCCCTAGACTGGTGGAAGGACCCATGGTCGGTGATGATGGAAGTCCCCTTTGTTGCGCCCCAGCCATTAGTGTCCCTAGTCTCGGACATGTCAGACCAAGGTTGGGGAGCCGACCTTGACAGCCTCAGGACTCAAGGCCTGTGGTCCCAGAAAGAACTCTGCCTGCACATAAACATCAGAGAGCTCAGAGCAGTCCGCTTAGCTTGCCAAGTGTTCCTTCCCCGGATCACAGGCAAGGTCTTGCAAGTTCTAACGGACAACACTGTGGCCATGTTCTGCATCAACAAGCAGGGAGGAGCTCGTTCCTCTGCCCTGTGTCAGGAGGCCATCCATGTATGGGACTTCTGCGTGAAGCACTCCATCCACCTGATTCACACCTTCTGGGAGCCCAGAATGCACTGGCAGATCACCTCAGCAGATCCTTCTCCTCTCACCACGAGCGGTCCCTTCACCCAGATGTCACCAGGTTTATCTTCCAAAGGTGAGCGTCTCCCAGTGGACCTGTTCACAACTAAGCAGAACAGGAAATGCCAGCAGTTTTGCTTACTGAGCGGGCACAGCCCAGGCTCCCTCTCCAACGGCTTCCTGCTTCGTTGGACAGAACTCCTATTCTATGCATTTCCCCCAGACCGATCTGTCTGGTTCACAGGTCCTCCTGAATATCAAACGGGACAAGGCAAGAGTTATTCTTATAGGCTCGGTGTCGCTATGCCAACACTGATTCGTCATGCTGCTAGATCTGTCAGTAGCAACCTCACTTCTGCTTCTGCTCCACCTGAGTCTGATCTCTCAAGACCACTGTCGGTTACTCCAACCGAACCTCGGCTCCCTTCACCTAACTGCTGTTACATGGCTGAACCCGGAGGAGCAGGCCTGTTTGGAACAAGTTTGACAGGTCTTGGTGGGTAGTAGGAAGCTGTCCACTAGGGTTATCTACCTTGCCAAATGGAAGTGTTTTTCGATATGGGCATCCCAAAGAGACCTCTCTCCGACTCAGTCTTCCCTTCAGTCGATCCTGGACTACTTGCTCCATCTTAAGCAACAAGGTCAGCTCTCGCATCTATGAAGGTGCATTTTTGGCCTTCCACCAACAGGTGAACAGCAGGTCAGTGTTCTCTCACAAAATGACAGTCCGCTTTCTTAAAGGCCTTGAGAGACTTTATCCTCAGGCCTGCGAGCCGATCCCCCACTGTGGGACTTAAATCTGGTTCTGTTGAGGCTCACATGTCCTCCCTGTGAGCCCCTGGTGTTGTGCCCTCTACTGCTTCTCTCTGCGAAGGTTACCTTCCTGGTAGTAATCACCTCAGCAAGAAGAGTCTCTGAAATCAAGGTCCTTACGTCAGAACCACCATACATGATGTTCTTCAAGGACAAGGTCCAACTGTGCCCGACCTGGCCTTCCTGCCAAAGGTAGTTTTGCTGTTCCATAGCAACCAGGCCATTTTCCTGCCAGTTTCCTTTCTGAAGTCTCACAAGAATTCAGACGAGCGGGAGCTTTGCTTATTGGATGTTAGGCATGCCTTCACCTTCTGCATCAAGAGGACTAAACCCTTTCACAGATCTATGCAACTCTTTGTAGCAGTAGTAGAAAAGATGAAAGGGCTACCAGCATCGGCCTAGAGGCTCTCATGCTGAATAGCTTCTTGTATTCGGGTATGTTACAAGCAGGCAGATGTCCCACCTCCAGCCATAGTGACTGCTCACTCCACGAGAGCTCAGGCCTCTTCAGCAGCATTCCTCATGCAGGTTCCAGTCCAAGACCTCTGCAGGATCACAACCTGGTTGTCGGTGCATACCTTCTCATCCTATACGTCATCACCCAACAGGCTCGAGACATGCCAGGTTTATGAGAGCTGTGTTGTAGTCTGCATGTCCATGAGCTCTGAGCCCACCTCCTTGGATACTGCTTGTGAGTCACCGAATATGGAATGGACATGAGCAAGCACTTGAAGAAGAAAAATCTGTTACTAACCTTTCTGTAACTGTTGTTCTTTGAGGTGTGTTGCTCATGTCCATTCCATGATCCACCCTCCTACCTGTCTGTCGGAGTTGGCTGGCAAGAAGGCACCGAGAGGGTGTGGGGTCAGCGCCTCCCCCTTATACTGGTGCATAAATCTCACCCTCAGAGATGTTCCAATAAGCTTCTTTCACAGACTAGACACCTTCCTAGTCTGGGCCGAATCCTTTTCAGACCAATGTTGTGGTTTAAGGCCTGGGTCCAGCAATCACTCACACACCCGTAGTTACAGTCCTTTGTCCCAGTTTCTTTCAGGCACCTCTTTGGGGTGGAGAGGCCATCTCTTGAGCGAGCTGAGGACAAAAAGGAGAGGCTTCCAGGGCCTTTTATATTCTCTCTCTTGTGGGCGGAAACCCCTTTGTTTTCCTGTGCAAAATCACAGCAACAAGATGGAGTTTGTAGCTACCTGGACAAGTCACATGTCCATGAATGATTTAGCTTTTTGCAGGCCGACGTCATTGTTTACATGTTAGTTTGAACGTTCCCAGGAAAGCTCAGATGTGGATTGCTGTCTCCCAAAGTCCATTGTCAGTTAAGTGTTTCTTGATTGGGCACTTACTCAGAATAGTCCTTTCTCAAGAAGCTGACCAAATGCTTCACTGATGCTACTTAGAATCAAACACATTGAGATACAAGTACATAGCCAATATTCATAACTTCAGATGCAAAAATGATACATACAGTCAACATAATCATAACTAGCAAATTACAACCTTTCTATAGACACTTTACTTGACCTCCTTTGTATAAGATTTGGTGTGACTATAGGACCTTGGTTGCAACAATGATCTATATGGTCACAGTTCATGTCAATAACATCACAGTTGAAACAAAGGTCCTATAGTCCCATTTATTTCAGTGGTGTTACTTCAGATTGAGACTAGTGTTAACATGAAAGCACAACTTGGCTTTGTTGCTTTCATTTGTGTACAGAGTTCATGGGCATGACGCACAGTACATGTAACATCTTGTTTTGTTTGCAGCTCCTCTCCCATCCCTTTACCTTCTCTTCTCTGCCTGGATGTAAGATCAATTTCTTCTCCTTCCTGTATTTGTTGATGTAGCAGGATTGACTCATCTAGATTGTTTTTCTCTCAAACATTGGTTGCTAGGTATCTGAAACAATGGAAAAAAACAGAAAAAAGGAAAAACAATGAAGTCAGCTCAGGCTGATCACATCACAGAATGAAGTGCTAGAATGAAGAGATGTCTGTCAGTCAAATATCAAGAAGAAAACAATAATTTAGTACTGCTATGGACAGTGTAATGGATGGCAAATAATATTTACAGAGAAGTAGCTTATTGCTCACTCATGTGCAAGGGCATGAGAAAAAAGTTCCAGGTTTTCACTGTACCTACATGCGTCTACAAGTGCTCAGAAGTGAATATGATCTCCCTAAACCAACCCAGAGTATCAGAACCAACTGGTACTCACCGGCTAACACAGGCCTGAAGGAATAGCCATCATCATTCAAATACTGTTACTTGCATAGTGCTGTTGATGAATACTGTTCTTTACAGTAGTAAAAAAGTATCCATAAAACAATATCACCACCCTGAAGCGCTTGCCACCTAGAGGCAAACAGGTACATTACAATAAACACAAGTAGTACAGAGTGGATTTCTGCTGAGGGGGAGATGTGGTCAGAGCCATGGGAAGGAAGATGAATTAATACGATTGGATATTATCCTGCCTGACAGGACTACTTGCTGTCTCTTTAAAGTGTGTTTTGACTTTGAAAAGGGGAGCTGTAAAAATGGCCCTGTGGGGCTCCAGGTTTATTGTCACTCAGTGTGCAGTATCATGTTTGCTAAGTTTACATGGGAAAAGATGTTTATTCTAACTGCCAGCCCTGCAAACTCAAAATGGGATCAGAAAGCCAAGCTGGGTTCTTTCTGGCCAATCCATCACCAATAAAGAATCTGCAGTCAGAATTTAATTAACCGTTCTTCTGTTCATCATTAGCATTTATTACTTGTACCATGCCCAAAGATGCACTGGGAGCCTCAGAAAACAAACATTCCTTTACCAAAGAGAACACAACCTAGAATTTAGGTGTGATACAAGTGCATTTACACTTCTTGGGGAGCAGGTTTTTCGTTAATTTTATTTGTCTCAAGTCAGTTTTTAAGGTGAATTTGAATGAGATGACCAGAAGAGTCCAGCTCACACTGCTAGACCTGTGCTTACTCTACAGTGAGAACAGGCATAAAAGGTAGTTGACATTTGTGTCAGTGAAGTCGTAGAATACACATGGGTAGCAGAGCTGATGAGAGAGCAGGCACAATTTTGACAGTCGCTTTTCATGGAGAACTGCACTATACACACTATTTATTGCCCCACCAATGCTAGCATGTGTTACTGTCTGTACACATTTTACAACTAGCCCTAGCACTGTTGGTGGATACTGGTGTTTGCAGGTAGTGTAACATTATAATACAACATCTGATGGGGTTTTTGATGTTTCATTTTCACGTTATTCTCCATGTTATTTGTGAAGCGTGGTAGACAGCACCCTGTTGTCTTCAGAGATAACTGAGCTCATTACATTTTTGCTTTTGATGGGTTTTTCTGTCTTGCATTAATACATTAACACCTATATTTCTATAGATGAGCACAGAGAACAGTTCACTTATGGAGAAAACGAAAGCCTTGGAGAATAGGTCTTCCTGCTGCTGTTTGGCTTCAGTGGTTCATGGCAATGCAGAAATACTAACAATTTCTCACCAAAGCACATTTGATATTGATGCAGGTATGTCAAATCTTTGAAAATATCCTGTTTTCAGAAAGAAGTACAGGTGTTGGGCTAAATCTGCTCTATTTGCTTGACTCCGAGAAATTTCTTTGGTAACACATGATCTGTGATGTGACATGAAATTGCCAGCTTCTCAAACAAGGGGCATGAACTTTTTGCTGAGTTATGAGCTAAAAAGGTTACTGTTGTTTTAACATTTGGTTAAAGTAAGATGAGTATAGTATAAATAAAGATTAGGGTTACAGACTACCTATGGTTATTGCTATTACTGAATTTAAAGGGAAACTAGAAGTAGCTTTGAGTCAGTAAGAGTTTGACCCAACTTCATTGAAGTTAATGGGAGTCTTTCCATTCAGCTGAGCGGGAGTTGGATCAGATCATGAGTGCTTATTTGGGTTAAGGGTGCGCACAAGGTAAGCACAAGGCTTAGCTATTAAGTAAGTCCTATTAGGAAAGTCCAAGTAATCTCAGAAATCATTCCGGTTCCATGAGCGAAAAAAGGTACAAGGCAGAAAATACTGGAGTTGAACCGTTGGCCACAGGACTGGTGTGAAGCTGAAGGGTTTCATTTTGTGGAACTGTGGGCCGCATTCCAGGGGGGAAAGGGGGCTGTGCAAATGGGACAGCCGGCATGTCACAGGTAGGGAGGGCTAATCATCTCAGTTGAAGCCTGGTGAAAGGGGAAGGTGCTAAGGAGGCAAACGCAGGAGAAAGGCAAATTTAGTATGTTGTGAACAAATTGAACCAAGGGGACACAGAATGTAGAGAGAAGAATTTCTTCAATTCTTTATATACCAGTGCTAAGAGTCTTGGTAATAAGCAAGAGGAAATGGAATTTCTCATATGATGAGGAGAAATTTGATATCACTAGCATTACTAAAACAAGACAAAAGATGGGTGGGGAGTGGCACTCTTCATTAAAGATGCCAATACCTGTTTTAGAGTTAACAATAACTCAGAATCACAGGCTCTTGAGTGCACATAAATCAATATGCTAACTAACCAAGCCCAGAACAGGGTCTGCTAGAGGTCTGTTATAGACCATTAAAATAATCAAGAGAACAGGACGAGTTACTCCTTAAGCACCTCTCTGCAATGCATGTAAAGAAATTGTTTTCTTCTTCAAGTGATTGCACATGTGCATTCCACTCTAGGTGTGTACATGCCCCAAGTACAGTTGCCGGAAATTTTTCCTTCTGTGGTAGCCGTCGGGACAGTTTGAGCACCCTCTGGTGCTGTGTGCTCATAGCCCCGGTATAAACTCCCTTAACCCTGCTCTTCCTTCTTACTGCCCGTGACAATCACTGGAACAGCTATCCTTGCTTTGGCGAGCTCTCTCTGTGATCTTCTCTTTCATATATTTGGACATAGTTAGATAGTTGTAAATAGTTTTAGTGTAAGTTTTTAACTTACTGAGTTAGCTGAGTTTTTGTCCGTTCCCTGGTACCAAGGCACGCTTCAGTCACCGGGCTTCAGGCCCTGTGCCTTCTGCAACAAGGCTGTGCCCCTGAGTGACCTGCATTCAAGCTGTCTGAAGTGCCTGGGAGAAGCTCACATTGGAGACCGCTGCCAGATCTGCAGAGACTTTAAGCCTTGGATGAAGAAGGACCAGGAGGCCAGGCTGAAGTTTTTGTTAGTGGAGGCGGCACTGAACCAGGCCAGTCTGACTTAGCGCAGGGTGCCTTGGCTTTGATAAGGCATGCTCCTCCTATCATACCGGAGTTCCTGCACCGTTCACCATCCCCAGTGCCTAGGAAAAGGCACAAGAAGCAGTCGGCCGAGAGGGGACGGTCCTCGGCACCGAAGATGGCCCGCTGTGGGTATCAGAGTAGAGTGCGACCTAGGTCAGGGCACTCCTCTGCCTCGGTACTGCAGAAGTCGGCACCGTTGACTCCGGCACCTATGCAAGTACCATCAAGTCCAGTACCGGATGAGTCTACATCTGCATTATCGGTGCCAACGCTATCTCAGTGCCGACCAGGCTGGAGGCGTTTGCTGCAGCTAGAGACCTTCTTTCACTTTTGGTACCAGTATGACTGGCAGTACAAGGGTAAGTGGTATCGGTGCTGATGGTCAGGAGGGAGCCTGTTGTTTCTGGTCATAGTTCAATGCCAGGCCCTTTGGTACTGTCAAAAGGGAAACTGGCTATGCTGGCCTCAGTGCAGGTATCTTGTCTTCAGCACTGGTGGGAACTGCACCTCCATGGTCACCGGATAGACTTGTCTTCTGAGTCAGAGTTCAAATCTTACTCCTCTCATTTGAGGAGTCGTCCCTGCTACTCCCCCACATGCTTCTACCCATCCATGGGCCCAGGCACAGGGGTGCCATCAAGTGCATGGTCAGGTCTTCACTGGGGACCTGTGCTGGTCCAGTGGCCCTTTGGGAATCCATGAGGTTTTCCCCCAGTTTCTGGAACTAACTCTAGGTGCTCTTATTTGGTGGCCTTGGAACAAAGGTCACTGCTGTCTCATGGGGCTGCAACTGGTCCAGCCTCTGGTACTAAGCCTGGCACAGAACTACAGGAGCCAGCTCAACGGGATCCTGCCAAGGCATAAAGAGAGGAAGAGTGTCCATAAGCGGTGCTGGCCTCCTCCTCCTCCTCCCCTGGTGAGGCTGTTTCAGAAGCAGGCATGTCCCCTCCCCAGGATGACTTTAAGGCTCACACAGAGTTGTTGAAAAGGGTGGCTTTAAATCTAGGCATACAGGTGTAGGTAGTGAAAGAATCTTCCCACAGCCTAGTTGACATTTTAGCCACTGCAGGCCCTTCAGGAGTGGTCCTGCCTCTCAATGAGGCCATTATGGACCCTGTTAAAGCCATATGGCAGGCTGCTGCACCCCCACCCCGCCAATCAAAAAGATCTTAACAAAAGTACTTTGTTCATGCACAGGTTTATGAGTTCTTGTACACCGCTCCCTCCCTGTCCTCAGCATCCTGGTGGTATCTGCTGCCAATGAAAGAGAAAGGCAGGGCCATCAGGATGCAACCCCAAAAGCAAAGGACTCCAATAAACTGGATTTGTTTGGTAGAAAATTTATCTTATGGGTGGTGGGGGAGGGTTGCAGCTCAGGATTGCAAACCAGCAGGCGCTGCTGGCCAGATATGATTTCAACATGTGGGACTCCAGGCAGAAGTTCAAGGACTTGCTCGCACAAGAGGCCAGGCAAGAATTCTCCTCACTGGTGGACGAGGGAAAATCAGTATCAAGGGCGTCATCGCAAGCTGCTTTGAATGTGGCTGACTCAGCAGCCAGGTCCATGGCTTTGGCAGTGGCCATGTGCAGGAGTTCATGGCTTCCAACCTCGGGTCTCCTGCAGAAAGTCCAGCAAACCCCTCAGGACCTGCCTTTTGAGGGAGCTTTGCTCTTTTCAGAACAAACTCATGCAACCTTAAGTCACTTGGTTTGTACACACCAGCAACTTCCATGAAGCACTACAGGCCCCAACAGCCTGATCAGTACTCTGCCCTGCCTGTCCATCAGGGTCTGCAGAGTAAAAGAAGCAGGGGTTTTAGATGTAGGGCACCCCTTCTTTCTACTGTGATGTTGATACCTGCCCCACCCAGATATCCAGGGGTTCTAAGCAGGTGTTTTGATATGACACTTGAGGACGCCATACCAGTTTCCATGATGTCAGACCCTGTTTCTCCTTTGTTTACAAACCGCCTTTCACACTTCCTAAGTCCATGGTCTGATATCACCACAGACTACTGGGTGTTGAGCATGGTGGAAGTGGGTTACGTTTTACAGGTTATTTCCCCTTCTTCTCACCCTCCCTCTCCATACCTATTCAGGAACCCCTGTCACGAAAAACTTCTGGTCCAAAAGGTTCAATCTTTTCTTTGGGTTGGAGCCGTGGAAGAGGTTATGCAGAATTTAAGAGGGAAGGAGTTTTACTCCCGTTATTTCTTAATCCCAAAAGCCAAAGGAGGTCTCAGACCAGTTCTACACCTGCGCCACCTCAACAGCTATCTCAAGAAAATAAATTTCCACGTGGTCACCAGTTATGGAAGGCTGGTAACCATTTTTTATGGAGGACTTCAAGTTGGGAGACATGCTGGAGATCCCATGTAGCCGGTAGTAAAACATCATTAGAGTGTCTAAAAATTATAGATAATAATTTTCTAATACCAAAGGTATTGCATCCAACTCAAGGGTAACTATTTTAGACTTAATTATGATTAATTCATATTTATCACTAGACTAGAAGTTAGTTGAACAGTAAAAAAAATATAATAAGGTTATATCTGTGATAAAATTTTGATTTTTAATATTGTTATTAATTCATCAGTGTTTAAATTGATTCCTGTTAAATTCATTCATTTAAACTTTGCAAGCAGTCATAACCACTTGGTTTTACTTTCTATAATTTCTCATCTTTACATTCCATATTAATAAAACAGAAAAACGTATATTATTTTTGAGCCTGCAATTTAGCTAAGCAACTAAATTCAGTTAATCCCTGAGAAATCTGCTGTGGGTACTTAATTAGTTAAAACTCCTTATGTAATGTGTGTATTATACTGTATCTATGCTAATGTCTAAAGCCTGTTAGATAGGTCCTCTGGGAGGGATGTGTGATGGGTTGGACCCCTTGGAAAGCTAAGATGCTAAGATACTGCTGGGTCTATCTGTTCTGCCTGCATGGGGTCCCTTTAACCTGTCTTGCTGAGCCAGGCTCTTAAAACCTCCTCTAACACACACACAGGCAGGGCCACACCCAGCTTCAGGTCAGCTCTGGGAAGCCTCAGTTTAAGGGACTTGCTCCAGCACTCAGATGTCCACCTCCCTTGGAGTACAGACCCAAAGATATATTATGAAATTCGGCCCCTCCCTCAATGTGGAGAGAGATGTGCACATTTCTTGCCCTCCCCCCAGTTAGAAATTACAGAAACTGGGTTTAATAATAAACAAAACACATTTTATTAACTATAAAAGGCAGATTTTAAGTGGTAAAATAGGTAACAAACAGAACAAAGCAGATTCCTAAGCAAATGAAATCAAACACGCAAACTAAGCTAGTTTCACTACAGAAATTGGTTATGAATAGTATTTCTCACCCTAGATATTGTTGCAGGCAGTTTGCAAAGTTTCTGTGGTTCAGAGTTCCAGTTATATTCTTTTTCAGACTGGACCCCTATTTCAGTCTGGACTCCCCCTGGCCTTCCCTTTTGCAGTCTTTCTTAGGCAGACAGGCCAAGGAAAGGAGGAGTCCTGTTTGCCTTCCTCCCCACCCTTAAATAGGATTTACATAAGGCGGGAATCCTTTGTTTCCCAAACTTGACCCTCCCTCCCCCCTTCCTTTACAGTGGAAAGTTACAAGAAGTCCCAGGTAATGTTTTAGTATCAGGTGACAAGACCACCTGACCCTGTAGTATCACAGCGTCCATGAGTCAGTGCCAATATGGAGCGTCCACAGGAAGGCCAAGCTTTTCACAGTTCGTTGTCCTCGCTGATGGGCCATCCACCCTGTCTGGCTTTTCCATTGTTGTACCTGAAGTGTTAGCAGTGGGCGTCACCCAAAGTAGCACAGTTGAAATACAGATACATAGTCAATATTCCTAACTTCAGATACAGAAATGACACAGGCATACAAATTGGATAATCGCATTCCGTAAATTATAACCTTTCCAGTGATATCTCACATGAGCCATTTTGCATAAAGTATATCTCAATTATGTCATATTCGTATCATAAACATAGTTTCATAAAGAATATAGAATGACATGTCCCAGGATGTATTAACAATTCTGCAGTTAGGTATTTACACAGCCCATTAAATTCCATATCTAAGTGCCTCTCAAGTATTAGTTCTTAGAATGGCAAGATTAGTGATAAATTCCAGGGTCCAGGGCTATCTTCCATATACTCAGACCTTCCTCAACTAGTTGACAATTTCTTTGTGTGTAATGGACTGTAATTACTGTGAAGGGAGAGGCAATTTCTTTGGTAGTTAGATCCAGTTTGGGCTGAAAAATCATGACACTGAATATTTAGAACATGTCACATTGTGTTATTAGCATATACGCATCTTTAGTCCTGCACTATCCAAATTCCTAGAAAACAAATTAATCTCATACCATAATGTGACCCACCAAGTGTGAAAACAAATCGGTTATTCCTCTCACAGGTTAGAAGTGGCAAAAAATAATGCTTCTGTAAAAGTCTAGATTCAGTTTTAACTGTAAAATCATCACCATTACACCTGTAATAATGAGCTTATCAAGATTAAGATTTAAAGATCTGATGATAGAACATGACAGTTAACATGTTCTAACGTGTCTGAAAAGTTTAGCATAGACTAGGCAGTATGTATTTTTTTAATACAGTCTAAGCCGATCGAGATAAAGCTTAGACTTCTCTCTGTACCTTAACCAATTTAAAGTGTATTAAAGGCCTTGTTTATATTATATGCTGTGTAGTTGTAGCTGTATTGGTTGTAGGATATTAGACTGACAAGGTGGGTGAGGTAAAATATCTTTTATTGGACCAATTTCTGTTGGTGACAGAGAGAAGCTTTCAAGGCACACACAGCTCTTCTTCAGGGTGACATATTTTAAGTATTCAGTGTCGTGATTTTTCAGCCCAAACTGGATATGGCAACCTAAGAAATTGCCTCTCTCTTCAGTGATTACACTCCAATAGACGCAAAGAAAGTGTCAACCAATAGAGGGAGGTCTGAGTGTACAGAAGATAGCTTTGTGTGGCTCGAAACCTTGTCTCTCTCTCCAACAGAATTTGGTCCAATAAAAGATATTATCTCACCCACCTTGTTTATGTTCTACTTTCAGACATGGTAGTTAGACCGTGTTAACTAAAATATTTGGATACCATACCTTTCATTCTAGTCTAGAAAGGCCATGTGGCTGGCAGTTAGACCAATACTGTTGCTACTAAGCCCCAACAGCTCTTAAAGGGCACCTAGTCATAAATAATCCTTTCGATGTTACTCTAGTAGAATGTAGCTAAACTGTAGCCTGCATAGTACAGTGTGGATGACTTCAGTATCAAACCTCACATTAAAACCCTGTGGTTAAGTGTCCCAGAATTAGACAGCAAATATCTATTTTTCAGATGCTTCGTGGAATTGCGCCTTTGTTCTGTGAGGCTAGAACTGAGTGTGTGTTTGTGGGTTTTTTGCAGTGGGGAAAAATATTTTCATAATCTGAAATAAATTCTGGAATTGTGTGTGAAAGTTTGAAGAATTATAGCGAGCCTGCTTTGATGAAACACATTTCCCTCCCCCCCCCCCCCCCCCCCCCCCCCCGCGCCGATTGGAGCACATTAACAATGAAATGCTAGACCATGTGATACTTGGTAGTCGCTTACCACAACCACTAAGTTATCTCCACTTGCAGTGTAACAGAAAGATGTTTCCAAGATTTATTTTAGCCCTCCCCCTACCCCCCCATCATGTTAAAGCAGGACATCTGGACCATTTTTAGCCTTGCTGTCTGTTACTTGATTATTGCAAAGAGGATATTTTCTTTAAGAATAAAGGGAAAAGAACACATTCATTCAATTAAAGCTGACCCAGAATAACAACAAGGGAATGTCTGTCTGTCTCTTTCAGAAAGCCCTCGTTGCTTCAATAGTTGTGGTGATGCAACTTGCAATTCTGGGACACAAAGGGGTAAATGTGTTGCTGGGACAAGCTCAGTGGAGGATGATGAAATCGGAATGAAAGAGATGTATAAACAGCTGTAAGAACTGATTTTTGTTATTTCTTACTACAAATGTAAAAGGGGGTTGGATACCATTTTCCCTTCTGGAAAGTTTATAATGGGTGTGAAACATATTATAAGGAATTCAAATAGCATGTAACTAGAACAGTGACAACTTGGCACAACGAACTGCACCTATACAAATAGGGGGAGATACATAAAAAACAGAGTAAATAATCTAAATGGAGTGTCAGGATGGTTTTGTAACAAACCTACAATCCTGGCATAGATTTCCCAACTTTGTTGTACTTCATGTACCTGCTTTGTCAGGAAATCCTGAATACTGGCAACAAGTTGTGGATCATGCAAATACTTATGAACATGGTATTTCTCACATGTATAAAGTGAAGCATGTTCACGTTTGCAGGACTGGGCCCTACAATGGAAGGAATGCAGTTGTGGAAAAATTACAAAACTGGTAGAAAGAGTCTCTCTACAAAGAGAGCACATAATATTAAATACACAAATGTAGTCCCTGTTTCTGCAGCCACTTAAGCATGTGTGTAATTTTTCTCAGGTGACCAATACTAATGGAACTATTCATATGAATAGAAGTGACCCACATGCTTTGAGGTTTGCAGGAATGGGTCCTAAAGTTACTGAAAGTGTCTTCATGTGTGTTTGCACTGCACTTAGCACAATGGGGCCTTGATCCTCATGGGGGCCTCTTGGCGCTATTGTAATATAATTCAAAATCAAAGTCTACAAGTCAGCCAACTCTGAAGCACTGTTTCTATTTCAGTGACAGAACTTGTCTGACCCACCTTGTCCCTGCTTTCCCTGCTGAACACAGGTGAAATTATAGGGTATAAGGCATTTCTACTGTTGTGGCAAATCATAGGTCTGATCCCACATTCCTTGAGCACCTGAACTTCCACTGAAGACAAAAACAATTTTGAGTTCTTGTGGAATTCAGAATAGGGCTGTCTGCAAGCGCAAATTTTTGTGTGTGAATAAAATTTTAGGTACAAATTGAGAAACCATTTTTGATCTTTTGACCTTTAAAAGATCTGAAGCCGTTAGACTCACATTGAGTATCAGTTTTCATTTCCTGCCATCCTGTAGTCTAAACATCAGCATGAGACACAAAAATTAAATTACTCCAATGTAGGCAGTCCTTTAATACATATTCTTTTAAAAATCAAGTTTTCTTTTAAAATTCTCTCTGTGTAAGTAGCAATTGTTAACCTTGTTTAATTCAGATATACAAAAAGGTGGTGATGTAATCATCTTGTTCTTAAAGGAAGAGAGAACGTAACCTTCTACTTGATGTCATGCTACTTATGTACACAAGACGATGGTTTCTGGAAGAAGCAATACCATATGTAAGAAGAACTCTTAAGAAATGCGGAGTAAATTCAGAAGACAGAAACTGAAACTCAGATCTATTATCCAGCCAAAACACAGGATTTAATGTAACAGCTCACAACAGGGTTTGCTCTTGCTTCAAAGGGTATGTCTACACTGCAATTAGACAAGCGCGGCTGGTCCATGCCAGCTGACTCGGGCTCATGGGGCTCGGGCTTTAATTGTGGTGTAGACATTAGGGCTCTGGCTACAGCCTGAGCTCTGGGATCCTCCCACCTCGCAGGGTCCTAGAGCCTGGGCCCCAACCGAGTGTCTATGCCAGAATTAAACAACCTCTTAGACCAAGCCAGCTGTGCATGTCTAATTGCAGCGTCAACATACTCCTAGAGATCAGTGGGAGCATAATTAAATCCAATACTGTAGAAGCCTGATTTTTAAACTTATGTGCCTAACTTCAAGCACTCAGGTGCCTGAAATGGGTATTTAAGTGGGTGCTTCTATCTAGAACACCCACAGCTCACACTTACATCAACATCTCTGAAAAATCACACCCAAACTGTCAAGTTAGTGTTTAAAAATTGAGGTACCCAAAGATCAGTGACCACGTTTGAAAATTTGGCTGGAGGGTATCAGGTGCCTAAATGCAGATCTCATTGCTTCATTTTAGGCATCAGGTTAACAAAGTTGGGCTCTTCAGTATGATCTGCCAATGTTCTTCCCTTTTAGGACCATACCACCTCAATAGGTTCACAAAACTTCTACTGATGTCAGTGGGCATGGGCATACAAGGCACCAGCACAAGGGTTCTTAGCAAGTGAAATTATCTTCATTTATACTCATGTGGACCCTGCACCTCAGGGGTTTATGTTGTACAACTTTTTTCCTGTGGAGTTTGCTGATGATGAAAAACACGTCCATTAAGATTACCCTGCACACCAATAAAAGATAGTTAGCTTGATAATTATCTAAATAAATTACCTGATCCTGACTTCAGTCAGAAATGAATGCTTCAGCAGAACATCTGTTTCTTCCTTATTGTGATACAGTGCTGCATTGTACTGTTGCAGCCATCAAAATGACTGTGTATATGAGACAAATAGGTCATTAGCTATTTAAATACTTTCTATATTAATGAACACATTAACATGGCGTTAACACACCTTGCCACCTTTCTATGGTAGCACTGTAGAGCCCCTTCATTTGTTTTATGCATTTATTTTGGTGAAAATGCTGAACTGTTGAAACAACTTGTGGCGCTTATATTGTATAACAGTAGTAAAGGAAACTTACATCACATCCTGTTTCAGCAGCTCATGTGTACTATGATTCTGGAATTATGCTGAGGAAGGTCTATGACCTGTGTTACACAGGAAGTCAGACTAGATGATTACAATGGGTCCCTTCTGGCCTTAGAATCTACTAATATTCTCCAGCTAGGTATTTACACAGCCCATTAACTGCCATATCTAAGTGCCTTTCAAGTATTAGTTCTTAGAAGGGCAAGTTTAGTGATAAATTCCAGGGTCCAGTGCTATCTTCCATACATTCAGACCTCCCTCTACTGGTTGACAATTTCTTTGTGTCTAATGGAGTGTAATTATTGCAAAGGGAGAGGCAATTCCCATACCTATTGCAGAAATTGAGGTTTCAAAACTTTGTTACCTGTCAGCTCTGTGTTCTTGGGGAACCAGGGTGCAATACCCAGCCTGTCTGACTCATGAAAGACCTCGCCCTCCCCCCCCCCCAGCCCCTGCTTGAACCAAAGCCAATCAGACAAAAGACTTACAAAAAGCAATGAAAAGGCAGTGGAAGACACACCTAACTCGCTCCGGACAAGGATGACAGGATTAAGGAAACTCCCCTAGCCTCATTTGCATCAAAGATGGGACAGGGAGACATCCCTATTAGCACACAGAATGGACAACAGAGATTCCAAGGCAAGAACCGCATGGAACTCTGGGACCAGAAAAGCAGGAAAGCACTCTGGATCCTTGCCTACCACCACCACCTGGGAACCCCGATCGATTCAAGCTTCACGCAGTGGTGAGAACCCAGCTCTCTCTCTCTAGGTATAGCCTTCTGACCCTGACTTGTATGATCAGTTATAGTTTTCTAAACCTGACTTTTATAATCAAATTTAAGTTAGATTTAATATTATAACTGTTTTGTTTGTTTGGCTCCCCTATGATTATTACCTGACAATAAATAACATTCATGGTTAAGCTGGTTGCTTCTCTCTCTCTCTCTCTCCCCCCGCTCCTCGTGTTTGTTTTTTTGGCTTCCTCATTCACTCTGCAGCAACGCTCCTCGTACCTAAGCTAACGATCCCTGTAGCGCCCAAAAATCCTGTGGGGTTTGCTCATCAAGTGGGTTACTACCAGAACAATTGTAACGTGAAAGTGGGGTTAGGGACGTGCTGAATCTGGGGCATATGAGGGCGGTAGATTGAAAGTGCTGCTCGACCCAGTGTGCGCAGGCGTGCTCTATTCCGGGGCGGTGCCCAGGGCATATTGAGGGTGACAGCTGGGAAATGCTGCTCGACCCAGCCTGCTGAGTCCAGGGGCATACAAGGGGTCAGCTTGGGAGTGCTGATTAACGCGGTCCTCTCAGATGCGCTCTGTTAATGTGTCTGTGTGTGCTCATCTGATTCTGGACAGCTCCATTGGTAGGTGGAAAAGGCATAGAACTATAGGATTAGAAAGGACCACAAGGGTCATCTAGTCTAAACCACTGCCAAGATGCAGGATTTGTTGTATCTAAACCATCCAAGACAGATGACTCTCCAGCTGCTTTTTGAAAACCTCCAGTGAAGAAACTTCCACAACCTCCCCTAGGCAGTCTGTTCCATTGTTCCACTGTTCTTACAGTGAGGAAGTTTTTCCTGAGATTTAATCTAAATCTGCTATGTTGTAGTTTGAACCCATTACTTCTTGTCCACTGTAGCAAAAGAGAGCAACTTTTCTTCTTTTTTGTGCAGCCTTTCAAGTATCTGAAGGCTGGAAGGAGGTTACGAGTGGAGTTCCTCAGGGATCGGTTTTGGGACCAATCTTATTTAATCTTTTTATTGATGGAGAGGAATTATTTAAACTCGGTACCAATGTGGACACAAGAACAAATGGATATAAACTGGCCATCAGGAAGTTTAGACTTGAAATTAGACGAAGGTTTCTAACCCTCAGAGGAGTGAAGTTCTGGAACAGCCTTCCAAGGGAAGCAGTGAGGGCAAAAGACCTATCTGGCTTCAAGATTAAACTTGATAAGTTTATGGAGGAGATGGGTATGATGGGATAACATGATTTTGGCAATTAATTGATCTTTGACTACTAGCAGTAAATATGCCCAATGGCCTGTGATGGGATGTTAGATCGGGTGGGATCTGAGTTACTAAAGAAAATTCTTTCCTGGGTGTCTGGCTGGTGAGTCTTGCCCACATGCTCAGGGTTCAGCTGATCATCATATTTGGGGTCGGGAAGGAATTTTCCTGGAGGGCAGATTGGCAGAGGCCCTGGGGGGTTTTCGCCTTTGCAGAGGGGGGCACGGGTCACTTGCTGGAAGATTCTCTGCACCTTGAAGTCTTTAAACCATTATTTGAGGACTTCAATAGCTCAGACATAGGTTAGGGATTTGTTACAGGAGTGGGTGGATGAGATACTGTGGTTTGCAGTGTGCAGGTCAGACTAGATGATCATAATAGTCCCTTCTGACCTTAAAGTCTATGATTCTATGACATATCCCCCCTTAATCTCCTTTTTTCTAAACCACACATACCCGTTCCTTCAGCCTTTGCTCATATGGTTGCATTCCATCCCTTTGATTATCTTTATTGCTTGCCTCTGGCTCCTTTCCAGTTTCTCTATACATTGGTGAAATTGGACACAGTACTCCAGCTGAGGTCTAACCAGGGCCCAGTAATATCACTTCCTGTGACTTGTATGCTAGGTCTCTGGTAATGCAACCTAAAATTGCATTTGTTTTTGTTTTTTGCAACAGCATTGCATTGCTGACTCATGTTGAGGTTGTGATCCACCACAACGCCCAGATCCTTCTTAGCAGTGCTGCTGCTAAGCCCCTTTCCCCCATTCTGTATTTGTGCATTTGTTTTTTCTTCCCTAAAAAGTGTGGCACCTGACATTTGTCTTTGTTGAATTTCATTTTGTTGTCTAGAGCCCAGTTCTCTAGTGTTCAAGATCCCTCTGAATTTTAGCTCTGTCCTCCAAAGTATTGGCAATCTCCCCCTAGCTTTGTGTCCTCTGCAGACTTGAACAGCATGCTCTCTATTCCTACATCCTGGTCATTAATAAAGATGTTAAACAACAGTAGACCCACAGCAGCTCCCTGTGGAACCTCACTTGAGCCCTCTCTCCAATCAGACATCCTTCCATTAATAGTTATAGCATCATGGTAGCAATAAGGTGAATGGCTTCCAAGCAGCAGGGAGAGGGGACAGGGTGGAGCAGTTGGTGGAACAAATCCTGCCCTGCCTATTCCAAGCAGCTGAAACCCTCCCTCATATAGTATCCCTTAACAGCCTCTTGCAACTCTAGAAATTAATGAGTTCTCAGCAGTCATCTACCAGCTAGTTACTTGTTTCTCTGTGAAGACTAAGCTTGTGTGTCTCCCTTTACATGGCTACTAAAGATATTAAGTTGCTAAAGAGAGTAATATAATCACAGAAAAAGATACAGAACTACAAAAATAAGAGGGCAGATGTGGAATTTGCTGTCTAGTTATTACTGGAATCTTTATTTGTACTTAAAGCATTTTCAAAAAATATTGTAGCAAACTTTCATTTCAGCAGGGAAGGGGATAATGTGAAATTGTATTTTTTTTTACAGTTGAGGATTGGATTTAGATCTAACTAGTAAACTCTGTTCAATTTAAATGAATCTGATGACCAGTTTTCCTCATTTTGTGTGGAAAATTTAGGATAGGATGATAAAAAAAACCTTAATTTTCAACTATGCCCAACATTCAACATAAAGACCTAGAAACAGATATAAAAGGTGAGCTAAAAAATGTTAGTGTTGATGGAATCCCAAACAACAGATTACATTTTAAATACATCTATTTAATGTATGCTATGTCAGTGAAGTCAAACCTTATTTACTAAGCCAAGGGCATTTGAATTGTAGTCCTTCAGTTCTCTCCTAAAACAGTGGTTGATGTCACTGAGTTCACTGTTGTAGCCTAGCATATCAGAACTAAAGTGACAAGAAATACTGCCTTTAAAAAAAGAAACTTAAGTGAGTGGAAACAGGCAAGTGAGACAGGAACTGACTGTCCATGGATCAAAAAAACAACAAAAAAACAAAAAACAAAAAACCATGATACAGGTTCTTACTGCTATAATATTTCTGCTATTCCAGTCTTTTCATCAAAGTAGACACACCTGGATAATGTTTTTGTGAAAACCAAGAGTCCATCACTGACAAAACAAACATTTCTGTGAACAAAGCTAGATTTGAATCAGTCTCCAACAGGAAATGTCAGTATATTAACCCAACATACTTTTGATTCACCCCAGTCCAGAAATCCACCATTTCAACAGACAAAGTCCTAAGACTGAAACTGTTAGTACAAATATTTCTCTAAAATATTTTTTTGGATGTTAAAAGAACCGAAAAGGATGATAAAGCTGAGAAGCCCAAATTTTGATGCTTAAAATTTGCTTTCAAAATAACTCCTTAAAATGTGGTTAGATAGTTTGAATGACATTAAAAATAGCATTGTGAGGGTAAACCCCATTACCCAGAACAACCCCATTGCCTTCACTAGAGTTAGTACAGATTGGAAACTTGTGGACAGTGGTGATGCACAAGAAAACTGAATGCAGCTCACTCTCCCAGAGCTATTTTGGCAAAGAGACATCAATCACTACAATCAGATGCAACTCTGAACACAGGAACTGCAGCTGTTGAGTAAGAAAAAATTACTAATCTTGCATAACTTTTGTTCTTTGAGTTGTGTTGCTCAGGTCCACTCCATGCTAGGTGTGTGCACGCCGCATGCACCGTTGCCAGAGATTTTCCCCTCAATGGTATCCATTGGGCCGCCTCTAGCGCCCCCTAGAGTCATGTGCATAAGCACCGGTATAAGGGGTGCCACAGACTCACACCCTCTCAGTTCTTTTTTGCCAATACCTCTGATAGAGGAGTAGGATGGTGGGTCATGGAATAGACATGAACAACACATCTCGAAGAACAACAGTTACAAAAGGTTAGTAACCATTTTTTCTTCAAGTGCTTGCTCATGTCTATTCCATGCTAGGTGACTCACAAGCAGTACCCCTGGAGGTGGACTCAAAGTTCATGGATGTGCTGACTGCAATACTGTTCTCCTGAAACTGGCATTGTCATGGGCCTGTTGGGTGATGGCGTAGTGGAACACGAAGGTATGAACTGACAACCAGGTTGCGGCTCTGCAGATGTCCTGGATTGGTACCTGTGCGAGGAATACTACTGACAAAGCATGGGCGCTTGTGGAATGAGCAGTCATGATGGCTGGAGGCAGAATTTTCACCTGCTCGTAGCAAGCTCAGATACAGGCGATTATCCAGGATGAAATTTTTTTGGTTGACAGGGGTAGCCTTCTCATCCTTTCTGCTACTGCTACAAAGAGTTGCATGGACTTGCGGAAAGGCTTAGTTCTCTCAATATAAAAAGGCAAGGACCCCCCTCCGCCTAATATTCACCATATGAAGCTGACATTCCTCTGAGGTCTTGTGAGGTTTTGGGAAGAAGACAGGTAGAAAAATGACCTGGTTGCTGTGGAATTGCAACACCATCTTTGGTAGGAAGGCCGGATGTGGGCACAGTTGGACCTAGTCCTTGAAGAACACTGTGTAGGGTGGTTCTGACATAAGGGCTTTGATCTTAGAGACCCTGCTGTTTGAGGTGATTGCCACCAGAAAGGCAACCTTCCAAGAGAGAAGCTGTAGGGAGCAAGATGCTAATGGCTCGAAGAGGGATGCATGAGCCTCAACAGGATCAGGTTTATGTCCCATGCGGGGCTTGGTTTGTGAACCTGGGGATACAGTCTTTCCTTGAGAAATCAGACTGTCATCTCATGGGAGAACACTGTTCTGCCACTCACCGGAGAGTGAAAGGCTGATAATGGGCACTAAATGAACTTTATAGATGTGTGTGCCAGACCTTGCTGCTTTAAGTGGAGCAGATAGTCCATGATAGACTGAAGAGAAGATAGAGATGGAGAGAGATCCCATTCAGAGGCCCAACAAGTGAAATGTTTCCACTTGGCCAAGTAGGTAGCCCTCGTGGAAGGCTTTTTACTACCTAGCAAGACCTGTCAAGCCTGTTCCGAGCATGCCTGTTCTTCAGGGTTCAACCACGTGGCATCCATTCAGTCCGGTGCAGGACAGCGAGGTTCAGGTGAAGCAGCTGGCCATGGTCTTGAGAAATCAGGTGTGGGTGGAGTGGAAGCAAAAGCAGAGGTGCCACAGCATTCCAGGAGAGTGCTGAACCAATGTTTGCATGGCCACACTGGGACTACCAGAGTAACTGTCACCTTATCCCACTTGATTTTTAAGAGGACCTTGTGAACCAAGGAATTGGGGGAAAGGCATAGAGGAGCTTTTCTGCCCATGGCAGCAGGAAAGCTGTTTGAGAAAGAGCCTGGACTGTGTCTGCACAATGAACAAAACTGGTGGCATTTCCTGTTCTGCTTGGTAGTGAACAGGTCCATCTGGGGAGACCCCCACCTCTGGAAGACGGATCCAGTAAGCTCCAGGTGAAGGGACCACTCGTGGTGAGAGGAAAAGATCTGAGATGATCCGGCCGCATGTTACAGGCTTCTGGGAGATGTTTTGCCTCAAGGTGAAGGCGTGTTTCACACAGAAGTCCTACAGCCAGAGGGCCTCTTGGCCCCTCTCTGCTTGTTGATGTAAAACAGGGATGCGGTGTTCTTTGTTAGGACATGTACCAATTTGCCTGAGATCTGGGGAAGGAACATTTGGCAAGCTAAGTGCACTGCCCTGAGTTCCCTGGCATTTATATGTAGGGAAAGTTCTTCTTCCTGAAATTGTTGAGATGGGCTCCACACCGTAGGTCTCACGTGCCAAGACTAAGGCTACTGATGGTTGATGGGCAACAAAAGGTACCCCCTGCATTACCAATCCTAGGTCTTTCCACCAACCTGGGGAAGTGAGGACCGAAGGCAGGACCATGCATATTGAGTCTAAGTGGAGTCTGCTCAGGGAGTAGACTGATGCCAGCAACATCTGGAAAGGCCTGAGGCACAGCCTTGCAAACTGTATGCTGCCATGTGTCCCAATAGTTTGGGGCAGACCTGAGCAGTCTTTATTGGGTGGACTGTGACCTCAGATATCAGATCCGGCAGGCGTGCTCTGGCTTGTGTCGAGTCAAGCACTGCCCTGATGAAGTCTATTCTTTGAACTGGGACCAGAGTTGACTTTTTCTTGTTTATCAGCAGGCCCAGCACCTGGAAGGTAGCCCAGATTGTACTGATGCTGTGCTGTACGTGAGCCTGTGACCAACCTTTGGTCAGCCAGTCATTGAGGTACGGGTAGCTTGCATGCCTCTGCGCCTGAGGAGGGTTGCTACCATCATACACTTTGTGAAGACCCGTGTGGCTGCCAATAGGCCGAAGGGGAGAGTAGTGAATTGGCAGTGGCGTTGACTCACTACAAATCTAAGGAATCTCCTATGACTATGGAAATCAGCATCCTTTAAGTCGAGGGTGGCGTACCAGTCTCCTGGATCCAGGGAGGGAATGATAGAGGCCAAGGAGACAGTGCAAAACCTCAGTTTCTTGAGATATCTGTTGAGGCGTTGCAGGTCCAGGATAGGCCATAGGCCCCCTTTGGCATTAGGAAATACCTGGAGTAAAACCCTTCCCTCTTAAGTCTCAGGGAACTTCCTCTTCGGCCTCCACATATAGGAGGCATTGCACCTTCTGGGCAATGAGTTGCTCATGAGACCGGTCCCTGAAGATGGATGGGGGTGGGAGAGTGATGGATGAAAATTGAAAGGTGTAATCGGACTATTACTATACTCAGGACCCAATGGTCCGACGTTATATATGACCATGCTGGGCTGAAAAACAAAGGAGGGAGCAGATCTGGATTGGAGACAGGTATAAAGCCCTCGGGTGCACCTTCAAAAGGCTTGTTTGGCTCCACAGGAGTATTTGTGAGAGCCCGATTGGGAGGCTTAGGTGGAAGGGAGGGGTTTGCATCGTTTGTAACCCTTCCCATTTGTTTTGTAGGGCTCCTGCCTGGAAGGCTCCACAGAAGGTTGCTGGGGCCTAAAGTGCTTCCTGGAAGCTGGTGACGTGTAAAGGAAGGAAGGGCAGCCCTTGAATCACTGAAGTTTCAAGTCAGTCTGCTCTGAAAACAGGGAGTAGCCTTCAAAAGGAGAGGTCCTGGATGGACTGCTGAACTTCGTGAGATAGGCCAGAGGACTGGAGCCATGAACAAAACCTCATGGTGATTGCAGATGCCCTAGTCCTGGCTGCTGAGTCAGTCACATCAAGAACTGCCTGTAGGGAGGTTTTGGCCACACTCTTGCCCTCCTCCAGGATGGCCATGAACTTCTGCCTCAACTCCTGCAAGAGGAAGACCTTCAAATTTGGACAAGGAGTCCCATAGATTAAAATTGTACCTCCCCAACAAAGCCTGCTGGTTGGAGATATGTAACTGGAGATTGCCTGTCAAAAAAATCTTTCATCCGAAAAGGTGTAGTCTCTTAGCATCTTTATTCTTGGGGGTAGCACTTGATTGCCCCTGCCTGTCCCGTTCATTAGCTGCCAACACTACCAAGGACCCTGGGGGCGGAGCGGGCAAATAAAGATATTTGAACCACTTGCCAGTACATAGTATTTCTTCTCTGTCCTCTTTGAGGTGGGGGGGCAGAGAAGGAGGAGTCTGCCACAGCATTTTGATGGGTCCCATCACTGCTTTGTTGATGAAGGCCACTCTGGAGAAAGCAGCTGCAGCCAGAATATCGATCAGGTTGTATGCCGACTCCTTAAACTCCTCAACCTCCAGACCCAGCTTCATGGCAACTCTTTTCAGGAGGTCCCAGTGGGCCCTGAAATAGTCTTGAGGGAGCAGGCTACTAGGTCCTGCAACCCCTCATCTGGATCGATGAGGAGGAGGCTTACCCTGGAGGAGGGGCTCCCTCCTCTTCCTCTGCTTCCACCACATCCATTGGGGCCAGCTTCTGGACGTCGGCAGCGAGGTCAGTACCAGAGTCAGGGTCCAGTGCCGAGTCGGAAGGGCCGGTAGCCTGTCTTTCTGAAGCCACTGAGTATGAGTGGTGGGAAGACGGACCCAGTACCAGGGGAAACTCCCAAGGGTTCCAGTACAGCCACTGCATCAGTATCAAAGTCTGGTGGAGTGTAGGTTTTGGGTCGACAGAAAGATTAGTCTTCGGACTGTGAAGAGTAGCAGTACCCGCTTCTGCTGCCAGGTGGTGTTGGGGATTTGAGGACCAGCAGCAGATTGATGATCACTGTGTCTGGATCATGGAGGCCTTGCCCCTAGCAGGTGCCTAGGTGGCTGGTGCTAGGAAGGAGCTCTATGCTCCTTTCTCTCTCCTATATTTTGACACCTTGGTTGATGGGCGTCCTTGCAGAGTTGGCAGGACCGTAGGAGACGGCGTGTCCTTCGCTGCTTGGAAAGCCTCCGGGGTCAAAGGAACCAGAAAACGTCTGGCCCCATGGCTGCTTGCAGGAGTTGGTGGTGGATCCTGAACTGGATTAGGCACTCTAGGCAGAGTTGGTGGTGCCATCACTGGCTTGTGCAAGGATGAGTGGCCCAACACGGCATATACCAGCACATATGCGCACGACTCCAGGGAGTGCTAGAGCTAGCCCAATGGATACTGCTGAGGGAAAAAATCTGAGGCACCAGTGCCCGTGGCATGCACATACCTAGAATGGAGTGGAAGCACTCGAAGAAGAAAGTGCCATTTTACAGTCATTTTCTGAGTAGCACCACACTGTAAAAGTCCATCAGCATTCCATACTAAGTATACAGCAACACAAATATCCCAGCTCGGGATGTGCAAACAACTCTGCATTAACAATGTGCATCAGCAAAACCTACCTTCACTACTGCCTCCAATATTAGCAAACAAAGAACTGAAGCTGAAAAATCTTATTCTGATTGTGAAGGATGAACAAGTGAATTTAAAACCCAAACAAATCAGTTTCTTGAGTTTGTAGGGTAACATTTCTCAGCCTAATTAGAGATTTTAAACGGTCTGCGACTTCATTGTCCGGTATTAACATACGCTTATTTTATATTACTATATTTACACCTATACACTTCACCAAAGGAATATTTTATTTAAAAAAATCGAAGTTCAAGTATTAAAGTTAACCTTTTCAAAATTTTACACGTTTGTGCTAAAATTTCAGTTGTTAGAAACATGACAATTATATATACTTCATCTGAATTCAAATTTTAATGAGTCTCCTGATACAGATCTAACCAAATAAGAAATAATCTAACAGTATTGCAAAACTTGTCAGAAAAAAGGAAAATAAAACCCTAATACTTGATTACAAAAGTGTCTGAAACCACTGTACATTCAGTATTCAGACAAAAATGCAACTTACTAATATTTGCTGGTTACCCAAGATGTTTTGGGTGTAGGTGCTGTGAAGATATTTTGCATCATCCTTTATTTAGCTTGCAAACTATTATTTGAAGCTCTTCAGCAGCTGCTTATTATACAGATATATTTCTCTTTTCCGTCCCTACATTGGCAATGATTGAGAACAGTAGGAAGGCCAGGCATAGAATAGGAGAGGGAACCAGAAGGTGCTCTCCATATGAAGCATTTATGTCTTCATTTGGGTTCTTATTTCAGGAGTAGCCTAAGAGGAAAGCTGATGGGCTGAGTAGCAAATACAGGGAGAAGGACTACTTAAGTTTACTAAACCCTTTTTTTTCTACTCACTCAAAAAAAATTTTAAAACACAGTTGCAAGTGTTGTATTTTTAACACGTAATAATTTCTTGATTTACAGTATCTGTTAACTATTTCAATAAAGAAACTATCTTGCAGATTAAAATTAATGTTCATTATTACATTATAATGAATTATTTCATGTGATCTTGGAATGGTTCTTAAAACAAAAGCGATTAAAGATATTATACAGAGAACACAATTTTGGAGCTTTGATTAGACATTTGTTCTAATACATAATCCATAGTATAACAAAAATACAAATTCTGCTTCTGAAGTTCATGCTACAAATTCATTCCCCCTACCCTCTTTTAGCATTACAAAGTCCTACAGAAGTTGAATTAGGGGCTCCATATGTGTTTATTGTATATTAGTCATGGTTTTGTTATCCTGTTCAGTGTCCCAAGAGCCCTAGTATGTGGGGTGCTATTAATAAATTATATTAAAATGAGCATTCATTAAGCAGTCACAAGGACAGTCCAGCTGCATAGTAAGTTGGTATTTTGATGTCCCTGGCTACCACTCTGCCAATGATGGCCAGAGGATTTTCACAAGAAACTCCCATCATCATTCTTAATGGGAGTTACACCCAAATTTCCACTGCCATAATGGGAGAATATATTCAGGGCTAGTTAAAACTGAGCAGATCCTAGAAGTGCTGAAATGAGAGGTAATGCTGCTCTAAAATCTTTGCTTATGGAGTAACACCACTGTTTCTCCTTCCTGATGACTCATTCCCACCCTGTTTTGTCAGCATGAAGGCAAAGAGCTGGAAATGTAAAAGCCTACGTATTAGCCAACAGGAATGAAAGAAGTGAGTTTTAAACCGTGGCTAGTATTTCTGAACACAGAAATGTGCTCATGCAATGAAAGTTTAGGATAAAGCATACATTAACAAGTGTAACTGCTAATGGAAATGAGTAATGATAATTTTTTCTTACTGGAAAAAAAGCAAATTCAGCATTAGAAGTTATATTATGCTAACAAATGGAAATTCACACAAGACCTACATGTATGCAGTTCAAAATGCCTGTAGCACCAAGAGTCAGGTTTTTCTTTAGCATATACCCATTGCCAGCAATGAAATGTGTGTTGAGCTCCAAGGCAATAAGAGAAGTAAGTCTGTCTTCCTTCCTTTCAGTTAGCTTCAGCCTTACTAGGTTTTTCTTCTAAACCATCTTCATATTCATCCTCACATTCCACAACATCCTCATCATCATGATCAGACTGAGAGCTTGCTTCCTCCTCTTCCTCACAGGATTGGTCAGACTGAGAGCTTGCCTTCTCCTCTTCCTCACAGGATTGGTCAGACTGAGAGCTTGCCTTCTCCTCTTCCTCACAGGATTGGTCAGACTGAGAGCTTGCCTTCTCCTCTTCCGCCTCCCCACAAGATTGGTCAGATTGCGAATTTACCTTCTCCCCATCACAGGATTCTCTTTCTTGAACTTTATCTTCATTAAGGCTAAAAAAATGAAGATTTGCATTTATTGATCTTGGGGATTTTTAAAAATTGGTTTTAGAGGAATAAAACTCTCGAGTACTCTGGCCCAAATCCTGCCAATAAGAGTCATAATCTCTATGTGGGTGGGGGGCAGGTATTTACTATGGGTAGAGCCCCCTGTTTTTCACAAATGCAAGACACCATGGAATAAAAGCAAACTCACTCTGCAGCAGCAGCTCCTGTCCCATGAGGTTAAGCCCAGCTGCCTGCTCTGGAAGTTGCAACCTGTACCCAGGGTTGCAGCACCACTCTCACAAATTTGGCCTGGCCACACCTCCTGACAGAGAGGCAGCCAGGCCAAACCTGAGCAGTGCTGCGACCTTGTGCACCAGGTTGTAATGCCTGGAGGGGGAGGTGGGCCCAGCTTCACAGGACAGGAGCCTGTGTGCGAGAAGGTGGGTGGGCTCACATTCTGCTGTCCCCTTCCTAGAGGCAGAACCCAGCCCCCCGGGATTTCCACCCCTTCCCTCCCTGTTCCCCTGGTGTGGATAAAAAGAAACTACATGAAACTCTTGAAAAATAAAACAAAAAAATTATAAAAAATAAGAATTTCAGGGGCTCTAACTATGGGGAAGAAGGCCTCCTCTCTCTACACTGCAGAGCAGCTGCAGTAGCCCCCCCATGCTGCCTGTGTCCCCATTCTGCAGGAAGCAACGGTCCCTGGATCTCGGTAGTGGCAATGTAGGACACACTATAGACCTGGCTGCCTTGCACAGGCCCCCAAATTCCAGCAACAGCTATGCAGGGTTGGCATACAAATATATTTTATCCAAGTATTTAATGAACATTTGAAAAGTTAACATTTTAAAAATATTTAATATAAAAAACACCCCAACAACATACTACACACACACACACAAAAAAAACCTCTCTCCCTAGCAACCTGCCCGGATTTCTGGTAAAGGTTCAGAAATAAAACTTAGGGAGAAAAAGCAAAGTACTTTTTTTAAAAATGTGCATTAAGTTATATACCCCCTGTTAAAATATTTAAGAGGATATTGGATTACAAATTTACTGTGTGAGCATATCATTTTCATTGTCTTTTGTGAATTAAACTTTTTATAGAAACACTGACACTATTAAAATGAGAACTATATGCAGCCAAATAGTTACCTCCAAAATACAACTAATTTTGTCTTCTAAAACTAAAAAACAACTTAACTTGCTATCACTAGGTGTGTAACCGACACAACAAACCACTGGTAACTATTACCTTTCTCTGTCTTCAGTGCAGCTTCCAAAGCCTTTAGCATTGGAGTGGTCCAGCAATTTAGCAGTTTGACTTTTTTTTGAAAGGAAGTCCTCACAAATCCCCAGTTCTCTCAGTATATCAGAGTAATGCTTTTCTGCTGCTATTCTGGCATTTTTCTATACAAAAAAAAAAAAATTACAGCATTCTAAACATTAATGTATTATTAAGAGCCAGATTCTAATACCCTAAATTAGGTTGCATAGTACCTTATGCCAGTGGCTCTCAACCTTTCCAGATTACTGTACGCCTTTCAGGAGTCTGATTTGTCTTGTGTACTCCAAGTTTCACCTCACTTAAAACTACACTTAAGAACTACTTGCTTTCAAAATCAGATGTAAAATACAAGTGTCACAGTACACTATTACTGTAATATTGTTTACTTTCTCATTTTTACCATATAATTACAAAATAAATTAATTTGAATATAAATATTGTACTTAATTTCAGTGTATACTAAGTATATAGAGCAGTATAAATAAGTCATTGTCTGTATGAAATTTTAGTTTGTACTGACTTCGCTAGTGCTTTTTATGTAGCCTGTTGTAAAACTAGGCAAATATCTAGATGAGGTGATGTACCCCCTGGAAGATCTCTGAGTACCCCCAGTGGTTCGCATACCCCTGGTTGAGAACATTGCCCTATGCCATCAGAATCCCATCAAATTCAGCATGATACTCAGTGTGAATATGAAATGGCAGAATTTATTTTAGAACGCTATTGAAAAGTACACAAACCTGCAAGTAAAGCCTGTGTAAGAGGGCTTTGCCCAGGGGAAGGGCACAGAGGTTGGGTGGGATGCAAACCCACATGCATAGATAGTCCAAGGCAATGGCCCAGACAGGCCTGACTGAGAGATATCACCTGCTGCGCTCTCTGTGGGTTTGTGACCCTGTTGAAGTGTGCTGTGCATGGACCCACATCCTCAACATGCCTACATACGTCTTTCTCCTGTGTTATAACACAGAGCTCTGCTCCATAGCAGGGAGAAATAGTGCAGAATCCTCCCGGGAGGAGCCTCTTCTGCCTAACCCTCTTTGCAGCAGAAACATGCTGTTTCTGCTGTATTTGGAGTTTTTCATACCATCATAAACAGGGCAGAGATGTAAGATTTGCTCCTCAGTGCCAAGGATACATAGAGAATATTCTGTAATGTACTCTAGGGTTATGGGCTAACATTACAAACAGGATTAAATTATCAGCACCATTATATTCTGACCTTGTTTGGCAGTATTACTCATACACTCCTCAAAGGACAGAGCAACCCCACTAGCCAATGACCTTTCCATTTGGGACAACAGAGGCTTGAGTGTGGTACATATAAGTAAGTCAAATCTCGTGCCATTTAGGCTGGACTATAATCTATTAGGATGGATTTTATTTGTATGGTGAGATAGGAGTGAGGAAGATAAGCTTTAGTTCATACAAGCGGAAAAAGCCCCCACAGTCGTTGCTTCTTCATGCCTCCAGAGATTATTTTAAGTCACAATCGATCATTTAATTGCTGCATATTTGTATTACTAGTTTTAACAGTAGTAGTTTCCCTTCAAACAAACCTTATGAAACATCTGATCAGTACTGTTGGCTAGCTCTTACTGTGATGCCTCCAGGGTAATACACTTATCTGTTCTAATGACGGTCAGGTCTGTTTCCTAAGTTGTTCATGGCAAGGGAAAGCTACTAAGCAGTAAATAGACCTCATTTAGACGTGAATTAGTTCTGGGAGAGGACCCTTAATCAACAACCCCCTTAATCAACTTAGAGATAAAGTTGTTCATGTGCATTTCCTATAAATGTGATCATTAAAAATCCAGGAAGTCAGTTAAGCCCAGATACACCTCCACATCAACCTCAACTTACTTGCCTCACAGTGCATCACAATGTTCAAAGACACACAAAGAGCTTTCACTCCACAGACACACACCTCTCAACTCCAGTCCAGAGGTAAACACTTTTTCCTTTTAAACAAAGTACTGGTAGTGAGACATCTTCCCGAGACACAAACCCTTAAAAGAAGGAAATGCCAATTTACAAGGTACATCTTAACTGTGACCTAATGGCCACACAGCCCATTTTCACGGACAGTAACAAAGTCTGCACTGCCACAGAGAACACCCTTCTGCCTCCAAGATAAGGAAATTATACACATCACATTAATAATGCAAAACCTTAATTACAACCTCAGTCACATTACCAAATATTCAGCATTCACATTCATGTGCAGGGTAAGTGCACGGCATGTTGTGTGTTTATGGGGAAAATAATGAAGTCATAATTATGGTTTAATTACACAGTATCCCTTCTTCACCTCACACACAAGCCAGAATGGAGGAAAAAAATGCATGTTTGGAAGATGGCTCACACCTCTCTAAACAGGCAGGCAGCAGCGAGTGCTGGGGCAGAATCCATGGTAATATAATTTTATTTGCATGGGGACAGGTACCAGGCAGAGTTTTATAGTCAGAGGGGAATTGACATGCCTGCCTACAAAAGTTTTCAGATACCCTCTAAAAACTATTCAACACTGACACTTGTATTGACTTAGGCAATATTCGGAGATGAGTTTAATTAAGGAGTGAGAGCAGGGTAGGAAGACAACCTGAGTGGCTCTTTCCAAAAGCAATGGCCTCTGGTTTACTCTTTCTTCCATTTCTTCCCGCTCCTGCAGATACTCTTGCATTCTCTGCTTCTCATGTTTCCTATTATAAATATAGCATGACACAGAAATTAAATTGATTGTCTTTAGTTATTATTTATAGAACTGGTAGCAGAAAGACCAGGCTATGCTACAAGATGCAACTTCCTAGAGTAACTGCAAATTACATTGTTTGTGACAAACAGAACATTGTGCAGTTGTTTTTAAAGTCAAAATTTATGTATTTTATATTGGTTATGCACCAGGTTAACTGCCTCAAGTTCTTTTACCACAGCAACAACGTACCTTTGACAGTGGGAAAATTAAAGAAAATTTAATATTTTTTGATGTAATCAATTTGGAAAAAACAGGTAGATGACCTTACAAATGAGTTTAAATGCATAACTTCAGGGCTCTAACTTGTGCGCACTTTATACATTTTAGGATTTTCAATTTATATTGAACTTCCTTTAATTGCTGCATTCTCATCTTGATAGCCATTCCATATAATTGTTTTTCTACGAAAAGTTAAGAAACTGGAGGCTTTTGGAAGAGCTGGTGAAGTTAGAATATATCATGGAAGATTGGTACTTTAAGAAGTGTTAATATCTCTTCTCAAATGTTTCAACTAATGAGAGTCCCACATCTTTCTTTTTTGTTTTGGGCTTAACATTTTAATTTATCTTTCAAAAACAGAAAAAGTCCAGGTGCCTTCCATTTTTAGTTGCAGAGCAGACATCTTTAGAGTTCCCATGTCATTTTTAAAGCATCCTGCATATCTACAGAACTGTATAAACAACCACCTGTTAATGCTATCATCTCCTCCATGTAATAGTAATAATAAATACTTAGGATAGATGACTAAATATGTGAAAATCTCAAAGTACACTGCAAATATTAATGAATATTCATTCATTTACTCTGCAAGAAAAAACTGTTCACCATTTTACAGAAGGGGAAACCAAAACCTAGAATTAAAAGTCACATGCCCAAGGTCACGAAGCAGCTTTGGACTAGAATCCACCTCCCCTGAGTCCCAGTCCTGTCCTAGTCTAACTGCTAAGTTATAGCACCTTTCATAAGGACCCTCCCCCACAGCAGTACTCTGATTCACAGTCCATTAGAAAAAGGTCTCTGGCCTTGTCGCTACCCAGAGTCATGTAATAGCTCTGCCCCACTTCCTGCTCTCATTCGATTTGACTCCCAAATCAGAGTAAAAAAAGATATTTGCTCAGCAATCAGGAAGCAGAAGACACCTAAAATAAAAACATAAATATGAAGTTAAATTTTAAAAAATAAAGAGAAAACATGGTTGTATTTTTCCTTGGCAATTTGAAAGTTGTAAGAGTGGAGTTAAAGCTGGAACTGTACTAGCTAGATGTTAATTTAATAGTGTTTATTAGTGAGAACTCCTATTTCCCTCTTCAGATTATATGCAGGTGTAAAAACAAGCCTGCCTTGTTATTTGTGGTATAATAATTTAAGGAACAGCATATAAGCCTGAATTCATCAAAATGGACACCAGTTCTCAATTCCTGATTGATCAAAATATTGTATTTGTTCATACCCTTTTCTATCTAGAATTTTTCACAATGTCTAATTTATGACATACATGAATGTTACATTAACATGGTTTATACTGTTACTGGATTGTATGTTAAACATACAACTTGCATCTAGAGGTTCAGGATTTTGGGGATGTAGCAGAATACCTGATTATTTTTAATTTGGATTTAGACATCCGAGCTAGGCTCTGATGTGGGTCATTGGCCTCAGCCCGGGTTGTTATAAGTTTTTGCAGTTTTTTCACTCTTTGTTTCTGCTTTGCTCTGATCCTTTTTTGCTCTTCTTCCAGCTTTCTCTTTTCCTCAAGTGATTTCCTGAGTGGAAAAATAAACTAAGACTGAATTAATTTTATTCTGGAGAGAACATAAGGAAGGATCTGTGAAAGGTAATTCAACAGAGAAGAGCAGGGAGGAAACAAGGGTGGGACAAGACAATGGAATATTTATGTTTCATTTGAGAAGTGGGGGGCTTCAGGTATATATTGGGAACCAATAGGCTGTTATAGTCCTTTTCCTCAAATGTCTGTGGGGGAAAAGAAAGTGTATTACAGCAGCTAGAAAACATCAAAAGATGAAAATAACCACTGTAGCAGTAATGAAAAAGATATGGAATTAAATATTTGGTGGCATAAACTAACAGTGGCATAAACTAACAGTCAAGGATTTATAAAGTAACTTGTACTGTATGTAACATACTACTGAGCTATTCACCTTATAGCTTGTATTCGTCTTTTCGTAGACTCTGTGATTCTTGGAGATTTAGATTCCTCACGTCCCAAGGGAGATGAATTTGCACTTGAATACCTCATTCGAGGTTTGCATCTTGGAGAGGCGTATGGCCAGCGTGTTTCTTTTAATTTTTCTTCATCTGCTTGAATGTCCTGCAGAATCTTCCCTTTGTTGGATGGGATACGTGGAGTACGAAGATTGAAGGGTTCACAAACTGTGATATGTTTCACATGTTTCTGTTTCAGAAGCCTATTCTGGAATTTTTGGTGTAGTGTTTCAAAGTCTGGAACCCTAGATTTGATCCTTGGTTTATGCTCCAGTTCTTTCTGTTGATTGCACTTTTGTTTCCTCTGTTTATAGATCGTTCTACGAGCCAATCTGCTGTTGGGAAGAGATGAATTATGTAGCAACTCTTCAGCTCTCATTTGGATCCTAATTTCTCTATAGAGCTCTTCTTCTTTTAACTTATCATTAATGGCTGGACTGTAAACAGATTTAGGGACAGGTTTTGCTTGGAATAATTTTGTTTTGTTTTCAGGCAATGAAAGGTCTTTTAATTGCATTTTCCTAATTTCTTTCCTTTGCTCCTCCCTCTTGATAAACTGAAATGGTCTCTGAGTGGCCAAAAGAATATCTTTGCTTCTCTCTTTCACAAACTTCCTGCGTTCTTCATTTCTTTCCATTATTTCATGATAGAGCGGAAGGAAGACAGAAGCAGGCACGGGATTGGCTCTGAATTTCTTTTGACACTCTGCTTCTTCCTCTAGTTGTTTCTTCAGTAAATTATTTTCTATTTCTATCTGTGACTTTGATTTGACGTTCTGTTGTTTTTTCTTAGCTTCTCGAATAGTCATCTGGAAAGGCTTAGGCACAGTGACCTTTGGTGACCACTCTTTCTGCTTCTTCCCCATCATTTTGAATGTTGGTGAATTTGGTAAACTATGTTTAGTGTGATAGACATAGTCCTCCACAGAAAACCCATCCCACATTTTCTCGATCTGCTCCTTAGCAAATGTCAGTGACCCAGTTTCACTACCATTTTCTTCTTCCAACTCTAATTCTGCGTCAGACCCATCACATAAACTTGAATAGGACAGATTATTTAAGTCAGGCTCAGAAAAAGATTTATGCAAATTCAGAGGCCGAAATGAGCTCTTATCCCATATTGATCTAAAAAAGGAAAAAAGAAGTTTTGGGTGTAACAGGTTTAATCTTGAGACAAAAGCCAGCAATAAATCATTCCACTCTTTCCCCATCTGTAAATCGCAAGGCACTTTACCAAAGATGGTAAAGCAGCATTACTCCACTTTTTGCAAGAGTGTGGAGGTTGGGCAGCATGGGATAGGCAGAAACTCATACTTACTCTGTGTGTGTACAGCACCGAGCACAAGAGGTGCACGACCTAGTTGAGGCATTAAGACACTACTACAATAAGCATTTAAAAAAAAAATTCCGTTTTAAGATCAACAACCACCACCAGCATCATCTCTGGCTGGGACTGGTAGTTCAAATACAGTAAAAGCTTTGTTATCTGGCATATTGGGGGAATGGGGGGTGCCGGTAAGTCAAAAATTCCAATTAACTAAGAGGGAGGGAGTTTGGATGCAGGAGGGGGCTCAGGGCTGGGGCACAGGAGGGGGTGCAGGGTGCAGGTTCTGGGAGAGAGTTAGCGTGCGGGAGGGGACTCGTGGCCGGGGGTTGGGGTGTGGACGGGCAGCGCTTACCTTGGGCAGCTCTCCACGAGCGGTGACATTTCCCTGCAGCTCCTAGGCGGAGGCGCGGCTAGGCAGCTCTGTGTGCTGCCTCCACGGTTCCCAGCCAGTGGGAGCTGCAGAGCCAGCGCTTGGGGCGGGGGCAGCACATGGAGCTCCTGTGGCCATTCCTCCCCCTAGGAGCAGCAGGAACATGTCGACGCTTCCGGGGAGCCACATGAAGCCAGGTAGCACGGGGCTGGCAGGCTCCCTAACCGGACTATAAACTGGACTTTCAATGAAGATCAGAAATGCTGGTTTACAGAGCTTTCTGGTTGGTAAAGTGCTGGATAACACAGCTTTTACTATATATTGAAAATAGCTTAGAACTAGGCCCATTAAGATATTTAGGAGTGATATACAATAACCAGAAAATAATTTTATGACAAGGTTTAGGGTCCAACTACTCTACAAGAAGCCCAAATAAGGGGTATCCATTTTAGTCACTTTTTGCTGGGGCAAAAGACATGGTTCTAGAGAAGAGTGTTTTAACCAAGCACTAGAAGTCTATATTGAACTGTTTTAGCAAAGTAGCAAGTTTCTTTTCCGTTGTTTATCGGGTCACAGACAATATTTCATTCCGAAATGTATTATAGAAGAGATGCTGTAAATAGCATTGTTAATAGCAAAGAACCTTACTGTAAAACAGAGGTCCCCAAACTGTGGGGCACGGCCCCCTAAGGGGGGGGAGGGGGAGAACGTTCAGGGGGGCCTGGTGGGCTCGGGCCAGCCCCCATGGAGGGCAGGGAGTGAGTGCCACCCAGCCCCGCCCCCAACTCTGCTCTGGGCCCATCCCCAGCCTTGGCCTTGGCTCCCGTCCCCATGCCTGGGCCCATCCCCAGCCTCGGCACCTAGCAGTGGGCCCTGCAGCCGGCTCCCACTGCAGCCCAGCTGTGGTTCTATTTCCGGTCCCGGCCACAGGCCCACCCCTAGCCCTGTCCACGACCCTTCCACCACCGCCCCAGGAGTCACAGTTCCACTCCCGGCTGGGGGGTGGGATGCGGGGCTGGGCAGGGGTTAGGAAGGTCATTACCCTGAAAAATTTGGGTACCACTGCTGTAAAACAAACAAGTCCTCCATCCAGAGTCTGCATGTGGTTTAAATATTCAAGATTAATATAATATATGGTTGTGCTTGCAAAGAGAAGGGATATCACTTGAAAGGCAAGAATAATATTTGATAGGATTTGGTTCTTGTTTCCTAAGAGACAGAACTGGAGGAGAAACATGATGGCTAGACAGAGGAATGGGAGTCAGTATTCACTGTGTGCCCTTAGACAAGTCACATTAACCTCAGTTCCTCATCTGTAGGATAGGAATAATGTCTACCCCTCCAAAGGAAGTTGTGAGGCTTATCTAAAACACTGTGTAAGTATTAAGTCTTTGGACAAACGATGATATGCCATTCTTACTGTGTGACCTTCAGGGAGTCACTTATATCTTGATTTTCAGATGTAAATTCAATGGAAGCTAAGGGTATTCAGCACCTTTGAAAATTAGGTCATTAGATTTTCTGTGCCTCAGAATCCACGTGTGGAATGAGCATAGTAATACTTCCCTGCTTCAAAAGAGTGCTGTGTTCATTAATATTTGCAACGTGCTTTGAGATCAGCTGGGTGTGTGTCTCACTTCATCAGATCCCTGCCATTACAGGGACCTTGGGCACTGGTGCACCTTGGTCCCTCCTGTTCTTTGCCCGTGGCTCACAATACTTTAATCTCCTGAGGATTGTAATACTTTGGTCTAATTCTGGTTGTTGCTCGTAGTGTGAAGGTGTCTGGGTGGTATTAGTGGCCTGGCATATACAGGAGATCAGACTAAATGAGCTGGTAGTCCCTTCTGGCTGCGTACTCTATGACACAGATGAAAAGCAATACAGAAGCGGAGATAATTATTAAACTTACCTATAACACAAATTAGGAGCAGCATCCTTATTGTCCAGGGGCTGTACTCCTTTCAAATGCAGCTTATTCTGATACATGTTTTCCAGTTTTGCCATCGTCTCCAGGTGGGCATTCTTCAGCTCTTCCAGCTTCAAGTAGTATTCCTGGTTTGAGTGGCACATTTTGGGAAAGTCTATCCAGTCCTCACAATCCCCACTTACAGTGGGGCTTTGCTGTCTCTCAGCATAACAGTCCAAGTCAAAATCATCCTAAAAAATAAAGGAATTGTATTATTTTCCTTCTAACCATAAGAGTTAGTGACCAGTGTGACAGGTTCAATCACTGAAACCCCCTTGGGACTGTCACCTGATGTGCTGAGACTACCTCTGAGCCTGTTTGCTCTGCCAGTTTGGGCCTTCAGAACCCTGCCTTGTCGAGCCAGACACGCCAGTCTGCTCCACCACACACCCAGGGTCTGAACCACGTGCCCCAAAGCTGCAGACTTAACTGAAAACAGCTTAAGAAGTGCTCCCCTGTCTATATCACCCAGACACCCAGCTCCCAGTGGGATCCAAACCCCAAATAAATCCGTTTTACTCTGTATAAAGCTTATACAGGGTAAACTCTTAAATTGTCCGCCCTCTATAACACGGATAGAGAGATATTCACAGCTGTTTGCTCCCCATGTATTAATTACTTCCTCTGGATCAATTAATAAACAAAAGTGATTTAATTAAGTATAAAAAGTAGGATTTAAGTAGTTCCAAGTAACAACAGGCAGAACAAAGTAAGTTACCAAGCAAAATAAAACAAAACACGCAAGTCTAAGTCTAATACATTAAGAAACTGATTACAGATAAAACCCTCAGAGATGTTCCAATAAACTTCTTTCACAGACTGGACTCCTTCCTAGTCTGGGCCCAATCCTTTCCCCTGGTACAGTTCTTATTGGCTTCAGCTCAAGTGGTAACTAGGGGATTTCTCATGACTGGAACCTCCTTTGTTCTGTTCCACCCCCTTATATAGCTTTGGCACAAGACAGGAATCTTTTGTGTCTCTGGGTCCCCATCCCTCCTTCTAAATGGAAAAGCATCAGGTTTAAGATGGATTCCAGTACCAGGTGACATGGTCACATGTCCTGTGAGACCCCAAGCCTTCATTCTTCCTGGCCTGACTCACAGGAAGGCTTGCAAGTAAACAGAGCCATTTACAACTAATTGTCCTAGCTGATGGGAGCCATCAAGATTCCAAACCACCATTAATGGCCCACGCTTTGCATAATTACAATAGGACGTCAGAGTTATATTTCCATATTTCCAGTTTCAGATACAAGAATGATACATTTATACAAATAGGATGACCACACTCGGTAGATTATAAGCTTTGTAATGATACCTTATAAGAGACCTTTTGCATGAAGCATATTCTAGTTACATTATATTCACACTCATTAGCATATTTACATAAAATCATATGGAGCGCAACCTCACAACCTGCAAGCACTTTGCTTAAACAACAGGTACTGCGTTACTCAGACATACATTCCTTCCCCGAAAGTGAGGAACAGCTCCAAACTTTTGTGCCTAAATAGCCTCTTATCACTACATCTCCAGAATCATATGGTGAGCACTGTGAAGTGTTGTCCTGAGACAGTTATGCACTGTCAGTAGTTTTTGTATAGCTTCCTCATCATTCCTCCCCCTTGAAAATATTTTGAACCTTAATCTATATCACATTTTATTAAAACAGGATGTTACATGGTTAAATCTTGTCTGCACTAGCCAAGGAAACAATTCTGGTCCTTTTCTAGTCAGAAAACGTGATGGAACATAGTTCTGAGATAAAGATGCCAACACCATTTCTCTAGCTAGCATACACAGGCGTGTTTCAGACAGATGGGCAAAAGCAGGCCTAACATAAAATGAAGAAGCCTGGAAGAACTGTAGTCACCATTAAAGTCTTTACAATCGCTGTTGGCAGATAGCTAATATTAATACAGTATTTTCAGTACTATCTATTAAGTGGCATTGATCAGGGAAAAGGTAAAAATGTACATATTTTGATGCCACCCACCATATGGCATCATTGCCAAGGCTGCTGTACTTGTAATAGTCTACTTGCAGAATAATAAAGTATACTTTGCAAGGCAAATTCCAGACCCAGTGAAGTCAACAGCAGTCAAACTCTATACTCTGTGTGTATATATTTTCAGAAAAGTCAAAATTACACTTAATTTTCTCACCTATTGGATACTACTGTATAAACACAAAAGGGGTTGTTTTTTTTGTTTGTTATAAACAAGAATTTCTCTGATATAAAAATAAATGCAAAAAGACTAAACAATGCATGAGGAGCCTTATTTTCAAAATGCTTATGGTAACAGAAAGTAAGTAGCCATCTGACATGAAAAGATTTAAACCCCCATTTTAACAACTTATTATGGAGATCAAATTTTGGAATGGTGGGGCCTACAGTAGACTATCAGTTTACATGTTCTTTTACCAACAACGACTTAGGTCCAGATAAGCACATTATTCATAACACTTTTAAGGTTGTAGGAAGTTGGAGAAAGATGTATAGTAAAAACAGCATAGTGTATATATTTTGAAAATGTTTTCTGCAATTATTTTCAATGATCCATTTTTAAGTTACAAGACTCATTTGTTTCTTCATCTATGAAATGGGAATCATATTTACTCTGCTTTGTAAAGCACTTCAAAGTTCTATCCACAAGTTTGGGTGGGGTTTTTTTGTTTGTTTTTTTGTTTTTTATAGAATCTTAAATTCTAACTGAAAATTCTTGTTTGACTATATTTTTAGTTAAGTTTTCATCCCAAGATCCTATTTCAAGTTTCATACAGTCCAGACGACTTGACACAGACTAATTATAAAAAGAAAAGGAGTACTTGTGGCACTTTAGAGACTAACCAATTTATTTGAGCATAAGCTTTCGTGAGCTACAGCTCACTTCATCGGATGCATACTGCGGATGCATCCAACGAAGTGAGCTGTAGGTCACGAAAGCTTATGCTCAAATAAATTGGTTAGTCTCTAAGGTGCCACAAGTACTCCTTTTCTTTTTGCGAATACAGACTAACACGGCTGTTGCTCTGAAGACTAATTATACAGTCACAAGGAAATAAAGCTGTAAAGTGTCCAGATAAAGATTGCCTATGAAAGACCAAGCATAAATACTGCATAATATTCTACTGCTTGCTGGTATCTTTGTTTCTTTTGACCTTGTGTATACAAATAATGGTGATCTCAGCTTTGGATCCATGGAAAGATACTAAATTCTTTTCCACTGAGTTGCACATCAACTCCTAAATCCTCTCTTCAGATACTTCTATGTTAAAAAAAAGCTCATTAAGAGATTTGTGTGGGCACAAGTGATGCAGTACTGCCATCTGGCAACTGTTATTCTAAGTTAGGAGATACCACATTGTGTGCTTACTATGCTGTCAATAACAGATTTTTGGAAACACTTGTTTCAAAGTCTGTATTTATTGTAAATATAAAGGACAAGTTAATCAGCCACTATGGCAATGCACACAACTTGGCTATTAAAATTAACTCTGCATGAACCTATCCTTTTGCAAGGGAACTCTGGGTGATTTTTGGTATTTGGCTTGCCTGATTTTAATCAATCAGTGATGAATGAACCATTGTACAACACTGCTGCCTCAATAAAGCATCTTTTGGAGCTTCGGGTACAAGGCTGCCACTTGATGGGCCTACCACTGAGGTGTTTTGTTTGTTCAAGACAGCTGGGCACAGTAGACAAGGTTTGCTAAGCTGCCTGCTATGGAAACAGCTGAGGCATTGGGGGGGGGGGGGGGAGCGGGAAGGGGGACTGTGAGTGGCACAGAATGTTTGTCCAAGGTTCCCTGCTGAACTAGGTCTTTTAATTTTTTTTATTTACACTTCATTTCTCCCCTCTCCATAGTTCACATGGTTGCCTTTTTTTGTGATTCAGTGAACGTGTGCTGTTAGGGAGAGTCACAGGCACAATACACTGCTTGACCAGAAGAGTGAGCTATATGGATTTCTTAAGAAGAAACCACCAAATGCAAATTGTAAGATTTCATAATTTGCATCAATACAAAAAAGGACAAAATATTTTTCATTGAGTGAACACAGAAATTGCTGTCAGCCTGGAAACAGCTTAGCTGTGCTCTCTTAATGCCTCCCATAAATCAACAACTCGTCCGACTTCCTAGCAACTTGTCCTAGAAATCTCTGTCCGAATTCCCTGTTTCTGACCACTCCAATACCATATATTCAGACTCCTCCTTGTTTTATCTTTCATGCTTTCGCTGATCTTCAGGAAACTTGTCTGACTTCTCTGCTACTCTTGGCCCTCTCCCGTCTTCCTCCTCCACACTCCCTGCAGTTCCATTATCTCCTCTATTCTTGATTCCTTTGATCTTTTTTCACCATAGTCGTCATCTCTCTCATTCTCAAACTTGGCTGTCTATCTGCATGTACTATTTCCACACTTGCTCTTGTAATGCCTAATGCCACTAGGAAAAAATTTGAGGGGTTGGACTACACCAATATCCTCCACTAAGTTGATTCTCTTCCTTCTTTCTAAAGCTTTTCTCCTCCCCCATGGTCAACTCTTGTCAATTCCTTTCTATCTTGTGTCCTTGAATTTATTTCCCATTTTCCCTCCTCTTCTGCATTCTTCTCTACCTAGGAACTTGCATTCTTCCTCTTTTAATCTATCCAGAACATTTCAGCTGAAGTCACTCAGTTCATCAGTCACAGAAGCATAGAAATGTAGGGCTGGAAGAGGTCCTCAAGAGGCCGTATGGTCCAGTCCCCTGCGCTGAGGCAGGACCAAGTCAACCTAGACCATCCCTCACAAGAGTTTGTCCAACCTATTCATAAAACCTCCAATGACACGGGCTCTACAATCTCCCGTGGAAGCATATTCCAGGGCCTAACTATCCTTGTAGTTAAAAGTTTTTCATAATATCTAACCTTAATCTCCCTTGATGCAGATTAAGCCCTTTAATTCTTGTCCCACTTACAGCATGGAAAACAATTGAACACAGTCCTCTTTATAACAGCCATTAACATATCTGAAGATTTATCAGGTCCCCTCTCAGTCTTCTTGCCTGGTGGTTTTTCATCTTTCCTCACAGGTCAGGTTTTCTAAACATTTTATCATTTTTGTGGCTCTCCCCTAGACTCGCTCCAATTTATCCACATCTTTCCTAAGGGTGGCACCCAGAACTGGACACAATACTCCAGATGAGGCCTCACCAGTGCTAAGAAGAGCAGGACAATGATCTATTCTCCTGGGTCTTACATATGACGTTCCTGTTAACACACCCCAGAATGACAGTAGCCTTCTTTGCAACTGTATCACATTGTTGACTCGTATTCAATTTGTGATCCACTATATCCCCAGATCCTTTTCAGCTCTACTACTGCCTCGCCAGTTACGCCCCATTATGTATTTGTGCATTTGATTTTTCCTTCCTAAGTGTAGTACTTTGCACTTGTCTTCATTGAACTTTATGATGTTGCTTTCACACTACATCTCTAATTATCAAGATCATTTTGAATTCTAATCCTGTCCTCCAAAGTGCTTGCAAGCCCTCCCAGTTTGGTGTCATTCTCAGATTTTATAAACATACACTCCATTCCATTAGGCAAGTCATTAATGAAAATATTGAATAATACAGGACACACCCCTAGATACACTCTCCCAGTTTGACAGCGAACCACTGATAACTACTCTTTGAGTATGGTCTTTCAACCAGTTATACACTCACCCTTATAGAAATTTAAACATATTTCCCTAATCTGCCTACAAGAATATCATGTTGGACAGTATCAAAACCCTTACTAAAATCAAGATGTCACATTTACAGCTTCCCCCCTTCCAGTAACCCTGTCAAAGGAAAAAATTAGGTTGGTTTGGCATGATTTGCTTGACAAATGCATGTTTATCCATGCTATTATTTATTACCCAGTTATCCTCTAGATGCTTACAAATTAATTGTTTAATAATTTGTACCAGTATCTTTCCAGGTATCAAAGTTAGGCTGACTATAATTCCTCCTTGTTCCCCTTTTTAAAAGATCTGGGACTCACCTGTCCTCCATGAGTTCTCAAAGATAATCATTAACGTTTTTCGAGTCTGCTTCAACTAGTTCCTTAAGTACCCTAAGATGAATTTAATCAGGCCATGCTGACTTGAATACATTTAACTTATCCAAATATTCTTTAACCTGTTCTTTCCCTATTTTTGCTTGTGTTCCTTTCCCTTTGTTAATATTAATAAATTGTGTTATATACCTGGTTCATTAAGCCTTTTAGTGAAGACTGAAGCAAAATAGGCATTAAACATCTCAGCCTTCTTGATATCATCCATTATTAGCTCTCTTTCCCCCCTAAGTTGCAAACCTATGCTTTCCATTGTCTTTCTCTTGGTCCTAACATATTTATAGAACCTCTTTTATGTCAATGGCTAGGTGTACCTCATTTTGTGCCTTAGCCTTTCTGATTTTGTGCCTACCTGTTCGTACTATTCTTTTGTACTCATCCTTAGTAATTTGTCTCCATTTTTGTAGGATTCCTTTTTACTCCATGTCGAACCCCTTCCATTAGTGTCTAGTGTGTTAGTGCATCATATTCAAGGTCTTTGTTCTGACTCTCATGATGCTACATAATCTTACTCTCATCTACTTCTATTTCTACCTCTCAATATGCTAAACTTCACATCTCCTCTTGCTTCCTTTAGCTTTCCCTCCATTCTTGCCTTCACACCTTTCTACATCCTTTCCCTAAACTTAGAACCATATCTCACTTCCTGCCCATCTTTAAAATCTATTTCTTACAAGACGAATCCTTCCTTTCTTCTTCTCATCAATAATCTCCTTATCATCTCTTACAGTTCTCATAGCATTTTGTTTTAAAAAAGTAGATTGGGAATGTAGCTGTCATTATATAGAACAAATTATTTCTCATATCAGATAGGTTTAAAGCATTTTCCTAAGAAACAAAACTTACATTACTCTTGGTTTTGAAACCTCACTTGAAGACAGCATTAAAAATACACCATTAATCCAGAGGCTAATCTTCAGAAGATCATCTTGCCCTATTTTAAAAGTAAATCCTTTCCCCTCCAGTGTTTTGTTCCTTAGTATTATTAGTTAACATGAGAGAATGTTATAGCAACATATTGGGGGTCAAGTGATCAGATTGGCAAGGACCTTGGGGAATTTTCACCTTCCTCTGCAGTTTGGGATGCAAGTTTCCTGACAGGATCATCTGTGTACAGCTCTCAATCAATTTCCTGCCATTCCAGAGGCCTCAGGCACTGATGCACCTTGGTTCCTCCTATTCTCTGCCTTGCCTGAAAGCTGAAATACCTTAGCCTAATTTTGGTTGTGGGGTTTAGCATGCAGGGTGGCATTGGTGGCCTGTGATACACTGGTGATCAGATCAGATGATCTGGTGACCCTTTATGGCCTTAAATTCTATGACAAAGAGCAGCCATCTCTACACTAAATTCTGATCTTCCTAGCAGGCCTGTATGCCTCCACGGGAGTTGATGGAACACCATAAAGCACAGCATCAGAGCCATGAAAAGGTTAGTAACTGCTAGGTCTGAATGCCACCACTTCCTCGTTTTCTAATGCATCGCCTCTCTTACACAACAGATACACGAAGATACACGTTAGTAGTTAGTGTTAGTAGTGGCCAGATGCTCACAGACAGGCTGTGCAGCTTTGAACCCCTAGGTTAGCTACTGAGCCCTAGTGATGTGCTCGGCGCTGTACAGAACGCATCCCACAGCGGGCCTCTGCCCTGGCGCGCTTCGCCCAGGGGCGCAGTCACTCGGGGCCCTTGTCATGCGAGAGCCCCCTGCGGCCGGGAGCCCGCCAGCCCAGGCAGACCCCGCACACGAGGCGAGCGGGATCTCCCTGCCCTCGCCCCAGGGGCCAGCGGGGCAGGAGAACAGCACTCCCAGCGCTGCCGAGCCGGCCCCCGGGCGGAGAGGGGCCCCGCGGGCTCCCAGCACACAGCCGAGCACCCCACTACCTGCTGCTCCGCGGCGGCCGGCGGGCGCCGTTCCCGCTCGTACAGAGCCAGCGGCGCCCTGGTGCGCGGGTTCACGGGTGTCCTGAGGCAGGAGGCGGTGAGGAGCGCAGCCCGGTGCGCCGCGTCCATGGCCCCACGGCAGGCGCAGGCGCATGCGCGGTCTCCTTCCCCCGGCGCCGGCCTTAGTTACCAGCCACACCGGTTGCCGGGGACGCTACGGCGCCTCCATGGGGACAAACCTGCCCGGGCCGTGGCTCGGGAGGCTTAAACTGCAACTCCTCCCCCTCCCCAGAGCGCCCGCGGGGCACGACGGGAAGCCCCCGCAGACCCCTAGAGCCGGCGGAGGGGGAGCCCCGGAGACGCCTGCCCTGCCCTGGTGTTGCCGGGGGCGGCTGTCGAGTCCTGTCCCCTCTGAGAGCTGAGCATGCCTAGTAACCGCTGCTCCCCCATGCCCAGGCTGCTCCCAGGAAGGCTGTCTGCAGCCCCCAGAATTCCCGGGTGGTCTCCCATCCACGTGCTAGCATTCAGGGCGGCAGGGCTATGGGCTGGCCCCACAGCCGAGGGGGCAAACGCTCTTTGCCGTAAGTGCTAAAACCTGCTTTAATGAAAGCTTAGATTCTGCGAAATCTGCACATGTCATGCAGGCTGCAAACCCATCAGGCAGAGTGCACCTGGCCCATGGGCCACATGTTTGTCTTAAGAGTCCTAGTCGTACCTACTAGTGGAAACTTTCAAACCTTTCACTCCAAGGAGCACATCTTTCTCCTTAGAACCCAATTCCCAAGCTCAGGTGTGTCTACATGTAATATTTTTGGAACCATAGATAACTGACCATTAAATAAAAGGAGTGATGTCAACCTGTTACTGTCAAAATAGTCATCCTAACAAAATAATAGGTGACTCACACCCGTTATTTAAAGTTGTACAAGGCCATGGAGAAATACAGTGAATGGAAAAACGCTGCATTGTACAGGGAGTGGATTAGAGCAGGTTCTGATTCCCACAAGGTGGGGATGATAGAAGGGTCCAGGTGAGGCCAGAGGAGGTTGTGCAAAATAAATAAAGTGCACAAAAAATAGTACATTTTAAATTATTTTAACTCTTACATAAGAATGGCCATACTGGGTCAGACCAATGGTTCATCTAGCCCGGTATCCTGTCTTCCGACAGTGGCCACTGCCAGATGCTTCAAAGGCAATGAACAGAACAGGGCAGTCATCAAATGATCCATCTCCTGTCATCCAGTCCCAGCATCGGGCAGTCAGAGGCTCAGGGCTACTCAGAGCATGGTGTTGCATCTCTGACCATCTTGGCTAATAGCCATTGATGGACCTATCCTCCATGAACTTATCTAATTCTTTTTTTGAATCCAATTAGTTTTGGCCTTTTAAAAAAACTTATTCCAAACAAGCCATGGAATGGTATGGCCTTTTAAGGCTACCAGCGTTGTAACCTGCAAAACCCATCTAGTGCTTTAGTGTTACCTGGTGTAGGATATAAGGATGTGCAGCAGGCTGCTAATGCCTCTACTAAGAAAATTATTAAATATGTACCTGTATGTAGATGGATTTACCCTATAAAAAGTGTATAAGTCTCCTTTTGAAATTTTTATAGATGCCAATGAAGTGGAAGTATGCATGCACACAGACTGTAACAAAATGTTACTGAAGCACTAGATATCTTGAATGTAATTATTAAGGACCAAGGCAAAAGCACTGCTGAGCCTTAAAGGATGGCATGGTGGTGCAGTCCCCACTACATATGCTTGCAATGTGATTGTGCCAATGCTGGCAATCAAGTCTGATCAGTTAAGGAATGGGCACAGAGAAGGTGCTACCCTCTCCATTCCCATAGCTTCCTTGGTTAGAGAGCTAGTAAGAAAGTTTATTTCTGGCATCCTGCTGCCAGCTTTCATTTAATGGGACCATGGGAATGTCACTCCAGAGGAAGAGCTTGGCCCTGCCAAACTGGGGACAGTTAATTGGCCAAAGGCCACCTGAGTAGCTCTTAAAACTTCTTCTTGCTATATGGGCTACTATAAGCACATTTGAGGAAGGGGAAATCTGTTTTAATGCTCATCCATAATAGCAACAGGGCAAGAATATGCTGTGGAGGGTTCCAGTTGCACCTTTACCAGCCCCTTACTGCTGAGTTGGAATACCTCATTCTATTCCAAAAGTAGCAGCATCTGGAGCAGCGATACTGTGAAGATTATTTAAAGTAAACTTTTGAAATCCTTGCATGCCTCAAGTATAAACTCATCTCTGGAGGTAGAAGTAGTATACTAAAACTCCCTGCTCCTTTAAGTCCCCAGTGAACACTCACAAGGAAAATCCTAATTAGGGATACCCTAAAAAGAACAAAAGTAGTGAATGGATTTGAATATTGTTTAAAACTAATTGTTGGCGATACATACTCCTGTGAAAAAAGAAAAGGAGTACTTGTGGCACCTTAGAGACTAACAAATTTATTTGAGCATAAGTTTTCGTGAGCTACAGCTCACTTCATCGGATGCATTGGATACTCCTATGGGAATTCTGCACCACTACACAATGCAGAATTTGCGCAGAATTCCATGTTTCTCCTGCAGAATTGGGACTGCAGAGCTTCTGGCCACCACTAGGGCCGCTGGACTCTGCAGAGCAAAGCTCACATTGAGCAGAGTGCCAAGTGCAGCAGGGATAGAGGCTGCACGCTCTGGCTACCAGACTTGATCTTCATTCTCCTGGAAATGGGAGAGGGCGCAGGTGACATCTCTGGCAAAGGGGGAGGATGGGCAGGGCCGCAGCACACCGCGTCCCCTGATAGACAGTAAAGCTGGGGGCTGAGGGGGAAGTAAAAGGCTCTGGGGATAAAGAGGGTTGTGGGTGTCTGGGCTCTGGGGGGCCCCACGCAGCCCCCTGCACCTGGAACTGGGTTGTCATAGGGGTTTCTTTAACTCTACACCTAGGGGAATCTTTTTTGTTGTCGTGTGTATTGTTGACAGGTATTTTGAAATAAATGATCAAAATAATTGAAACTGGAGTGATTATATTGTTATTTTGACAAATTAAATACACAGAATTTTAAAATAGCATGTGCAGAATTTTTAATTTTTTGGCACAGAATTCCCTCAGGAGTAAACACAGCACTAGCTGTACATGAAAAATTTTAGTCCATTTAGAGTGTGTCCAACAAGAGGACATTCTCTACGGGTATATCTACACTACGAAATTAGGTTGATTTTATATGTCAATTTTTAAAAACTGATTTTATAGTGGATTGCATATTTCCACACTAAGCACATTAAGTCGGCGGAGTGCATCCTCACTACCATCGACTTACAGAGCGGTGCACTGTGGGTACTATCCCACAGTTCCTGCAGTCTCCGCTGCCCACTGGAATTCTGAGTTAAGCTCCCATTGCCTGATGGGGCAAAAACATTGTCGTGGGTGGTTTTGGGTACGTCATCAGGGCCCCCTCCCTCTGTGAAAGCAACAACAGACAATCATTTCGCACCTTTTTTCCCTAGATTACCCGTGCAGATGCCATACCACGGCAAGCATGGAGCCCGCTCAGCTCACCGTACGTCTCCTGGGTACTGCTGGCAGACGCAGTACTGCATTGCTACACTGCAGCAGCTCCTTGCCTTCGCGGCAGCCGGTGAAGTAGGACTGATAACTGTCGTATGTCTCCTGGATGCTCCTGGCAGACCTTGGTGAGGTCGATCAGGGGCACCTAGACAGACATGACTATTCTCCTCTTAGAGCACCGAATGGGAGCCAGAGACTCCAGGTCATTCTCTTCTTTAAGTTTTGTCTCATGGAGATTCAGTCCTGCCTGGAATATCATGCAAGCTGGAGGCTTCTGCCTCAGGCTGCTCTCCCAGCCAGCAGCACTGCACGGTCGCACCTTCCCCAGCCTACTGCTTACTCCCATGGCTCATGAAGCCTGGACAGTAGTAAGGAGCAGTTCAACTATAGGCTGAGCAAGTGCAGAATGGTGGTAGAATGTGCCTTTGGACATTTAAAAGCTCGCTGGCGCTGTTTGCTGACTAGGTCAGACCTCAGCGCAACCAACATTCCCATTGTTAGTGCTGCTTGCTATGTGCTCCATAATATCTGTGAGAATAAGGGGGAAACGTTTATGGCAGGGTGGGAGGTTGAGGCAAATTGCCTGGCATCTGATTTTGAGCAGCCAGACACCAGGGCGATTAGAAGAGCACAGCAAGGCGTGCTGCGCACCAGAGAGGCTTTGAAAACCAGTTTCATGACTGCCCAAGCTTTGGTGTGACAGTTGTGTGTGTTTCTCCTTGATGCAAACCCACCCCCCTTTGTTGATTTTAATTCCCTGTAAGCCAACCACCCTCCCCCCTTTGAAATAAAGTAACTATTGTTTTGAAACCATGCATTCTTTATTAATTAAAAAAAAAAAAAAAAAAAGATGACAGACAAGGTAGCCCAGCTGGGGTGGGGGAGGAGGGAAGGACAAGGCCCGATTGCTTATTATACCCACACTAAAAATCAAACTGTTTGAATGACAGCTTTCTGTTGCTTGGGCCGTCCTCTGGAGTGGAGTGGCTGGGTGCCCAGAGCCTCCCCCTCCACATTCTTGGGCGTCTGGGTGAGGAGGATATGGAACTTGGGGAGGAGGGCAGGCAGTTATACAGTGGATGCAGCGTGGGTCTGTGCTCTTGTTGGCTTTCCTGCAGCTCCAACAGATGCTTCATGTCCCTTTGCTCCCCCATTAGCCTCAGCATCACATCTTGCCTCTGCTCTTCGCACTCAATTACTTCCTGGCCTCTGCCGCTGAACACCTCCATGGATTAGGCTGTGCCCTATCAGTGTGGGAGGACTGCATGAGCTCGGAAAACATGTCATCGCAAGTGCGTTTTTTTCGCTTTCTAATCTGCGATAACCTCAGGGACAGCGATAAGGGGAGCGTAGAAACATTCTACGCTCTACGATTCTGGGGGGACTGCATTGTCACCTTTGCTGCCGAGTTCGCCACGCTGACTGAACAGGAAATGAAATTCAAAAGTTCCCGGGGCTTTTCCTGTGTACCTGGCTAGTGCATCGGAATTCGAAGTGCTGTCCAGAGCGGTCACAATGGAGCACTCTGGGATAGCTCCTGGAGGCCAATACTGTCAATTTGCATCCACACTACCCCAAATTCAACCCAGCAAGGTAGATTTGAACGCTACTCCCCCCATCGGGGAGGAGTACAGAAGTTAATTTTAAGAGCCCTTTAGGCCAACGGAATGGGGTTGGTTGTGTGGACGCTGTCATTTTTAAATCGACCTAACACGGCTAAATTCGACCTAAGCCCGTGGTGTAGACCAGGCCTAAGATGGTCATGCTTTTAATATCCTCCACAGTTAGGACCAGGGCTGTCCCTAGGGGGGATGCTGGGCCCGGGACACACATGCTGAGTTTCTAATCTGCCAGGGGGTGCTCCCCCTGGCTCTTCCTCCACTCCACCCCTTCCCCCAAGGCCCCGCTTCTTCCCACCCCTGCTCCGCCCCGTCCCCTGAGCATGCTGTGCCCTTGCTCCCCTCCCCTCCAGATGCTGCAAAACATCTGATCAATGGCACGCAGGAGGCGCTGATTGGCAGGGCCCACTGGCGGGCAAGATAGAAAGGCCATTTGAATGATTAGTGAGGACTGAAGTCCTGCTACATTATTGTTTTCTTAGAAAAGACTGTACTCCAGTTAATACTCCACAGGAGTCAGAAGCATTTTCCTACATCATGCTGCACTATGATAATGTGGGTAATAGTCCATTTTTGTGTAACTAATTACTACTCCCGTCATTTAATAACTATCAAATATGGAAGCTGGCTTACTGATTTACATTACTTGCTGAATGGGGATATCAGAAGCCAAGAATTGATACTTGGTATATTTATCAACTGTTGAGCACCTACATCAAAAGGTGTTTAATATTAAGAAGTCTTAGGTTGCGCAAAGTCCTGTATAGTCAGTGTGGGATTGGTTTTGGCAGCATATTTCCATGAAGTCCAAACATGAAAAATTAGACAGAAAATACCTAAATTGGTATTTACAAGATTAGATCAGCTTTTCAATCCTGTATTAGGCTGTGTTTGGCAGGTTTATTACTAAGCTAGCATGGCAACTAGTGACCAAACACTAGAATGTGGCCCTGAAATTTACTGTTAAAGAATGTCAACTAGTAAGTATTTCCATTTACAGTTAACGAAGGAAACTTCAGCAATTAAAAGCTAGAAGACATTGTTCTAGGTAGCTGAAGTACAATGAAGTTTATTGAAGGGCTATGGGCTGAGAGGAAATACACTTGCATATAGGCATGAATGGATGAAGAGACATTTGCAGAAAGAAATGTACATTTGAAATGATAGGGCACAGTACAATCCTATACTTGCCATGCACCCTAATGGCTGTAGCAACTCCCTGGGTAAGAGAGGATGGATGTTAGTCAGGTTTTCTAGATAGGAAATATTACTGTTTTGGACAACTTTTGAAGAGAAACAGATCTGAGGTAGTGCAGCTACTGATAAGATTCCATAGTAAGACAATTATTTTAAACTAGAGATTACAGAAGCTAACAACTTGCACTGAAGATTTCTTACTTATTAAAACAGGATTAGTGTGAAAGAATGTGCATGATTATTACAGAGCAAAACTGGTAAAATTTTAATTTGTTTTAGTACTACTCTCGCCAGAGTTTTTAATGCAAAGTTTCAGTTATAGAATATTCCCCTTCATTTACAAACAAAATTTGCCTCTTGAAACCAGAGATTTTATTAAATTAAGTTGATAAAAGTACATAAACTTAAGTGAGTTTTAGCAGAATGCTTGACATTGGTTTCTTCACAGAATCCCTTACTCCAAAACTACGCCATGGTACTCTTGCCTGTACTGCCATTTCCTTTAGTCACCTTATCGAGTGTTCACCTGCAAAGATGAGTTAACATCATCAGGCAATTGTGGATGGGAAACAATTATCAACATCCCTCACTTTAAAGATACCCCTCCACATATAATCCTTTTGTATTCTGTACATTAAACTGGCTGCTGTATTTACCAATACTTGGTTTTGGTTACTGTTTTCCCACAAGGATTGTTTCAGTTATCGGAAGACTGCTGAATTACATGTAAATGGCATATAACTCCTAGGAATATAAGGGTATGAAATACAATAATGGTAAAATATTTACTTTAAATACTAATCCTTAACATAAGGGATATATCTTATTTGCAGCACTGTCATATAACATAAAACAGAACATGAAAATAATAATCAAAAATATTACTTACCACATCATCAATCTTAAGAATACTGCGGACAGTTTCTGTAGCTAGTGTCAGCGCACTGAGAGACACCAACAGAGGCTGGACCACCAACTCCTCCAGGATATTGGAAATTCCACCCTACAGAATCAGAATTGTATCCTCAGTTTGTATAAAGCAGATGCCACAAAGATGATTAAAACATACTTGTAAATTATCCCCAGTAGCCCCCCTGCCCACCACAGTTTAAAGAGAAAAAGTACTTTATTAGTAGATGGCCATATACAGTTCATTTGAACCCATTCAGTTCCCAACAGGAATGCTGTGGTACAAAATTTATGTTGCAATACTCAGGAAATCCACTCAACACCAGATACTTGTGAAGCTATGCCCACCCAATGCTACTGTCTGGTCCAATGCCCAGGCAAGAAGCTAGACACTCCAAGCTACAGAGGAAGCAAACGGGAGGGCGTCAAAAAATAGGCCAGCTCACAGCCACAGACTGAGCAGATATTTTCCCTGGTGGCTACATCCTGTGCTCACGCATCTAAAAATGTTAATTTTCAAAAAAAGTGATACCGCTCATTCTTATGGCTTAAAGAAAAAAAAACAACGAACTACTGAGAGTAACATTTCACTGGATGTCATGGCAGAGTCTGTTAACTCATCCTCTCCCCCCTCCCCCCCACACCCACTACAGGATTTTTTGAGTGCACCTGAGACTTTTAGCAGAGAAATACATTATTAACTAACAAAAATGGCTGGAAAATACAATTTCCAACCCATGGAAAATTAATGTTTTTGGTATCAAACATTGTCCCATTTAAGACAAAGTAAAAACCTTGATATTTCTCGTTAGACAGAAATTCTGAAAAATTCCATTTCAGGAGAACCAACACAGAATTTTTTGGCATGTTGGCTGCCCATCTGGAAGATGACAAGAAGAGAGGCACCCAAGCTGCAGGGGAGCTGGAGAGCTGGGTTGCTCTGCCTCCCTGCAGATCCCAGGCAGCCTACTTAGAAGTCATCATTTCAATTTTCCCCAACAAAACTGAAGTTTTCAGCTGGAATATTTAATTTTTTGCAAAAAGGGCACTTCCCATCAAAAAAATTTCTGATAAGATTCCTAACCAGTTCTTCTAATTAGTCAGTTTTTAAAAACACTGGTTATCTGGTATCGTAGACCATGAAAATGCTCAATTGTTATGTTGCAGCGATCTGGGAGGTTGACGAAGGACAGTTTTGGGCTACAACATGGGCAACCTTTGTCTGTCTTTATTCTCAAGTATTTTTTCCTCAAAAAAAGGACCGAACATTTTAATTTACCATCACGGATGTATAATCCTTCTGTATATTACCTTTCTGATATTAATGCCTGCTGTTTTCTCTCCTTGTGCATGTCTGTTTCGCAGCTCTGTTACAGTAGAAATAGGGTTAAGGCCTGCATTTTCAGCCAGTGTAGATGGGATGACTTCCATTGCATCTCCATATGCACGGACACAGTACGAGTCCATACCACTCAAAGTGCGAGCATACTCATTCAAGCGCAGTGCTAATTCTATCTCTGGTGCTCCCCCTCCCGCAATTAGAGCTCTGGGGGAGGAAAAAAAAGTAAAATTCTATTAAAAAAATACAAGCTGTGGCCTTTGACAAATGTTTAAGTGGTTACAGTTTACTGTATAACTGGTATATGAAGCCACTACATAATAGAAAGCATTACCTTTTTTTCACTAAACAACGTATGACACACAGAGCATCGTGAATTGAACGCTCAGCTTCTTCCATAACTAGTTTGTTGGATCCACGTACCACAATTGTAACAGTTTTTCCAGGGCTTGCACAGCCTGTAATCTGTAACATAAAAACCACAGTTGGACCAAAAAAACCTTAGGGAAATTTAAAATCTGGGACATTACCTATTAGCAGGGAACGGAAGTTATACTGGATTAACACCTGAGACTTGACATATTCAGTTACTTAATGGAGATTGAGCTCTGGTAAACCACATCAAGTTTTCAAAGTCAATACAATCAAGTAAGCCTATTGGGACAGGGACTGTCTTTGCTGTGCATTTGCACAGCATCTAGCATAAAGAGGAGTCCATGACTAGGGGTCCTCAGTGCTACAGTAATACCAACGATAATAGAAGTAAATACTATTGCATACTACAGAAAAACCTAAAAAGTTACAGCTCACATTCATTTCTACAAAAGGCAAGTTGTGAGGTATCTCTCCTTAAAATTATATTATCTTATAATCAGCAAGGAAAGATGTTCATTTCTGTTCCTTACCTTTATTAGCTTCCCGGAACCATTTAGGTTGACCTCCTCTGCCAATTCAGCAGATCCCAATGTATCAGCAATGAACTGATCAATGTGAGCAACTGGCTTGGTTCCAATTGTCTACAGGAACAAGTTAAACCACAAATAAAACAAGCAAAACATACAGTTTAGCGTACTTTCTATACATTATAGTTGGTTCATAACTGCTTTCATTCAGATTTCAGACTGGTAGCCGTGTTAGTCTGTATCAGCAAAAAGATGGGCTTTAGCCCATGAAAGCTTATGATCAAATAAATTTTAGTCTCTAAGGTGCCACAAGTACTCCTCATTCTTTTGATGCCCTACTTTTCTCTCCCCACTAGAGTCTGACCATTTGCTATAGTTAACTATATAGTTGCTATATAGAGTATAGTTAAGTCTTTTGGAGATATTTATCCTGTTTATTCGTACTGTGTACACACACACACACACGGAGGGAGGGAGAGACGATGTGTGTGTGTGGGGGGGTGTCACAAAGTCCACTCCAATAAAACAAGGTGTTATGTCCATTTAAGTTATATAGTAGTGATAGGGTATAGATATCCTTCAGCATAGCTATTTAAATAAAACACTTCCTTACCTTACATATAAATTCAATGTCTTCTCTTTCAATATCTTTAATCACCATGATCTTCATTTTGTTCAAGAAATGTAGCGCTAGATCACTAAGAGCATCCCTAAAATCAAGGACAATGCAAACAATGAATGCACAACACTATAAAACCAATATTGCTAGCATGTGATTATCAGTTATAATTAGGATTTGTGTCAGAGTTAGTAATAAAAACCCACTGAAGAATTTCAGTACTGGCTTATAAAAAAACTACATAAAAATTGTGAAGTGGGAGGTATGTTAATTGTTCAGAGGGCGTGTGACAGAACCTCCATGCTCACTGAAAGTACAAGGGTTTCACAGGCAACCAGTGTTTGAAATTGCCCCCCTTGATGTTAGTGTTACAATTCAGCTTATGAAGAGTACCGATGCTTTACTAAGTAACTATTAGATTGGAGTAAACAGAAGTGTTGTTTTTTCAGGCAGTTAGCATACCGTAGAATAGACTTCTGAATGAGCAGCACATTGCATCCAGCCTTTTTAATTTGTTTAACTAAGTTTAGAATGTAGGCTCTCTCTTCGCGCAATACTCTATCCATTTGAGCATAGTCAGAAACAACAATCTGGTTGTCCATCTATTAAAAGAGAAAAACATTTAATGTCTTCAAAAATTACTGAATTTAAGCTCAAATTTAAGTACATTTCTAGGTATACCATGCTGTTTCTATAATTCAGTGCAGTTGCGATCCAAGGCAAACAAGACTGAATACACCATTGCATCCACATACATTTTAATGTGCCAATGCAAGGACCTGTGGTTTTAAGTTACAACCTTTTACTACTACATGATAAGTTTAAAACTAATGGGCTTCTGATATAATTTACGGAACAGGAAAGTTATGTATTACTGATAACAGACTTAGGCTTGGTCTACACTAGAGTTAGGTTGACATAAGGCAGCTTACATGGACCTAATCATCTCAATGTCTACACTAGAATGCTGCTTCCGCCGAAGTAAGTGGCCTGCTAACTGACATCATATAACTCCACCTCCACAAGAGACATAGCACTTATGTTCCTGTAGTTAGGGCAAGGCAACTTTGGCTGTTGGCTGTCATTTTTGTCAGTTTCATGGCTGCTGGGCTCACCTGAAACTGACAAGAATGTTAATTTCACTGCTAGGAGGCTCAATGCTGGGCTAAGCTGGCCCTCCCGCAGCTGTCAGCTGGGTGCCAGGCTCATAGCTGGAGCCCCCACCCCAGGGTGACAGCCTGAGCTGTGAGCCCAGTGCAGGACTCAAATTCACAGCATAGAGCTCCAGCTGTGAGTCCTGACCTGCTGCTCTGAGCAAAAGACAGCCGTGAAAGTGATGCCAGGCTCACAGCTCAGACTGTCACCCCGCCGCTGGGTGGGGGGCTCTTGCTGTGTGCCCCACACGGCTGTCCGTGCCCCACTTCAGTCAGTGCAAGCGCTCCTAGTGAGGATGCGCACCACCAGCAGGAGGAGGGTAGTGTGGACACCAAGAGCCGACTGAATTACTGCGAAGGCTTCTGTAGGGTAGACAAGCCCTTAAGGGGTATATTTTTTTCTTCATTGTATGATTACATGTAAATCCCCATGCACGAAGATATTAAATTTGGCAGGCCAAGCTAACTCACATCAGTCTTTGGAGCAGACAGGCAAAACTGAATGAGACCAATCTTGGCTTTTTCCACTCTAGTTACACCAGTATTCGCCAGCTTCTGAGTGAGGACTAGTCCTTCAACCAGTTCACAATCATCAATTGTTCCACTGGAAACAAGAGTAGTAAAACATGAAATTAATGTTTTAGGGAAGCAATTTTTAAGAGTTGTACAAGTTACTTTAATTAACAGAATTGCTAGATACGGATTGCTACTTACCCAAGCTTTTTAACAATTTTGACATCTCTAAGATCTACACCGCTAGCTGTAGTTGGATCAATCACCTTCATCACTGCATCCACACTCATTGGAGAAAGGAGACTAGAGTACTGAGATACAACCTAAAGGGATTTAATTAAGATAAACAAACTTAGTGTGAGGAAGAACACTTACAAAATTTTACCCAACTGAAAAATAATGCAATTTAGTGGTATAATCAAAATTAAGATAATACCAATTTCAAAATTACACTCGCAAGGCATTCATAATCTCATTGTTTTTCTTTTTTGTGTTTATAACCTACATAGTTTGAAAATGAAATCTGATTTCTTAATTTTTTCCCCGCCAATAACTAATTTATTACTGTAGTTTTACTCGTACATGCTGGGTTACCAACAAAAGGTAGGACAATTGCTTCTGTGGTAAAAACTATGCTCAGGCCTAGCACAATGGTTCTCAATTGGGGGGGTAGGCACATCAAACTTTATAGAGGGTACAGCAAGCCTTCCCACTTACTCATGGGGTTGTGCCACCACTTGAATTTGGCCTGGCCACCCCCGTCATGACAGGGTTGGCCGGACCAAATCTGAGTGAATTGTATTGCGACCTGGCATACAGGTAGAACACTGAAGGAAACCTAAGAGCTCTGCCCCACATTTTTCTGTTGGAAAGACCACTCTTTGTCTTCAGTCATCCCCAGGAGATGCCTTTAAAATGAATTCCCTAATGCACAGTGACTTGTAGAGAAAAGAAAGTACAGCCTGGGTCTGTATTATTCTTTTTTGCATAGACTCCACAGGACCCATGGGGGAAGTGACCCATTTATACATCTCTGCTGCCCAATGTGGACCTTCCCAAACCCCTTCCCCCTGTACAGATTCTGGCTTTGGAAAGCTCTCAGCAGGGTCCCAGGAAGGAGACAGATTGTGCCACAAAGGCAACCAACATCATTTCCACAATAGAAGGGTGAGATCTCTGCACGCAGGCCCCTGCTCTGTGCTGATCAGGGGGTGGCATGATCTCTGGCCCCTCCTCCCCCATTAAAAAAAGCAAATAAGAAAACATTTAACTTGACATACAAGAATGGCATGGATTTTGCAAACAGGATCAGAAAACAGATATGGTAGGTAAAACTTGTAATCAACTGCAACATTATTCAAATATGGAGGAAACATTTTTAAAGTAAACACTTGATTCAAAAATGTAATAGAACTACATGAAAATGGTCTTCCTAGTCTTTGCATTTAAAGGCATAGTAAACTTGAAATCTCATCTTTTTAGGGAATAGAAATAAGCTGCTTCTGGGAGCTTTCCCTGACAATTTGGGGAGTTCAGCTTAAAATGACTGTTTAAAAAAAGTTTCTCCCTTAGTGCAGTGTGAAAAACCCACATGAACAGAGAAAATAGTGTAACGAGCTACACACAAGACAACGGTAAATGCTCGAAGTAAGCCAACTGAAAGAGAGGACAATTTTTTTCACTGTTCTTTCAGCTTTAGTGATCTTAGGTGTTACCGAAATATAGCAGATAAAAATTTAAAACTGAAACGTGACTAGGATTAAATTCAGTTCAATTTTTAGGTTGCAAGTTAATGCCAATCAATTGCAGCATCATGAAAAGTCAGCTCGCTCTAGTAGACCAGGAACAGTTACTGAAATTATCTATTGTCCCAATTAATCCGGCACATATGAAACAATATAAAACACACACAAAAAAAGTAAGTACAAAGAAAACAGTCTATTTCAAAGAAGATCTGAATTCAGCTAATAAATGGATGAATTACTGAACTTAAAGATCAGTATTTATTGTTTGTATTATGGTAGCACCTAGAGAATTCATTTTGCTAAATACTATAGAAATATAGAAGGAACAAATGACATGCAGAGTGAGAAAATGTATAAAACAATACCCACGAACACATACACTTAATTTACACAGAAGTTAGGCTGAATAACCCCCCATCCACCCCAACTAACTGGATAATTACTACCTTTGAATTCAGTGAAGTAGTCGCACTATTTAGCAAGGTTTCTCTGTCGCTTAGTTCAACTGGCTGTCCCATGTCGGTCAAGACTTCAATACTCTTATCCAAAGCTTTCTGGAATGACTCCGAAATGATGGTGGGATGAATTCCTATTAGAAGTTTAAATTCAAGTTTTCAGACTAATTGTTCACTTAACTTAATCATCTGATTTTCTTAAAATTTCAGAAGCTGGTTCATTCCACTTACAACACCCATTGATTTTTGGACTGATAGTGACAAATTATCTAAAACTAACATTTCAACAGAAACAGTTTCATTATTCAAGTAGAGAAAACTACAAATAATAAAAGTGAACTTGCCTCAATTTTACTTATTAGTCCTACTGAGCCAGTACAACACATTATCTCCCTGAAGTGTTTGAAGCCCAAATACTTATATCCCACAAAACTGTATTCATTAGCTTTAAGAGGGTCATAAAAACAAAGATATTCATACTAGGTTTGTAAAACCTTTATTATATAAAACAGAGTTTAGACCTAAGTAACCTTAACAGTAGTTCCTTTATGGTGTACCATCACCCCCAAAGGGGTTTTTCCAGACAACTTCAGGATGCACCCAATATCCCTTTGCCTTGTCACAAGGAGCTGCTTGGCTGCCAATACCAGCTGCACATCCCCTACTTCTGCTCTTGGTGGTACACACACGCTTTCTGTAAACCATACTTCTTGCTTCTATAGCAAGAGACGAGCTTGCAGACAGTACTGCTGGCTAACACCAGCAACTGGAGAAGGTTTAGAGAGAATGGGCAGCTGGCAGCAGTAAAGGGGGAAGAAAAGAGAGCAGAGCCTTTGGGAGGTGGGACAAGAAACGAGGCAGGACGAACAAAAATGAGAATGGCAAAATATGAAGAAAAGAAGGAAAAAAAGAGGACAGAAACTAGCAAGATGAGGCAATAACTGCAGGGGATGGTGTAAGGGTACACAAGTAATAAGTCAAGATGTCAAGCATGTGAGGGCTGGGGGGGAAGGTGCCTAGTAAGACAAGGTTGGAAATCACTGCTATAATTGCCCACTAACATGCAAACTCAATACTACTGAGCTTGAAAACAGACTTTAATTGGGATCTTTTTTACTGTTCTATGGTAATTTCTCCCGAGTTTCAAAGGTTTCAAGGTGATAACTGAATAATTTTATTTGAAAAATGATATTGCCATATATTTATTCTGAATTTCTCAAACAGCAAGAGAGGACAAAGGGATATTCAGCACATTACTGCAAGCTTAACTTTCAAAAAGGCCATGTATGTGCTGAATAACCCTGTTCCTAGCTATCTGGATACTACCCACAAATTTATGTCAGCATTTTACAAAGAGAGAGATCCAAGTGTTACCTAGAGATACTACATTAATAAGGACCATTCTAGGCTAGGTTATATTTAATAGATTTATACACAGTCATGTACTTTTGGTATATTTGATCTATTCAGATATTTATATGGCCTTCTCATCAACACAGTATCCCTGTGCTTCAGTCATTAATGAATTTACCACTGAGATAAGGAAGTACCATCATTCCCCAAGTTATACATGTAGAACTGAGGCACAAAGAGATTCTAGTGATTTGCCCATGGTCACACAAAGTCATGACAAAAACTGGGAACTGAATCCAGATCTCTCCAGTCCCAGTCCACTGTTTTAACTACATCCTTCCTCTCAGATGGTAATGCAGTTCACTTCAGGTCCGACAAGTTAGTTCTGCCTTAATATAGGAGACTACTTACAAGCGTCCCCCTTTGATAATTCCAATGTGCTTATTTAATGAAGTCACTAGCCTTGCAGACCATTCCACTGTTCAGCACCAGTATCATTGGACTACTGCTTATATGCCTACTGTACTTTTCTGATAGTAGGGTTAAAAGCTGACAGGGCTCACCTGCCACCCTATGAGTTGACCTGCATGAGCACTGTTGGGGCAGAGAGGCATTGCATGACTGCCTTGTAAAACAGAGGAAAAGATCAATTCCTATTTGAGGCAAGCTTTTTTCGATTTAAGGTTTTGTTTGAAAAGCAAACCTTTAAAAAAAAAACCAGAGAAATTTAAAATAAAAACCATTTGTTGAAGCAAGGAATATAAACTGTTCTGTTCAGCCCCTACTGGATTCTTCACACAGCATCTGGTTGCTGCTGGCATGCTGTTAGCCTCACTGAATTGGTACAACAGAACTGCTAGTGCTCACAAGAATTTATACTGCTTTACACATTCAAAGTCTTTTACAAACATCAATCCTCTCAACAATCCTGTGAAATAAATATCTCTATTTTACAAACACCAGGTGATTTGCTCAAAGCCCAGCAAGAGTTCCTAGCTCCCAATTTTGGGTTAATTTCTTCATACCAGACTATTTCACCCATCATGAACTATTATCTATTAAAAATTTCATAAGGTATCTCATAAGGTATTTAAGGTATTTCATAAGGTATAAGCATTTTAATAGCTATACTTGATCCGTAACACTGGAAGCAGATTCAACCTCAAAAAATATGAAGCTAAAAGATTTGAGACTGCCACCAGAAATAAGACATTAATAAGTACAGAAACAAAACTCTTTTGAGTTACTTTTCAAATCAGTGTTTTACCACTAAAAAGTTATAGTTAATGGACTTTCATTAACCAAAAACAAATCTTATTAAAATTCAGTTATATATAATTAACTCTTCCAGGCATCTTCCCTTTTCGATTTATTAAAGCCAACCAGTAAAACATACCCTTCTGAAGAAGTCTGGAACATGCATCCAAGAGAGCACCAGCAATGATAACAACAGATGTGGTGCCATCACCAGCTTCAATATCTTGTGCCTTGGACAGCTCTACCAACTAAATGAAGACAGTTTGAGAACTTGTGACATGATTTATTGGAACCAGTTAATTAAGTACCAGTGGTGCATAAAAGTAACAAGAAAAAATATTTAATATTCCATCGGGGATTGCTTAAAGAGTGGTTTTACTTATTAACTTTAAATATACAGACTGGTTCCTCCTTAATTTTGTGCGTATATATATTTTTCCATGGTTACAAAAGTTACACATACATATTTTATCCCACTTATACCTGTGTATAAGCAAAATAGAACATAACATGTTCTATGAGGTCCTTGCTTCTTGACTGACCAGCAACACTGCTCATTTATACAGGCATTATCCCAAAGTATAACTTTAACCCATGACATGATGACAGGGATTAGAGTAAGGATTCCTAGTTTACTGTCAGTTAATCAGAATCTAAGAATCCTCCCATAAACCACTGTTGCGCAGAATACATAAAGCTTAATTATTGCATTACACTCAAACCATCATTTGAAATTTGGATTTTTAGGCTGTCCCTACCCCCAAGATCCATGTAAAGAGCATCAAGGTGAGAACTTCAGTGCATTACAGACTTGCTGTGCCACAACACCAGTGTACTTGAGTGCCCTGCAGCTTTCTAGAACCACACTTATCCTCTCCTCGGCTCCATGAACACCCTGAATTAATCTGGTGCCTCCTTAGATTTTTCTGCCAACGAGGTTGGGATATACTGGTTTACAGGTTGAAATTAAAAGTTATTTACCATTTTGGCTGCAGGATGTAGAACCTGCATTTGTTTCAGAATAGTTGCACCATCATTTGTAATCATCACATCTCCTTTACCATCTTGAATCTGGAAAAAGAAAACCCACAACATACTTATCACTAAGCTGAGAGTTTGTCAAGGTCGTCACGGATTCCGTGACGTCTGCAGTGGCCGGTGCGCCTGGACAGGGGACCGACTAGCAGCTCGAGCAGCCCCTGGGCCAGTTGCACTGGCCGCTGCTGGGGCAATATCCGGCCACCCCGCCCCCACCAGAAGCAGGAGTTTGGGTGTGGAAGGGGGCAGGGGGCTGGGGCACGGGATGGGGTGAGGCGCGCTCTAGGTAGCGCTTACCTCAGGGGGCTCCCCGGAAGCTGCAACATTCCCCTCCCTCAGCTCCTAGGTGGAAAGCATGGCCAGACAGCTCTGTGCACTGCCTCCACATGCTGGTACCGCCCCCCCACTGGCTGCAGTTCCTGGCCAATGGGAACTGCGGAGCTGTCGCTCAGGGCATAGTACAGAGCTGCCTGGCCACACCTCCGCCTAGGAGCTGACTGAGGGGGCTGTTGTTGCTTCTGGGGAGGCGTGGAGCTGGGTAGGGAGCCTGCCCCAGCCCTCTTGGGCCACCCCCCTCCCCCAAGATTTAGTCAGGGTATATAGTACAAGTCATGGACAGGTCATGGGCCATGAACTTTTGTTTACTGCCCATGACCTGTCCATGAGTTTTACTAAAAATACCTGTGACTAAAATGTATTCTTATGACCTTAGATGCAGAAGACATTTTTTCACATTAAGATCTATAAAACATTTGATGTTCCCTTTAAACCAAAGGACTTCTTACTACGATTAAAGTTTCAATATAGTACCTTTTCCAACAATAATCATCAATATATGTTTATGTAACTAGAAGTTTTCTTGATGATTAACAAATATAAAAAAAAGGGAAACTATTCTTGTAAAAAACTCTTGATATTTACTTAAGTATTTATAATTGGTTTTAAAAATAATCAGACATGTGAATCAAAGCTTACCATTTTATCCATTCCTTTTGGTCCAAGGCTTGTTCTAATAGCATCAGCAACCGCTGAAGAGGGAGTGAAAATGAGATGCTTTTACGCAACAGTAACTGACATTCAGCTTTAAATTAAAACTGGTAAATGTTAAGGAAATTTACAAAAACTATAACAGTCTGAACATAATCATTCTGAACAGAAATGGACAGAAAACTCTGACAAACTCTCACATAGAGCCATTTAGTTCCACTTTATTAAAAGTCTTACTGGTTTATTAAAAGTCTGAAAAACTTACTGATATGGCATAAATACACTTAGGAAAAAATAAAGTGTATGGCTTTCATGGTTGATTCCAACACCTGGGCCTTGTCTACACTACAAAGTTGTGTCACCAAAAGCTGCCTTTTGCCTACAAAACAGGGGTGTACACACTACAAAGCTACCTTTGGCAGCAAAACTCTGCTCTCTTGCCGCCAAATTAAAACCACCTCCATGAGAGGCAAAGCTTTTTGCTGCAAAGTTAAAGCGACAAAGCGTCAGTGTAGACGCTGCTGTTTGTTTTGTCCACATAACTGGCTTCCACCAGTATCACACAATGCCTGCCCTGCTCACTGTTTTGATCTCTGCTGCCCTGCAGGCATGTGCCCCTCCCCTTTCAAAGCTCTGGGAAGTATCTGACAGCTGAGCATGCTGCTGCATTTCGGAAACAAAGAGCAAATCATTAGCATGGAATGCTCCTGTTCTGCCCTGCACTAGGAACACAGGGGTAGGCAGACTGCTGCTGCAGGGAGCAAGGGGGGGAAAGAGAGGGAAGACTGCTGTGCTGCTTTGACATTCCTCAGCACAGAGAGCTCCCAGAGCTGCTCACGATGCTGCCAGAAGCTGAGGAGGCTGTGGAAGAGCCAGAGGGAATCAGAGAGCCATGGGCAGGCAGAACGAGCTGTCTGGGACAGGTGTGCAGAGCAGAAGTGGGGCTGATGTGAGGGGTCGTCCTCCCCCAGGATAGGTAGGCCAGCCTACGGTCTCCCCTGTCCCAGACATACTCTCCTCTCCCACATACTTAAATTGTAAAAGCAACTGACAATCTACTAGGATGCCCCTGGAACGATGGGATTGAAAAACGGGGATCATGTGAAGCTGTACCTGCCCCAAGAGGCATTGCAAACCCTTCCCAAAGCACCCTGCGGCCAGTTGCACAGTGGGATAGCTACTGCAGTGCAGCTTTCTGTGTTGATGCCACAGCTGTTAATGTGGTGCTCTGCCAACACAAGCAGCTACTGTGGACATACAACAGTGCTTTTAATTAAAGTGCTTTAATTAAAGTGGCATAACTTTTACTGACAAAACTTTGTGGTGTAGACAAGGCCCTGGAACGTGGTAAACACAATCAACAGCTGATTATTTAAGGTGGATCATGACGTGGACAGAAAGCTGGCTGGATTGTCAAGCTCAACAGGTAGCGATCAACGGCTCGATGTCTAGTTGGCAGCCGGTATCAAGCGCTGGCCCCAGTGGTTGGTTCTGGGGCTGGTTTTGTTCAACATCTTTATTAATGATCTGGATGATGGGATGGATTGCACCCTCAGCAAGTTCATAGTTGATACGAAGCTGGGGGGAAAGGTAGATACGCTGGAGGGTAGAGATAGGGTCTACAGTGACCTAGACATATTGGAGGATCGGGCCGAAAGAAATCTGATGGGGTTCAACAAGGACAAGTGCAGAGTCCTGCACTTAGGACGGAAGAATCCCATGCACCGCTACAGGCTGGGGACTGACTGGCTAAGCAGCAGTTCTGCAGAAAAGGACCTGGGGATTAGAGTGGATGAGAAGCTGGATATGAGTCAGCAGTGTGCCCTTGTTGCCAAGAAGGCTAACGGCATACTGGGCTGCATTAGTAGGAGCACTGCCAGCAGATTGAGGGACATCATTATTCCCCTCTATTCAGCAGTGGTGAGGCAACATCTGGGGTACTGCATCCAGTTTTGGGACCCCCAAAACAGAGAGGATGTGAACAAATTGGAGAGTCCAGCAGAGGGCAACAAAAATGATCCGGGCTGGGGCACATGACTTACAAGGACAGGCTGAGGAAATTGGGCTTATTTAGTCTGCAGAAAAGAAGAGTGAGGGGAGATTTGATAGCAACTACCTGAAGGGGGGGTTCCAAAGAGGATGGAGCTCGGCTGTTCTCAGTGGTGGCAGATGACAGAACAAGGAGCAATGGTGTCAAGTTGCAGTGGGGGAGGACTAGGTTGGATATGAAAAAATACTATTTCACTAGTAGGGTGGTAAAGCACTGGAATGGGTTACCTAGGGTGGTGGTGGAATTTCCATCCTTAGAGGTTTTTAAGGCCCCGCTTGACAAAGCCCTGGCTGGGATGATTTAGTCAGGGTTGGTCCTGCTTTGAGCAGGGGGTTGGACTAGATGACCTCCGGAGGTTTCTTCCAACCCTAATCTTCTATGATTAAATGAAGTATTTTAAAATCTAATGGGGGTCCGAACGATATTATGTGCCACACAGGCTTAAAAACGCTGAATGGTTTCACTGGTCTGATAGTGGATTACAATGCATGTATTTTGATCAAGGCTTATGTCAATTGCCAACTATAGCGTTATTCTCCACCAGCTTCTGGTCCTGGCACCATAACAATTACTACATTTAAAAAAAGAAAGAAAAACCCACTAGTATACCGGGGGGTGGGGAGAAGACTCTCTTCCCAACAGAAAAGGCCCATGCTGTGTTCACTAAAGGGAAGAAACGGCCCAGCGGCTGTGCCTGAAGCGGGCAGGCCCACATGAACAGGAAAACCGTACACAATGATAGAGCAGAACCAGAGCAGCCTGGGGAGCGCTGAGCCAGCCTGACAGCGGAGGGCCCCGACTGCTCCAAAACCCGCTCACAATAAAGCCGAGAGAGGGGCAGGGTCCGTGTGATGGAGTCTCTTCCCCTCCCCCCCACCCATGACGATGGGGCTGAGGGGGGGTCAGCGACTGTAGGAAGAAGCCGCCGCCGCCGCCTCCTATTCCCCGCACAGAAGCAGGAGGAATGGGACAGCGAGCGAGTCTGAGGCCCCCCCGCCCCCCTCCCGCTGTGAGCTGGGGGAGAAAGATTTCCTCAGTCCCCTTCCTTCGCCAGGCCAGGCCAGGCCGCTCCCTCCCCAGGCCGAGCCGCGCCCCCGCCCCGCTCCAGCCTCTCCCGGGCCAGGCCGCTCTTCCCCCGCTCCAGCCCCCGCCGGGCGGGCCGCACCTTTGCCTGCGGAGATGTTGCTGAAGCGGATCTGCGCGGGCTTGTCCCTGTCCTGGTAGGCGCCTCTTTTGCGGCCCCCGTTGCCGCCCGGGAAAGCTCTGGACCCCGCGTTCTCCGGCATGGCGACTCCTCCGCGCCCCGCTGCTTCTGAGCTCCGGATGGAGACGGATCACCCTGGCCCACCCGCACTAACGATCCCCGCCGCGAAGCTTCCAGAACGCGCCGCCTCAGCCTCGCCGCTCTTCAGGGCCGGCAAGAGACAGGGGGGAGGGGCCAGGTTGGCGCTGCGCGTGACGTCATCGGGGACGCGCCTCGCCCGCGAGTGCTCGCCGGCCGGGGGCGGAGGCATTGTCTGCGCGAGGCGAGGGGTGGGGCTGGCGCAGCCATCTTGCGTGGCAGGGTTTCCAAGCCCGCGATGTTACAGGGAGCGGAGCACTGGTCTCAGAAGGAGCGGTTCGTGCGGAGTGGGCGGGGCTAGAGGGGGATCTCTTAGGAGCGGCCCGAGACTGGGCGGTCGAGGGGCGGACCGGAGCTGTCTGTTCCGGGGCCATCCTGGGGGGCGGGGCATGGACCCCCGGGCCTGGAGCAGCAGCTGGGGGTCCTCCTGCCCGCTCGCGCCGCTGAGGGGAGTGCTGCGCTGGCGCTTGTCCTTGCAATCCTGAGCCCCCCACCCTTCCCTGGCTGTGGAAGCCCCGCTCGGCCTGCAGAGCTGGCGGTGACCGTTAGTGCTGGAGACCCTCTGCAGACCCCTCCCTCGAGGTTACCGTCTTAGGCCCCAGTTCTGCAAGCTCTGATCCACCGCGAAAAGAAAAGGAGGACTTGTGGCACCTAAGAGACTAACCAATTTATTTGAGCATAAGCTTTTGTGAGCTACAGCTCACTATGCTCAAATAAATTGGTTAGTCTCTAAGGTGCCACAAGTCCTCCTTTTCTTTTTGCGAATACAGACTAACACGGCTGCTACTCTGAAACCTGTCATTATCCACTGCAGTGAGTTTTCACAAACCCCACTGGATTCCCATGCGCAGTAGGTGGAGTGCAGCAAGTGAGATTTATTTTTGTAGCACATCTACAGCAAGAGACTGTGTCGTGGATTCTCAGACTCTTGGTACCCTAGATGCCCTGTTTAAAATATACATTTAAAAATGTATCCTCGATTATTTACACAGCACAATATCTCACTGTACGCTGGGGAGCCAATCCACCAGCCAGGGAGGTGGAATCCCCCTCCATACAACAACACAGCTCCACTCAGGACTTCCATTAATGAAGATGCAAAGCAACCCATAACGGTAAATAGTATCACTATCCCATGGAGGCTTCATATCTCTTCCCAGCTGAGGTTTCCCCCACAACCAGCTCCTGGTCTCTGCAGATATCTTTCTCAGGCTTTTCCACAGCCCCGTCACTACCAATTAAGCGTGCCCAACGCAGCCTGAGCACCTGCTTCCCCCCACCCCCCGCGGAGGATCTGGGCTGCGCTCAACGCCTGTGGGGCCACAGAGGCAGCAGCTTTGGGGGGCCCCACAGGCCCAGAGCGACCTGGGGGATAGCGGGGGGCCTGGCGCCAGCATCAGGAAGCAGAACGACCCAGCCCGCTCTGCTCCCCCTGCCCCAGCTGTGTCGCTCGGGGGGGGGGTTGGGGGAAGGGGTCTTCCACCCCACGCACTCACTGGCGCCGGGAGCCAGCGGAGTGTGGTGGGCTGGGTTGCTCTGCTTCCCGCCACCGCCGGTGAGTGCCGGGGTAGGCCTGACCCCTATTACCAGCGCCAGGCAGGGGTGGAGGGAGTTGTCCCAGGCCCTGCACCCCCCTAGGAACATCCCTGCCCCTTGCAGTGGGCACATCCCACAAGGGGGCAAGCTGGGGGATGGGGCTGGCTGCCAGTGCTGCCGCATGTGAAGCACACAGCTGCATAGGGCCCCAAATTTTGTGGTGCCCAACGCAGCTGCATATTCTGTGTATGCCTAAGGACAGCCATGCTTTTCCACCTGACAAGTGCAGAAAGCCAAGTCCTTTCTTGATCCCGGTGCTGCCGTCTGTTGCCATGAAGCCATATGTGCAATTTGTGGTAGGACACATGACTAGGAGCAGGTATGTAACCTAAAACTAAAGATCTGAATTTCAAAGGGCTGAGCGGGGACACTAGGCACACTGGGCCTATTTGAAACTCCATTAAGCTGTTGGAGCACCTAAAGGGGCTCCACAAGAAGCAAGGACTAAACATGTCCACAAAAAGAAAAGGAGTACTTGTGGCACCTTAGAGACTAACAAATTTATTTGAGCATAAGCTTTCGTGAGCTACAGTTCACTTCATCGGATACATGCAGTGGAAAATACAATGGGGAGATTTTATATACACAGAGAACATGAAAAAATGGGTGTTACCATACACACTGTAAGGAGAGTGATCAGGTAAGGTGAGCTATTACCAGCAGGAGAGAAAAAAAACCTATTGTAGTGATAATCAATGTGGGCCATTTCCAGCAGTTGACAAGAACATGTGAGGAACAGTGTGGGGGGGATGGGGATGGGAGGGGGGAAAATAAACATGGAGAAATAGTTTTACTTTGTGTAATGACCCATCCACTCCCAGTCTCTATTCAAGCCTAATGTAATGGTGTTCAGTTTGCAAATTAATTCCAATTCAACAGTCTCTTGTTGGAGTCTGTTTTTGAAGTTTTTTTGTTGAAGAATTGCAACTTTTAGGTCTGTAATCAAGTGACCAGAGATTGAAGTGTTCTCCAACTGGTTTTTGAATGTTATAGTTCCTGACGTCTGATTTGTGTCCATTTATTCTTTTACGTAGAGACTGTCCGGTTGGCCAATGTACATGGGAGAGGGGCATTGCTGGCACATGATGGCATGTATCACATTGGTAGATGTGCAGGTGAATGAGCCTTTGATAGTGTGGCGGATGTGATTAGGTCCTATTATGGTGTTCCCTGAATAGATATGTGGACACAGTTGGCAACGGGCTTTGTTGCAAGGATAGGTTCCTGGGTTACATTACATCCATTACAATCTACATACCACACACACTATGCTGACAGCTTGTGCCCCACGTTCTCAAAGAAACTGCGGAACCACCTGATCAACATCCTCTACAGCAAACAGGGAAAGATAAAGAATGAGCTCTAAAAAATGGATACTCTCATAAAAAACCAACCTTCCACACAAACTTCCTCGTGGCTGGACTTTACTAAAACTAGACAAGCCATTTATAACACATACTTTGCTTCTCTACAAAAGAAAACACACTTTGCTTCTCTACAAAAGAAAAAGGACACTAAACTTTCTAAACTACTACAATCCACAAGGGGCCACAGCAATGGTTCCCTCAACCCACCCAGCAATATTGTTAACCTATCCAACTATACTCTTAGCCCAGCAGAAGCAGCTGTCCTATCTCGGGGCCTCTCCTTCTGCCCCTCCACCCCCACGAACATGATACAATTCTGTGGTGACCTAGAATCCTATTTTCGACGTCTCCGACTCAAGGAATATTTCCAACACTACCTCTGAACAACATACTAATCCACAGAGACCTCCCTACCAACACTACAAAAAGAAGGATTCTAGGTGGACTCCTCCTGAAGGTCGAGACAGCAGACCAGACTTCTACATAGAGTGCTTCCGCCGACGTGCACGGGCTGAAATTGTGGAAAAGCAGCACCACTTGCCCCACAACCTCAGCCGTGCAGAACACAATGCCATCCACAGCCTCAGAAACAACTCTGACATCATAATCAAAAAGGCTGACAAAGGAGGTGCTGTCATCATCATGAATAGGTCAGAATATGAACAAGAGGCTGCTCGGCAGCTCTCCAACACCACTTTCTACAAGCCATTACCCTCTGATCCCTCTGAGAGTTACCAAAAGAAACTACAAAAAGAAAAGGAGTACTTGTGGCACCTTAGAGACTAACCAATTTATTTGAGCATGAGCTTTCGTGAGCTACAGCTCACTTCATCGGATGCATACTGTGGAAGCTGCAGAAGACATTATATACACACAGAGATCATGAAACAATACCTCCTCCCACCCCACTCTCCTGCTGGTAATAGCTTATCTAAAGTGATCATCAAGTTGGGCCATTTCCAGCACAAATCCAGGTTTTCTCACCCTCTGCCCCCCCCCAACACAAACTCACTCTCCTGCTGGTAATAGCCCATCCAAAGTGACCACTCTCTTCACAATGTGTATGATAATCAAGGTGGGCCATTTCCTGCACAAATCCAGGTTCTCTCACCCCCTCACCCCCCTCCAAAAACCACACACACAAACTCACTCTCCTGCTGGTAACAGCCTATCCAAAGTGACCACTCTCCTTACAACGTGCATGAAAATCAAGGTGGGACATTTCCAGCACAAATACAGGTTTTCTCACCCACCCCCTTTTTTTTTTTTCAAAAAACACACACACACAAACTCACTCTCCTGCTGGTAATAGCTTATCCAAAGTGACCACTCTCCCTACAATGTGCATGATAATCAAGGTGGGCCATTTCCAGCACAAATCCAGGTTTTCTCACCCCCCCCCCACCCCCATACACACACAAACTCATTCTCCTGCTGGTAATAGCTCATCCAAAGTAACCACTCTCCCTATAATGTGCATGATAATCAAGGTGGGCCATTTCCAGCACAAATCCAGGTTTTCTCACCCCCCCCCCAAAAAAAAACACACACACAGAAACTCACTCTCCTGCTGGCAATAGCTCATCCAAACTGACCACTCTCCCCACAATGTGCATGACAATCAAGGTGGGCCATTTCCAGCATAAATCCAAGTTTAACCAGAATGTTTGGGGTGGGGGGGTTTAGGAAAAAACAAGGGGAAATAGGCTACCTTGCATAATGACTTAGCCACTCCCAGTCTCTATTTTAGCCTAAATTAATAGTATCCAATTTGCAAATGAATTCCAATTCAGCAGTTTCTCGCTGGAGTCTGGATTTGAAGTTTTTTTGTTGTAAGATAGCGACCTTCATGTCTGTGATTGCGTGACCAGAGAGATTGAAGTGTTCTCCGACTGGTTTATGAGTGTTATAATTCTTGACATCTGATTTGTGTCCATTTATTCTTTTCCGTAGAGACTGTCCAGTTTGACCAATGTACATGGCAGAGGGGCATTGCTGGCACATGATGGCATATATCACATTGGTGGATGTGCAGGTGAACGGGCCTCTGATAGCGTGGCTGATGTTATTAGGCCCTGTGATGGTGTCCCCTGAATAGATATGTGGGCACAGTTGGCAACGGGCTTTGTTGCAAGGATAGGTTCCTGGGTTAGTGGTTCTGTTGTGTGGTATGTGGTTGTTGGTGAGTATTTGCTTCAGGTTGGGGGGCTGTCTGTAGGCAAGGACTGGCCTTTCTCCCAAGATTTGTGAGAGTGTTGGGTCATCCTTCAGGATAGGTTGTAGATCCTTAATAATGCGTTGGAGGGGTTTTAGTTGGGGGCTGAAGGTGACGGCTAGTGGTGTTCTGTTATTTTCTTTGTTAGGCCTGTCCTGTAGTAGGTGACTTCTGGGAACTCTTCTGGCTCTATCAATCTGTTTCTTCACTTCCGCAGGTGGGTATTGTAGTTGTAAGAATGCTTGATAGAGATCTTGTAGGTGTTTGTCTCTGTCTGAGGGGTTGGAGCAAATGCAGTTGTATCGCAGAGCTTGGCTGTAGACGATGGATCGTGTGGTGTGGTCAGGGTGAAAGCTGGAGGCATGTAGGTAGGAATAGCGGTCAGTAGGTTTCCGGTATAGGGTGGTGTTTATGTGACCATCGTTTATTAGCACTGTAGTGTCCAGGAAGTGGATCTCTTGTGTGGACTGGACCAGGCTGAGGTTGATGGTGGGATGGAAATTGTTGAAATCATGGTGGAATTCCTCAAGGGCTTCTTTTCCATGGGTCCAGATGATGAAGATGTCATCAATATAGCGCAAATAGAGTAGGGGCGTTAGGGGACGAGAGCTGAGGAAGCGTTGCTCTAAATCAGCCATAAAAATGTTGGCATATTGTGGGGCCATGCGGGTACCCATCGCAGTGCCGCTGATCTGAAGGTATACATTGTCCCCAAATGTAAAATAGTTATGGGTAAGGACAAAGTCACAAAGTTCAGCCACCAGGTTAGCCGTGACATTATCGGGGATAGTGTTCTTGACGGCTTGTAGTCCATCTTTGTGTGGAATGTTGGTGTAGAGGGCTTCTAGATCCATAGTGGCCAGGATGGTGTTATCAGGAAGATCACCGATGGATTGTAGTTTCCTCAGGAAGTCAGTGGTGTCTCAAAGATAGCTGGGAGTGCTGGTAGCATAGGGCCTGAGGAGGGAGTCTACATAGCCAGACAATCCTCCTGTCAGGGTGCCAATGCCAAAAGAAACTACAGCATTTGCTCAAGAAACTCCCTGAAAAAGCACGAGATCAAATCCGCACAGACACAGCCCTGGAACCCCGACCTGGGATATTCTATCTACTACCCAAGATCCATAAACCTGGAAATCCTGGGCACCCCATCATCTCAGGCATTGGCACCCTGACAGCAGGATTGTCTGGCTCTGTAGACTCCCTCCTCAGGCCCTACGCTACCAGCACTCCCAGCTACCTTTGAGACACCACTGACTTCCTGAGGAAACTACAATCCATCGGTGATGTTCCTGATAACACCATCCTGGCCACTATGGATGTAGAAGCCCTCTACACCAACATTGCACACAAAGATGGACTACAAGCCGTCAAGAACACTATCCCCGATAATGTCATGGCTAACCTGGTGGCTGAACTTTGTCACTTTGTCCTTACCCATAACTATTTTACATTTGGGGACAATGTATACCTTCAAATCAGCGGCACTGCTATGGGTACCTGCATGGCCCCACAGTATGCCAACATTTTTATGGCTGACTTAAAACAACGCTTCCTCAGCTCTCATCCCCTAACGCCCCTACTCTACCTGTGCTATATTGATGACATCTTCATCATCTGGACCCATGGAAAAGAAGCCCTTGAGGAATTCCACCATGATTTCAACAATTTCCGTCAACCTCAGCCTGGTCCAGTCCACAGAAGAGATCCACTTCCTGGACACTACAGTGCTAATAAATGATGGTCACATAAACACCACCCTATACCGGAAACCTACTGACCGCTATTCCTACCTGCATGCCTCCAGCTTTCACCCTGACCACACCACACGATCCATTGTCTACAGCCAAGCTCTTCGATACAACCGCATTTGCTTCAACCCCTCAGACAGAGACCAACACCTACAAGATCTCTATCAAGCATTCTTACAACTACAATACCCACCTGCGGAAGTGAAGAAACAGATTGATAGAGCCAGAAGAGTTCCCAGAAGTCACCTACTACAGGACAGGCCGAACAAAGAAAATAACAGGTGCCCAGTGGGAGTGAACATAACAGGTAATGATCAAGTGATCTCTCTCCTGCCATCCATCTCCACCCTCTGACAAAGAGAGGCTAAGGACACCGTTCCTTACCCATCCTGGCTAATAGCCATTAATAGACTTAACTTCCATGAATTTATTCAGTTCTCTTTTAAACCCTGTTATAGTCCTAGCCTTCACAACCTCCTTAGGCAAGGAATTCCACAGGTTGACTGTGCACTGAGTGAAGAACTTCCTTTTATTTGTTTTAAACCTGCAACCCATTAATTTCATTTGGTGGCCCCTAGTTCTTATATTATGGGAACAAGTAAATAACTTTCCCTTATTCACTTTCTCCACACCACTCATGATTTTATATACCTCTATCATATCCCCTCCAGTTTCCTCTTTTCCAAGCCTAAAAGTCCTAGTCTCTTTAATCTCCCCTCATATGAGACCCGTTCCAAACCCCTAATCATTTTAGTTGCCCTTTTCTGAACCTTTTCTAATGCCAGTATATCTTTTTTGAGATGAGGGGACCACCTCTGTATGCAGTATTCAAGATGTGGGCATACCATGGATTTATATAAGGGCAATAAAATATTCTCCGTCTTACTCTCTATCCCTTTTTAAATGATTCCTAACATCCTGTTCTTTATTTTGATTGCTGCTGCACACTGCGTGGACGTCTTCAGAGAACTATCCACGATGACTCCAAGATCTTTCTCCTGATTAGTTGTAGCTAAAGTAACCCCCATCATATTGTATGTAGAGTTGGGGTTATTTTTTCCAATGTGCATTTATCCACATTAAATTTCATTTGCCATTTTGTGGCCTAATCACTTAGTTTTGTGAGATCTTTTTGAAGTTCTTCACCGTCTACTTTGGTCTTAACTATCTTGAGCAGTTTATTATCATCTGCAAACTTTGCCACCTCACTGTTTACCCCTTTCTCCAGATCATTTATGAATAAGTTGAATAGGATTGGTCCTAGGACTGACCCTTCGGGAACACCACTAGTTTCCCCTCTCCATTCTGAAAATTTACCATTTATTCCTACCCTTTGTTCCCTGTCTTTTAACCAGTTCTCAATCCATGAAAGGATCTTCCCTCTTATCCCATGACAACCTAATTTACCTAAGAGCCTTTCTTGAGTGAACTTGTCAAAGGCTTCCTGGAAATCTAAGTACACTATGTCCACTGGATCCGCCTTGTCCACGTTTGTTCACCCCTTCAAAGAACTCTAATAGATTAGTAAGACACCATCTCCCTTTACAGAAACCATGTTGACTTTTGCATAACAATTTATGTTCAAGACACAACAGGGTCTGGGCAGGGACCAAAGCCACCCGTAGGACACACCCGGAGGCAGAGCCTGGGCTGGCAGCACGCCCCCTATTGGCCCTGACGGGGTTCGGGGCCTTGCTGCACCCAAGCCTTGCTTGCATGAACCCCACTTGCTACGCGGTGAGTGATCCCTACAGGCGCTTGTGGGGACACGGGAACCGCCCCCGCGCTCAGACCTCCGCCTCCCGCCCCGCCCCGCCCCTGTTCAGGCTCACGCGCGCGACAGGGGGAGGAAGGAACCGGGAGAAGAGCGCATCGATGATTGGGTGCGCGATATATCGATTGTGCGTGACATCGACTCTTCTGCCTGTTTACGTGAGGTCACGCGCCAGGGCGCGGTGTGCTGTGCTGGGAACGGCGGGGCGGCGCGCGGGCGGTGAGTGGAGCCGGGTGAGGGAAGAGTTTGTTCCCCGTCTGCTCCGCTACTGGGAGATGCGGCGCGGGCCCCCAGGTGCCTGTCCCCGGGGAGGTATCCGGGACCGGAGCGCTGAGCCTGCCTGGGCGGGCGGGATCACCTAGCCCCGGTTGGGATTGGCCCGAAATGGCCGCGAGCTCTGAATTCCCCCAGTACGGGCCGTGGGGCAGCTGGGGCGAAGGCGGCCGGGCGCGTGCGGGAGGGGAGAGGCTGGGGGATGGGGCGGGCAGGGCTGGACGCGTGGGCGGGCTGGGTGCGTGAAGGAGGCCGCGTTTGCGGGGCGGGGCTGGCTGCCTGAGGGGGGCTGCGGTTGGAGGGGCTGGCTGTGTGGTGCAGTGGGGGGTGCATGCGTGCATGTGGGGGGGGGGCATCGGTGTGTATATACGAAGGCGATAGGTATCCTATAAACACTTCAGAGGGTTATCGATGAAAAGGGCAGTGAAAGAGCTGTGTGGGGATGATCGTGATATGACTCTTCCTCGCACGCTGCTTGGTGCTTTCTCAGTGACTTGGGCCCCTATAGTTGGCTGTATTTTTCCCTACCTTCAGAGGTGATGGATCTTTGTTAGGACGTCAAAAATATATAGTTTTATAACCTGTGTGATAGAAAGTGCCTCCTTTTTCAAAGTGCCTCCTGTTCACTGTTGAGTGAGGCAGTTCTGATCCTGTTTTATATAGCCTGATGCTGGCAACACCTGTTTGACCTAAACAAACAAAAACTCAATTATTATTATGAATTCATCTTCATAAATGTAAGTATTTTTAACACATTGTACTTGTTTTAACACATTTTTCTTTTTCTAGGCTGTTGTATAAGCAAGTTAGAAGATGGATATCCGACCAAACCATACCATTTATATCAATAATATAAATGACAGCATTAAAAAAGATGGTATGAATAATTTAAAGTTAATTTTTTTCATCAGTGTGTTGGGAAAACTATCTCAGTAAAAATATGCTATTCTATTTTCTGGAAATATAATCTTGACATAAAATGTCACTAGCAATCTTGTAATGTCAACATGTTTGTGCTATGCCTAGCCCAATGGAATCCCAATCTGTTTTGATCTCTAGGCACTACTGTAATACAAATAAATAATTACAAGGAAAGCAGTCAGGAAATCTAAATTAAGATCTCTATGCTTAACTACTGCCAATGGGGAAGGAGTTAAAATTGGTAACTTCATTCTGAAGTTACCAAGTCTTAATGCACATTTGAGTGGTTTAGTTTGGTTTTTGAAACTTTCTGGCTTTCTTCTTTTTATCATCTTAGGGTCCAATTCTACAAACTCTTGTGAATGTGAGTAACTTAGTTGTGTGGGTAGTCCCACTGAATCTTACGTTTATCTTCAGATTGAGACTCAAGGCTCCAGTCTTGCAAACCCATATTCACATGAATAGTCCTTTATAATGCAAGTAATTTTACTGACTTCATTGATACAACTTGTGAGTAGTGGGTTATTGGATCAGTCTCTGGTGGTGTTCTGGATGTGATTTTCCCAAAGTGGTGGTAATTCTTTTTTCATATGGACACTGTCTACATCCCAGCAGGGAATGTGGAATTATTGTGTAGCCAAACCCGGTGAAATAACAATGGTAATTGGATACTATCTGGGTTTCTATCTAATGGAACCTGGCAGCCAGGTGATGTGTTTTGGGATCCTCCATATGGAGATGTGTATTGGTATAAAAATGTAAATGAAACTAAAAGTATTTTAGAGTTGATAGCAACCATTGTAACTGGTTACCAGTATACATTCAAATTTAATACCGCTGTAAAGTGGTGCTGTAAATGTCTGTGAAAATTGAGTCCCAAAGGTTGCCCCATAGTAATGCGAGGATCAGAGAGTAAACTTAAAAAAAACCGCTCAGAAACAAACATAGTCCACTAGGTAGTAAGGTACATTGGTTCCAAGTCTCCATGATTCTTAAATCTCCCAGTGGGATGTTGAACATATTGATGTATGTCAGGAAAGCCAAGTGGGGAAAACTAGAGGAAACAGGACAATGGGGACACACAATGTGCTGCCAAAAGCCGTTAGAGAAACACCTTCCTTAATATCAAGTAAAGGGTAAAAGTGGTCTGGTCAAGCATGCAGGATCAGCAGAGATCTTAGAAATCTGCTTGCCATGGAAAACCACATAATTTGTGTGTGTTTGTTTTTTACAGAGAATTTTTACATTTTTACAAAAATAAACATATTTAGTGGAATCCTGATTATCTGATCTTGCCCCAGTACCAATTAGATCAGACAATAGGTAGGGCTCTGGCTGTCAGCTTAAAAATTGCAAATATATCAATAAAACACTGTGTTCAACTGATCTATCTATAGGTACTATATTGTGGCTAGCAAAACTAAAGTCCAGTGTTTCATTTTAATTGTGGAAAAACAGATTATATATTTTAAATCAGAGAATTGTTTTTATCACTGGAAAACTAGGATCCCTGATCATCAGTGTTTGAGAAGTAGTAATTAACCAATTAGAAAAGAGAAATAACAAGAAAGTAGCAAGGACAGCAGAAGTTATGCCAGTTTACACATGCATATTGTATGAGTTGCATAAGATATATACGTGATAGTCATATAACACTTTGATGGTTGGAAGAGAACTAATTAATATGTAATTTGGATATGCATAATAAGATGTTGGATAGTGTAAGCAATAGACAGAGCTTCATAGGAGAAATCCATTCTGATTGCCAGTGCCCCAGAAGGTATCTGGCCCTTTCCTTTTTCTGTATGTGTCTGTTTTTTTTTCTTTAATAGTAATTGTAATCAAAAGGCATGCTTTTGATGGTTCAAATAAAGGTTTGAATTAATAAATCTGAGTGTCTCAGACCTGAGCATGCGGCATTCTCGCACAAGAGTGCCCAGGGATGTGAGGCACCTAACCACTACCTGCCCTTAGTGTGAAGCAGTCTTGTTTGGGCCTGTTGTGGCTCAGCTCCCTGAAACCAACTGCCTCTGGCAGCCCAAGTACTAACTTCCAGTGCCTCTGCCAACCCCCCTCCCCACACAAAGGCCTCACTGTCTCTGTACATGTAGCTATAGGCACACACCAAGCCCCACGTCCTTGGAGTGTTCCCTGCAGTATCTAGCCCGGGGTATTCAATAGGACTGTGGGCCAAATCCAGACCACCAGATGCTTTTGAACAACCCCCAAAATCTTTTTGTTTACTTATTATTGTTGGGTTTGTTAAATAAAAAATTTCTGGAGTCTGGACCTTGACTATATCTTGACCAAGAAATTTGGACCTTGACAAAAAATAATTGACTACCCCACTCTAGCCTCTTACTCGTTTAACACTCACAAAATTATTAAGCCTACTATTCCCCAGGGAACAGTACACCCCAACTTGTAAAATTCAACAGAAGACCATCACTTTGCTTAACATCACAGCCCTTAGATCAGTGGTTCTCAAACTTTGTACTGGTGACCCCTTTCACACAGCAAGCCTCTGAGTGTGACACCCTCCCCCCCCCCCCCCCCATAAATTAAACACTTTAAAATATTTAACACTAGTATAAATGCTGGAGATGTAGCAGGGTTGGGGGGGGTAGAGGCTGACAGCTCGCAAACCCCCACGTAATAACCTCGTGACCCCCCTCATGACCCTCAGTTTGAGAATCCCTGCCTTAGATATACTTCTAGTGAAAACAAGAATAAGTTTATTATCAAAGAACAAATTTAAGTAATAAGAATATTGGAAACAAATGGTTACTTATGAAACAAAATCATGACACGCTTTCTAGAAATTAATCTAACAAATTACTGTCATCTAAAGCTGATCTCACCCAGGATTCTCTCTAGCATTTTTCGCCAAGCCTACTTGAGACCCCTTTTTCATAGAGCGAGAGTACTGTCTTTTTTTCTTCCTCAGTGAAGGATGCGTGGGTGTCTTTTCTGCCCCAAAATATAGTAAAGCAAACACCTTTGACATGTTCCTCCAGATAAGGTTCTGTGTCCCTGCTGTGTTTCTCCTCCTTTTAGTTTTCTGAAATTTTCTTACAATCCTTCATTTGTATTCTGTGATGGTGTAGCTGTGTTGGTCCCCAGATATATTAGAGAGGCAAGGAGAGTGAGTAATATGTTTTACTGGAGCTGTTGGTGAGAGAGAGAGAAGCTTTCAAGCCCTGTACATTTCTTGTACGTTTCCCAGACCTGAAGTAAGACCAGGTCCTTACTACAGACCTATATCGGTATAACTGTATTGTTCAAGGGTGTGAAAAATCAAGAGCTTCTCGCGTTGACATAGCTATTGCCTCTCAGGGAGGTGGATTAACTATGCTGATGGGAGAAGCTCTTATGTCAGTGTAGTAGAATCTTCATGTACAATGCTACAGCACTTAAGTGAAGACAAGCCTTCAGAGTGGCACCTCTAAATACAAGGTGGAACAGATTGTTTAGTGTAAACAGTTAATGCGTATCAAGAGACTGTTCAACATGAAGTACCATATATACTTGTTCATAAGCCGAATTTTTTTTAGTAAAAAAGTGAGGCATCAGAGAAGGGGGTCGGCTTATGAATGGATATAGAGTGGGAGAGGTGGGACACGGCCCCTCCCCGCAACGGAGGGGGTAAGGAGAGACAGCACAGCCAGCAGAGCCAAAAGGGAAGAGGCGGGGCCAGAGTCTCTCCCCTTCTGGCCACACTGCTCTCCCCCCAGCCTCCGAAGCACCTGCAGCTCTGGGGCTGGCAGGCTGCAGCTGTGCCACTTGGCCCCACCCGCCAGAGCACGCTGTGGCCGTGCCGCCCGGTCTGGACCGCCAGAGCAGGCCGCGGCTGCGCTGCCCAGCCTGCCGGAGCAGCTCCAGACAGGCCAGAGACATCCTCCTCTGGCCCGCCTCAGCTAAGGTGGGAAGGGATGGGGTGGGGAGAGTGTGGGAGTCCCAGTGCTAGGAGTGGGGTCATGTGGGGGGTGGTCACAGGGGTTACTCCCCTGACCCCCAGCTTCCACACCCCCCCCCCCCGCCCCCCCCCAAATTTCCCCACCAGTTGCTGTCCCGGCCTGTCAGGGTAAGCAGCTGGCACGCCGGGACACTTTGTTTACTTAGGTTTACCTCTGTGCCTGCAGATGTTAGAGGTAAACAAACCATCTCAGCCCGCCAGCGGCTTATCCTGTTGGCTTGGGAGCCAAAGTTTGCCAACCCCTGACTTATAGGGTCATCTTATGAATGGGTCCGAAAAAATTTCCATTTCATCTTATGAATGGGTCTGAAAAAATACCCATTTTTACTTATCCATCTTGGGGGGCAGGGGAGGTGGGCTTATAAACGAACTGGCTTATGATCCAGTATATGCGGTAGTTCTTTAGCATCTCTCCAGTCAGGGGGAAAAGGAAGAGAAGGGGAGGCAGGTACGGGAGTTGTTAATGGATTATAGATTGTTGGAATTAGCCATAAATCCAGTCTCTCTCTATTCAGTCCATGATTTTTAGTGTCTAGCAAAGTTGTGAATTTAAACTCCTAGGCTTGTCTTTTGAAAGCGTGCAGGTTTCTTTTGAGGATGAGGACAGAGTTTTCACAAAGTGTTCACCCACAGGTGACGTGGTGTTTCTGTCTTTTATCTTTTTCCTCTGTGAGCTCATTCAAGAGCCTAGCGACTGTCTAGCTTTACCCACATAGTCACTATTGAGGCAATTCGTGCACTAGAGAAGGTACACCACGTGTTGTGATACATACATGTAGGACGTATGGATCTTGAAAGGTGTGTTGTGGGGAGTGTTGATCACTCTAGCAGTGGCGGTACGTCTGAAGGTTTTGTATCTGTTCTGGCAGGGTCTGGTACCGCTTTGAGTTGATGTGTCCTGTTTGTGGGGAGCTTGCTTCTGATCATAAGCTTTGTGCCAGCCATCCCCCTCGGCCATGTACCTTGGCCAAACCAGACAGTCTCTACGCAAAAGAATAAATGGACACAAATCGGACATCAAGAATCTGTAACATTCAAAAACCTGTAGGACAGCACTTCAGGCGCCCTGGACACTCAATAACAGACTTAAAAGTGGCCATTCTTCAACCAAAAAAAACCTTCAAAAACAGACTTCAATGAGAAACTGCAGAACTGGAATTAATTTGCAAACTTGACACCATCAAATTAGGCCTGAATAAAGACTGGGAGTGGCTGGGTCACTACAAAAGATAATTTTCCCTCTAATACTCGCACCTTCTTGTCAACTGCTGGGAATGGGTCACATCCACCCTAATTGAATTGGCCTCGTTGGCACTGACTCCCCACTTGGTAAGGCAACTCCCGTCTTTTCATGTGCTGTATATTTATTCCTGCTTACTGTATTTTCCACTCCATGCATCTGATGAAGTGGGTTACATCCCACAAAAGCTTATGCCCAAATAAACTTGTTAGTCTCTAAGGTGCCACAAGGACTCCTTGTTGTTTTTACTGATCCAGACTAACACGGCTACCGCTCTGAAACTTATAAAAGCACACTGACGTTTCCAACCTATATGCAGTAATGGCTTTTCTATATTCTCAACAGAACTGAAGAGATCCTTGTATGCACTATTCTCACAGTTTGGTCATGTAGTAGATATTGTGGCTTTAAAGACAATGAAAATGAGAGGACAGGCCTTTGTCATATTTAAAGAACTTGGATCATCCACCAATGCTTTGAGACAGTTACAAGGTTTTCCATTTTACGGCAAACCAATGGTAAGTCTTTTATTTATTTATGTTCTTTTTAATGGACTAGAACAGTACACTATTTTGCAACTGGGAATCAGATTTTTGTTTTTCTATTTAGGGTGTGTCTGCTATTTATTTTTCATTGATGTCCTCTTTTTCTCCATGTGAACATATATATTCCTGCATATTTGAGGGGCAGTGTGCTTAGCTTTCAGATAAAACTGCTTTACTCCAACATCATACTGCCTTACTTTTTTAAATTAGAAGTCTAAATTTTGTATGTTTTCTAAATGAAGGCTTTCAATCAATTTTTCTGTGTTGGAGTAAAATTGCATGCCTCCAGTTTGCCTTTTTTTTTTTTTTTTTTGTCTTGTATAAGTCCAAGTTTGTGTAGTGATGCCATAACTTTGGCTGCATTCACTTACGTTGAAGTTAAGCATTCTTAATTGTTCAGTGTTATGTCATATTTCTACTTTATAATAATTATTGCTGTTACTGAAAATGTTACCCTCTTCAGGATTACAAAATAAAGTTCAGAACAATTTGCATAACATGATGATGCTAGATTCTGAATAATTGCCTTATACTACAAGTATTTACATATCATGTAACTATGCACATGAGTAGTCCTATTGACTTTAATGGTGGGTGGGTGCGGGTGTGTGAGAGAGAGAGAAAGACAGTGAGCCCTTTTTTTTTCCTATGTTGGTGAGCCTAGAAATCTTGATTGGCATGCATCTTCCACCCTTTTTTGCAGTGTGGAGGAACACCCAAACAAGAAAACTCTCTCTGTACAGAGAAATCCTTTTAATTTAGTATTTTAATTTTTTGGAATAGCTTGCCACCCTGTCTGCATCCACCTTGTTGTCCATACGGGGGAGAGAACCAGTAGAATTCATCTGTGCATGGTGTGGGAATAGCCAGATATTTATGAAATTTTTGTAGTCTAGCAGACAGATGCTAGACACAACATCTCTGAATTTTCCAAACTAAAAGAGGTACTTCATCCACCTTGTTCAGCTGAACACTTCAAAAATTCATCTGTTGAGAAATGCTTCCATGCTGCTGATAGTTTGGTGGTTTGAGTTCTGTATTTCTGCATCAGTGTGTTGCTCTTTTAAGACTTCAGACTGTATTTTCCGCACCTCATCCCTCTCAGATTTTGGAAGGCACTTCAGATTCTTAAACCTTGTGTCGAGTGCTATTGCTGTATTTAGAAATCTCATTGGTACCTTCTCTCACTGCAGATTTGACAAAACACAGAGTGTTCTTAAATGGAATAACATGTGCTGGGTCATCGTCCAAGACCACCTATAACATGAAATATATGTCAAATGCGTGCAAAACCACGGAGCAGGAGACCTACAATTATCCCCCAAGGAGTTCAGTCACAAATTTAATTAACACATTTTTTAATGAGTATTCTCAGCATGGAAGCATGTCCTGTGGAACGGTGGTTGAAGCACAAAGGGGCATATGGATGTTGAGCATATCTGGCATGTAAATACCTTGCAACTCTGGCTACAAGAGTGTCGTTTGAATGCCTGTGCTCACTTTCAGATGACATTGTAAATAAGAATTGGGCATCATTATCTCCTCTAAATGTAAACAAACTTGTTTGTCTTAGCCCTGGTCTACGCTGGTGCGGGGGTCGACCTAAGATACACAACTTTATTCGTGTAGCTGAAGTCGGCGTATTTTAGGTCGACTTACCTGGCCGCGAGGACGGCGGTGAGTCGACTGCTGCTGCTCCCCCGTCGACTCTGCTTCTGGCTCTCGTGAGCTGGAGTTTAAAAATTGGTATTCTGTTTAACAGTGAGATTAAAACTGCGATTAATGTTTTAAATCACAATTAATTTTTTTGAGTTAATCGTGTGAGTTAACTGCAGTTAATTGACATCCCTAGTATTTTGTATAATTACTTTTCCAAGTACTTGCTTTAATTGCCATAGGGATGTTCAGTAATTGGGAATGGGTTGGGAACTGGTCTACACGACTGCATAGAAGAGAGGAAGTTATCACATGGACCATCTCTCTGCTAAAATGCAACTGAGGCCCCCTTTCTTTTGCACCTTTTCAATGTCTTGCATCCTCAGTGGTGGCTTTGCCTCCCTTTTACTGCCTCTACTGCTAGCTTCCTGCCTCAAGAGCTTCCTCTCCTTTTATTACTGGCATTAAAGAAAGTAATGTCATAGTGACCTTCTCCTTCCAGTTGCTCTAATCCAGTGGTTCTCAACCTGCAGCTGGTGCTTGCAGCCCAGTCATCACACAGCTGCGGTCCATGTGACATCCTCAGGGCCATATAGGTAGTATTGGATGTGGCCCACAATGGTAAATAGGTTGAGAACCACTGCTCTAATCCATGCCTGAGGATATGAATTTGAACTGATTGCAGCATAGTAGCTTTCATATAAAAGAGAATTGTCCTATATTACACACTATTCCAATATTTAATTCTTTCTCATTCTTTTTTGTTCCCTTAAAGTTCCGCTGTGACTACTTTATAAACCTTTTTGGATACTCTAAGTGTTGATTTAAAAACAGATCCTCCTCAGCTGAGTCATTTAACCGTCCTCCATCAACCTCTTCTATCTTTTGCATGTTTTAAACAAAAGGCGCTTTTGTAGTAAGTGCTCAGAATTAATTGGTGAATTCAGCATATTCTGTGGGTAGTGTCTAATTAAAGTTTTTAATGTAAGAAATTCTTGTTGGAATTCCAGTGTTCTGCTAGATATTTGGGGCCTTAATGAGGCTAGTGCAAGCTGTTCAGCATAGTGAAGCATAAAATGTTCTGCTTTGTTGTTTAAACAGCGTATTCAGTATGCAAAAACAGATTCTGATATGATTTCCAAAATGCGCGGTACATTTGCTGATAAGGAAAAGAGGAAAGAAAAGAAAAAGGCTAAATCCCTGGAGCAGTCAGCTAATGCAGCAAATAAAAAGCTTGGTCAGGTAAGTGGACCGTGTAAACCAAAACAAGATTCCAGACTTCTAGAACAAGTCTGAAGGGTTTTTCTGCATGGAACAAATTCCTTTAATATGATATTTACCTATAGTTTTAACAAGGAGGATTGTATTTTGGAGGAATGTATGTAAGAGACTAATATGCTTCCTGTAAAATGTGCCAAACTTGTTTCAATGTAAAAGTTTAATGGACTCATGTTTATCATTAGACAAAGTTGCATCTGAATTGCAAGGAATCTTGAGTGCAAAGGCCCCCAGATTGTCTGTTAAGAATCAGGTTCAGTTTAGTTACTAAAATGACAAACTTTTGAAGTCTGTTCATTCTGCCCATCCACATAGTGGATGAAGTCTCAATTATCATTGTCTGTCATTCTTTCTTCAGCAAAGAATATTAGCTGTTGTTGTGTGTTTTGTTCTTTCCATCCAAACAAAATGTTAAGGTATTCAAACTGTGAAAACTTTAATCAACTTCCCTTTTTGGAAAGTATCAACTCCCTCTGTTTTGGTGAATGTCCACTGGTTATGCACTATAAACCCTAGAGAGAATCTTAAATTGCAAATATTTTTACAAAAATATTAAAACTAGAAAACTGATCAGTCTCACTTTTAAACAATTTAAGGGTAACCATTCATAATTTTCATTGTCTTGTTTTTGGTGAGCAGCCTAGACATTTTGTGCCAACGCAAATTCTAGAGAGTCCTCTCTAACACAGCAGTTCTTCTTTGAGTGCTTGCTCATGTCCATTCCATGTTAGGTGTGCGTCCAGTCACTGCAGATTTTCCCCTCGATGGTATCCGTCAGGCCAGCTCTAGCACCCTCTGGAGCCGCACACTCATGTGTTGGTATAAGGGGCCTAGCCAGCCCCACATCCTCTCAGTTCCTTTTTACCACCCGTGACAGTTGCTTGAACATCTCCTCTTGCCTCGGCAAAGCGTTCGTCTAGTGGTGCTGTTATACCCTCCTTTCTTCGCAAGTTTAGTTACCTTCAGTTTATTTCTTTTAGTAGTGGTATATAAAGTTAGGCCCCACAGCTGTTTACAGGGGCATCCTCTTCCCCTGGGACTGGGCATGCCCCTGTCTCTGGGCTTTAAACCCTGTGCCTCCTGTGGCAAGCACATGCCGGTGACTGACCTGCACTTCAGATGTCTGAAGTGTCTGTGGGAGGCTCATGTGCGAGAGCATTGCCATGTCTGCTGCCAGGTCAAGCCTCATACAAAAAGGGACAGGGAGGCCAGGCTAAGGTCTGTCCTGATGGAAGTCACACTTACACCGGGGTAGGAGTGGAGCCAGTTGGACTCGGCACCGAGTACCTCTGCATCGGTGTGGAGTGCTCTTCTGACAGCCTGTTTCTCAGCACCATTCCCCTTCACTGGTGCTGAGGAAGCACAAGAAACAGCAGTCCATGAGGGGATGCTCCTTGGAGCTGAGGAAGCACAAAGGTGGAGTGTGACCTACATTGGACCACTCCTCTGTCCCTGCTCTGCAAGTGGCACCATCGACTCCACCCTACTAGCAGGTTCTGTTGAGTCCGATGCAGTGCAATCCACCAAAACCCAGGGCGGGGGAACGTCGTGGCACCAGCATGATTGTGGTGGTGTCCACCCCGAAGGTCTTTCCAGCGGCTAGGGACCCGATGACTCCCATGGCACCGCCAACCCCAGCGGGGCAAGTTCCAACACTGGCAAGATCATCTTGCAGAAAGGAGCATGTTGCCCTAGGCTCTTACCTGGCAGCGGGTCCTCCGGCACTGCCTAGAGGGAAACCAACCCTGCTGTGTGTTGGTGAAGACTTCCCCTCTCTGGCACTGATCCCCGGACCCTTGGCGCTGGCTGTGGAAGCAAGGGGTACCACCCTCATATGGTCTCCCTAAGCTGACTCATAGTCAGTCATGCACCCAACCAAGGAACCATTACCAGTATTTGACCTACATCCTGTTGGATCTCAGTGTCCGTGCCCCCTGTAGCCATCTGGCTCAGAGGTCGGGGTGTATGCGGGTCCAATAGAATCCATGGGTTTCCCCCAGGTACTGGGATTGCCTTTCAGCTGTTTGTACTCGGTGGTGTCTGAGAGAAGGGTCCCTTTGCTGCACACTCTGGTGCCTAGCCCAATACCAATGCTCAGGACTTAGGCCTGCATAGGCGGTGCAGAAGAAGAGGAAGGCCAGAGGACTCAAAGAAGCTGGACCCACTTGGTAGAAAGATGTATTCTACTGGTGGGTTACAGCTCCACATCTCCAACCAGCAGGCCTTGCTTGGCAGGTATGACTAGAACATCTAGGATTGTAAGTCAGAATTCAAGGAAGGCACGAGTTCCCCACTCTGGTGGAGGAAGGGAAGACTAAAGCCAGGGCCTCCCTCCAGGCTGCCCTAGATGCAGCTGACATGGCAGCCAAAACAATGGCATCAGTGGTGGTCATGAGAAGATGCTCTTGGCTCCAATCTTTGGGGGCTACCACCGGAGGTTCAGCGTTCCATTCAGGACCTTCTATTTGAGGGAACTTCCCTCTTCTCCAAACAAATGCAAAACTCCATGGCCTGAAAGATTCCAGGGCTACCCTCAGATTCCTGGGCCTCTACTCACCACACCTTCAGTGACACATTTCAGACCTCAGCAACTGAGGCTGCCTCACCAAGACCCATTTAAGAAACAGCAGGGGTTATAAGCATAGGCAAGTGCCCCCTTTCACCTCTGCTTCATTGCACAGATATCTGAGGCCCCAAGCAGAACTTTTGAAGGGGTTCCCGAGTGCATTATAGCTGTTCCCATAGTGGATCCTGTTCCCCACCTCACACCACCTTTGTTTTCAGACACTCTCCTATTTCAGTCCAGCCTGGTCCCTCATCTTGGACTGTTTGGTGCTGAGTAGGATGGAGGAAGTTTTCTTCCACCGTACCCATCCCTCTTCAGGGACACTTCTCACAAGCAACTTCTAGTCCAGGAGGTGCAAGCCCTCCTGTGGGTAGGGGCTGTAGAGGAGTGCCTCAGAATTTGAGAGGGAAAGGGTTTTACTCCTGTTATTTCCTAATCCCTTCGCCTCAACAGTTACCGCAAGAAGTTGAGGTTCCGCATGGTTTCCCTGGCCTCCGTTATTCCCTCCCTGGATCCAGGGCACTGGTACGTTGCCCTCGATTTGAAAAACACTTATTTCCACATGTTCATTTTCCAGGGCCACAGAAGGTTCCTCAGATTCATTGTAAACCAGACTCACTACCAATTCACTGTCCTTCCCTTTGGCCTGTTGGCAGCCCCTTGGGTTTTTAGAAGATGCATGGTGGTGATGGCAGCCTTCCTCAGAGGTCAAGGTGTTCAAGTCTACCCTTACCTCGACGACTGGCTGATCAAGGGCTGGTCTGAGACCCAGATCAAAGCCAGCATCAGTCTGGTTCAACCAACTTTCCAAGCTCTGGGCCTTTTGATAAATAAGCAAAAGTCAACTCCTCATCCCTGTCCAGAGGATAGAGTTGTTTGGTGCAGTGCTCAATTCTGCCTAGGCCAGAGGCTAGCTTCCGGACAATGTTGGCTCTGATATGGAAGGTCAAGGCCAACCCTGTCATGACAGCCCGTTTTTGCCTCAAACTTTTAGGTCACATGCCATGTTCATTTACGTGGTACAGCACGCAAGACTTCATGTCATGCCCCTCCAAGTTTGGTTGACCTCTGTGTACTTGTCTGGACTCTGTGCTTACAGTTCCTGCCCCAGTCCTTGCCTCCTTCGACTGGTGGAGGGATCCCTGATCAGGCGGTGTGGGCATTCCCTTTGTCACTCTCCAGTCAGCAGTATCCCTAATCTTGGACATGTCCAATGTAGGTTGGGGGGCTTATTCAGGCACCTCAGGACTTAGGGCCTGTGATCCCAGGAGGAACTCTCCTTGCATATAAATGTCAGAGTGGCCCGCCTAGCATGCCTGGTGGTTTTTTTTTACCCTAGATCACAGGCAGAATTATGAGTGCTCATAGACAACATGGCAGCCACGTTTTACATCAGCAGAGAAGAGTGCGTTGGGCCACCCTGTGTCAAGAGGCCATTTGTCTATGGGACTTCTACATGAAACACTCCTACCACCTTGAAGCTTCCTGCCTTCCAGGAGCCTGGAACACTCTGGGAGATCATCTCAGCAGCTCTTTCTCTTCTCACCATGATTGGTCTCCTTACCCTGACGTAACCAGATCCATCTTCCAGCTGGGGGGGTTTCCCCAGGTAGACCTGTTCGCAACCAAGCAGAACAGGAAATGTCAGCAGTTTTGCTCTCTGTGTGGTCACAGCCCAGGTGCTCTCTCAGATGCCTTCCTACTCCTGTGGACAAAGCTTCTGTTCTATGCATTTTCTCCCCTTCTCCCCCCCCATTCCTCTGGTACACAAGGTCCTTCTGAAAGTCAAGCGAGATAAAGCAAGGGTTATTGTTATTAGGCTCTGCATGGCCGCACCAACACTGGTTTGGCACACGACTGGATCTGTCAGTAGCAGCCCTATTGCTGCTCCTGCCCCTCCCAGACCTGATCTTGCAAGATTTCAGCTGTTGGCTCCACTTGAACCTCAAGGCCCTCCACCTGACTGCATAGATGATCAATGGTTGAATCCGGCAGTGTTGGCCTGTTCAGAACAAGTCCGCCAAGTCTTGCTAGGTAGTTGGAAACAGTATACTACAGTGACTTACCTAGCCAAGTGGAATCGGTTCTCGGTGTTGGCTTCCCAGTGAGGCTTCTCACCAACTTGGTCACTCCTCCCAGTCAGTGCTAGAATACCTGCTTCATCTGAAACAGACCTAGCTATTTCATCGGTCAAGGTGCATCTAGTAGCAATCTCAGTCTTCCGTCCTCTCGTGGACGGTAGGTTGGTCTTCTCACAGGAGATGCCCATTTGCTTCTTCCAGGTATTAGGGAGACTTTACCCTCAAATTCACGAATGTATCCCACCCTAAACCTGGTCCTGTCAAGACTCCTGGGCCCTCCCTTTGAGCAGCTGGCATCATGCCCTCTGTCGTATTTTTCCTGGAAGGTCACCTTCCTGGCAGCAGTTACTTCAGCCAGGAGGATCTCCGAAATCAGGACCCTTATGTCAGAACCCCTGTATACAGTGTTCTTTAAAGACAAGGTTCAACTGTGCCCCCACCCAGCGTTTCTCCCAAAGGTGGTCTTGCAGTTTGATAGTAAGCAGGCTATTTTCCTGGCTGTTTTCATCCAAAAGCTGCACAAGAATATGGAGGAACGGCCTTCTACATTGAGAGAACCAAACTGTTTCATAAAACTACATTGGCTAAACAACAACTTTTGTTGGCAGTAGCAGATAGGATGAAAGGCCTAATGGTTTCAGTCCAGACAGTTTCATCCTGCAACACTTCTGCATTCATATGTGCTATGAGCAGGCAGGTGTCCTACCTCCTGCCATCTTGACAGCCCATTCACGAGAACTCAGGCTTCATGAGTGGTGTTTTTGGCTCAGGTCCCAATCCCAGACATCTGCAGAGCAATGACCTGGTCGTCGGTACATACTTTCTCCTCCCGCTATACCATCCCCGAGCTAGGGATGACGCCAAGTTTAGTAGAGCAATGTTGCAGTCCGCATGTCCATGAACTCCAAGCCCACCTCTGTAGGTAACGCTTGGGAGTCACCTAATGTGGAGTGGAAATGAGCAAACACTTGAGAGGAGGAAAAAAAAGTTACTAACCTTTCTGTAACTTTTTTTTCTTTAAGATGCGTTGCTCAGTCCATTCCATGACCCACCCTTTTGCCTCTCTGTTGGAGTTAGCCGGCAAGAAGGAACTGAGAAGGTGCAGGACAAGCTGGACCCCTCATACCAGTGCATAGTCAGATCAACAATGCAGCAATCAAAATTCTTTTCTCAGTCTGATACAGAAAGCAAATAACAAGTAATTTCTCCCCAACTACTCCAAAATTGGATCCAACTCAGATTACATGAACATGTCTAGATGATCCCTTCTGGTCGTAGAGTCAGATTACATGAACATGTCTAGATGATCCCTTCTGGTCGTAGAGTCTGAGTTTATAAGGAGCAGTAGTAGCTAGTACTAGCAGTACTCAAAACATAGTCTGTGGACTGCTAGTGATCCCTAGACCACTTCCTAGTGGTCTGTGGAGAAGTGGCTGGTCACATGGTGTTGCTTGTCTTACTTTCCAGCTGAGAGAAACAGAAGATGTGTGAGAGAAGACAAAATTGAAAAAAAGTAGAAAGTGTGATTAACTTTTTTTAGAGATTACTTGTTAATCTTTAATGTTGGGTAAAAATACACAAATACTTTCACAATATTACTGTGCAGTGTGTAATAATTGCTGTAGTTACACCTAAGCATTATGCAGTAGCAAATGGGAGAGGAGCTGGTCCATGCAATCGCAAATGGGAATGTAGTTGGCCCATAAGACAGTATCTCCATTAAGAGGTGGTCTGCACTGGAGAAGTTTACTAATGCCTGTATAATGGAAAACACCAAAATTAAGAATAAACGTTAAATCCTGTATATAGGAGTTTTGGTAGGTTTTGTAGAGCTGTTGTTGCATTAACTTTGCCACCATTTTGAAGTCCGTTTAAAGAACTCAAATATTTGATTTTGAATTTGTGCAGGAGGAGTCTGTGGATTTATCTGTACCTCAGTCAGAAAGCATGCAGTGCTGCCTTCAACAGAGAGAGCCATGTTTAGAAACACTTCTAAAAATGCCTTTCCCTGTCTGTGGAATCCACCTTTTCAAGAGGCAGATGGAATACAATAATTTGCCATATCTACTGATTCACCTTTAGAATTCATTCTGACCTAATGGCTATGTCTTCTCCAGCAGTCTGGTGTTGGGGTTTAAAACCCAATGGCTTCATGTTTCCCACCAGCAACTGTTTTGCAAACCATGGACGGTCCATGGACCACAGTTTAGGAAACAGTGCCTTAAGATTGAAGGGGTGGTTAGAATTAAGATGCTCTCTGAGGCTCCATGAAAACCAAACTGGTGTGAATATATGCTTTCAAATTGAAAATTATACAAAACTTTTTCATTGCTGATTTTTGGTAAAATCATGTTTTTTCTATGTTGAATCTCACAGGGAACAACACAGAATTCTTTGAATGTCCAAGGGACTTCATCACAGAATCAACAGGTAATTCTTATTAGTTTATTTATTCCTGCCATTACTTTTTCTGTTTGAGAACTAGCAGGAAGAGAAAGCACTAAACAAACACCATTTAATATTTGTGTTATACAATACAACTCCAGTATTTAAAAAAGCACATTTGACTAGTTTCAAGTTGTTTTAAATTTGACTTTGGTGGGGATTTTCTGTAGTACATAGAATGAGATTTTTGTACATGCTCTGAATTTTGTTATATCAGTTTCCTCCAGCAACTTACAGGACCCGCCCCCCCCTCCCCCCCAAACTGGCATATATGGAGAGACAGCTGCTATTACAAACTTCAGGCCTGATTTTTTGTTTTTTGTTTTTTGTTTGGTTTTTTTTCTCCAGCTCCTTTATTTCACAATTCCAGTGGCATAAAGGGGGCAGAAACAGCCTTTGGAGAATACCCCCATTATATGGGGTTTTATTGGACGCCATAGAACTGGCAGAACACCTATGTGTTGCCCTCTGAATAGTCCCCTAATGTAGAGGGTCTATTAGAGAATAGAGGAGGTGTGGCCAGAGCACTCCTAGATGACCTCAGGCAGCTGTATGTGTTTGAGCTGTCTCAAGGCTGCTCTCATTTAGATTGGGAGTTGAGTAGGCCCTTTAACATGGCCAAAAATTCAAAGAGGCCAAAAAATTGTGGAAAGCTATTTTTGTACTCTGTCTCTTGTGCCAGTTGCAAGGATTGAGAATTGGACCCAGTGTCTTTGTGGGGAACAAACACAGACTGAGTTCATCTAAGGGTGATCTGACAGCTGAGAATAGTGGGAGCACAGCATGCTCTGGATCCAGTGTCTTTGTGGGAATTGTTGTTGTCACCACTCTGGTGTTGAGGAATTTAATATGTTACTTTTTCTGGCCATGCTTCTTATGAAGATACAATGCTGAATGTTCAGGTCTCTGTACAGTCTTCTCCCTTCAAAGTTGATGACTTTGTAACTAGTTATTAGTTGTAACACCTGGCTTATTCTTCTCAACTGAAGAGAATTACCTAATAATACTAAAGCCAAATAAAGTAGAGATACTGTGCTGATCCCTGCCATTGAGACATCTCCCTGTTCGCTTGAGAAGGTACTGAACTGCTATATGCAAAGTGTCAGCAAATCTGTCTATAGCACTGTATATTCAGTGGGCCACTGTGAAGCAACATTAGGAAGTATACATATCTGTTACAGATCTTCAAATAGAATGGTTACTCCCTCAACTTTACTACAGCACGCCGTTCAAAGCTGGTAATTCTATGGACATGACAACCGACGTGGTCAATTATCTTTTTAGATATTGGTGCCTTTTTAAAATTAGCAGTTCTTCATGCTTACAGTGAATGACTTTGAAATACCTATGTCCCCCAACTTACTATCTCTCGATATTATACTAATAACATACTAACACTGATAGCAGAAAAAATGGATCAACTGGAAAAATACAGTTTAGCCAATAAGTGGCTGAAGTCTAAACCAGTCTTACGAAGAACATTAACAGTATGTTAACTTATTTCTAGCACTTTCAGTGGAAGTATAAAGAAAGTAGATGAGTGCTACTTATATTTTGCATGACTTACTGAATTATGTTCTTCTGTTATTGTAGGTGCCTGATAATCCACCAAACTATATACTCTTCCTTAATAACTTGCCAGAAGAGACAAATGAGATGATGCTGTCTATGCTATTTAATCAGTAAGTCGTATGTTTATAACAACATTTTTCTCCTTTCACTCCCCATTATATGCGCGTGCACACAAATTTTCTTCAGCCCTGACCTTTAAGGGATACTTAAAAGTATCAGTTCAGTCTCAGGCCCATTTAATCCTTGGTCTTACTGCTGAAAATACAGCCATGTAAATTGTGGTGGCTCTTCAATATGGACACCTGCCCATTAGGAACTAGAGACACAAGGTGGGTGAGGTAATATCTTTTATTGGACCAGCTTCTATTGGTGAGAGAGACAAGTTTCAGGTCAGACCTGAAGAGCTCTGTGTAAGCTCGAAAGCTTGTCTCTCACCAGTATTATTGGTCCAATAATAGATATTACCTCACCTACCTTGTCTGTCTCATATCCTGGGACCCACACAGCTACAACAACACTGCATACAAGATTTGGAATTAGCTCAATTCATATAGACCTTTGAATTTCAGTGGAGCCATTCTTGGTCTCATCCAATGCAGCATAGGGATTGAAGAGAATGGAAGTACCACGTTCCCTCAGGTGAAGTAGGGAAGGAGATGGAAAACATCCCTCCTAGGATCCCTGTGTCCTGGGGAGAAAGACCATCAAATGGAGCTATCGGAATAGTGTGACATCCTGACTTTGCTTGCTTGATGTTTTTGCCCTAATGCCCCACATGTAATGGAGCAATGACCATGTAACCTCATGCTGCTGCAAATATGACAACTGCAGTGTGGAGAATGCCTAACTGTGTTTGAGGCTCTCTGCAACTTCATTCACTAGTCAAGTAGCTTCTCATTTCCTTATAGATGAGAACTACTGCACTACTTTTAAATGTGTTATTAGTAGTGACTGAATGTTATAGTACTGGGTGCTTATGATAAGGCTTAATGGTTGCTTGAGAGATTTACCATCAGATATAATCCATGTAATCTTATCTGACTTCTCCTTTGTTTTAAAGGTTCCCTGGCTTCAAAGAAGTACGTTTAGTGCCTGGGAGACATGACATTGCTTTTGTGGAGTTTGAAAATGAGGGACAGGCAGGAGCTGCTCGTGATGCTCTCCAAGGGTTCAAGATTACTCCGTCCCATGCAATGAAAATCACTTATGCTAAGAAATAACCATGGATATGATCTTAAAAGGACTGTTTTGTATAACATGATACCACCTTTTTGGCTAACTAAAATTGTTTTTGTTCTTTTGAAGAAGAGTAAGGAGACATTTGTGTAAAACTGTAAGGGTTACTCAAGTAGGACAGCTGTAGGATTTCCACATCTGACAGATAGTAACTTGCTGTGCTGAAATCCTAACTTTGTAAAAATAAATGCTATTTTTATTTTGTTCAAGCTATGATTTTGCATCCTCCTGTTTTACTGGGCTAACTACTTTCTACTGATGTTTTACTGTCTCAGAAGAGACTGTTTTAAAAAAAAAAATAGCATAACTTTGGAACAAGACTGATGGAGACACTAGACCCGCTGAATCGATCACAGTAGCGTTGATCTCCCTGATAGTGAAGACAAAGCCCCTATACAGCATCGCTGAAAGGTCCTAAATTGAATTGCATGTTAAAGTGCCAGTCTGGGACTTGGGAGCCCAGGTTCATTAAGTTGATTTGTTACGGACGTTGTGACCCTTGGGCAAGTCACTTAGCCTCTTTATGCCTCAGTTCCCCATCTGTAAACTGGGGATAATAGCACTTCTGTACCTCACTGGAATGTTGTGAGGGTAAATACATGAGACTGTGGGGTGTTTAGATAGTATGATTGGGAATCATACAGGGGTACAGCATTCATTTTGTACAAGAAAAGCTAAAGCATTTTTCTAGGTCAAGTGAATAAAGAAACCCAATTAAAATACACATTTTTATATTCTTGATGAAACCTGCTCTGGAACTGTTGGGAATTTGTACTGCAGACTTTCCTGGACATTCAGACCCTAGTCAATGTAGATCTGGACAAACAGGTGTCAGATTTGCCTTCAGCTCTCCCCAGACCTTTAAGTTCTGAACCCATTAGGCCACTAAAACCCTTTGGATAAGGGTGAGGTGTGGTTGAGTGAGTCTGGTGTGGATTTTTTTAGGGGGATAGGGTGAAGAGGAAGGGGCAGCCCAGGTCTGTGCTATTGTTTCTGATCCAGGCACGAGCTACTCTGAGGACTTACGCCCGTAACAACCAAAATTAACATGGTACCTTTAGTGAATAGACTGAACCTATCTGCTCCCAAAGCAAATCTGCACCATAATTGCCCCCCCCCCCCCCCGGAATTGATTCAGTACTGACTCTCACAAGAGTGCCACAGGTGTACCTTGGTCAGTGATCTCCCCTGCAAGTCCTGAGCTGGCCTAGCCTTCCATTACTTGTGAGAACGGCAGGGATCATAAAAGTAGGTGGTATGACTGAAGGCCACTGTTCTCTTTATTATCACCTTTTTCTTGCTATGTAACATATGCTGACCTTTAAAATGCTGTCTTGAAGGAGTAGAGATGGGTACAAATCCGCCTGTTACAGCATACGCAGTTTAGTGCCTTGGGTGCACAACTTCTCCAGTGAGAGTCCAGGTACGCAACAGTGGCTGTGAGACTTTCAGAAAGGAATGTGATTCTACACTCCCATGCAAGACATGGCTTCACACATACGGTGGGTGCAAGGCCATGCTGTGGTGAGGATACTGCAGTTATGTAAACTAGGATGGAATGGAGGGTGGTTCTGGCATAAGCTGTTAAATGTTTGCTTTTTAACTGGAGCACCCAATGAAGTTAAAGCTTTGTCCACACTACGAATGTGCAGTGCCTAAATTTCAAGTGTAATTTGCTGATGCACAGAGCCTTTCACTGAGATTCGACTACCTGTGCCACCGACTAGGTTTATTTATATTTGCAGTAGTGCCTAAGGGCCCTATAGAAACATGACACAGAGACAGTCTGCTCCAGAAAGCTGACTTTATTGTCTTTGTACATTTCATGAGAATCAAGGATTTATGGACTTTAAGGGATGTTATTTCATTTGCTGCTTAACCGGGACTGATTTATTTTTTTCATCTTCAGATAAATTTTGCCTGAGGTGATAAGAATATTATACTTAATGAAAGCCGACAGGAAAGTACAGAATGTCTCTGTAATACAGCAGTTTATTGAAGCAGTGGTACAAAAAGGCTTTGGAAAGGGATTGTATTTGGTAAATAAAACCTGAGGGTCCCCTGGGGCCCTGTGGTTCCTCTTAAAGTAGTGGAATGTTAACCTAATCCCTTCCCATTGGTCAGGGATGTTTGTCCAGATGTCTAGCTTTTCTATAAAAGATAAGTATTACCAGACTTGACATGCATTTGAGAGAGAAGTCCTAGCAAAGAAGAACACCGATCAAAAAATGACACTATCTATCAATTTGGTTATATTATTTTTATGCATTGGAGTTACATACCCTGGCGTGACTGGAATTTTTATGGACAAACTTGCCAGCAAAAAGCTCTGTGCTGATGAGGAGTGTGTTTGTAAGTATTTTTGTTTAAACTTAAGTGGAGCATATGATCAAAACTAAATGTGTGTGTTTGTACAAAGCAGTGTCTGGTTTTGAAATGTAAGAACGAGCTGCTTGTTAGTTTTGCTTTATTAAATCGGTCTGTTTGTACATTTAAAAATACTTTTAATGTGGCAAAACCACATGTGAAATTAATTTATATTCCACATGCTGCTTTTTAAAGGATTTTGTTTCAAAATCCATTATCAAAGGTAGGTGTAGTTAAAAACATTTTTCTGAGAACACTATTGCAGCTAATGTTTTGATAAAGTGACAGTCTCTGGTTTTATTTTACTTTGCTTAGTACAGACTGAAAATTGTGTAAGATGAAATCTGGCAGGCTCTTCTCTGATTACTTTCTTCATTGCCTGATTGCATCTGCAGAGAGAGTCTAACATATACTCTTTATCCACCTCCTTTTTTTTTTCTTTGCAGACACCATTTCCCTTGCCAGAGCAGAAGATGATTACAATGCACCAGATTGCAGGTTCATTAATATTAAAAAAGGGCAGTTAATTTATGTTTATTCAAAACTAGTGAAAGAGAGAGAAGCTGGAGAGTTCTGGGCTGGAAGTGTAAGATGACCTTCTTTATACAAGCATTAATCTACCTCTAGTTGGCTAGTAATGTTTCTTTGTCAACATCCACTTTTTAAAACAGATTTTAGCAGCGAAAATAAATCCTGTGGCTTTTTTAAAGATTACATCTGAGATTTTAAAAAAGTGAAAATATACAAAACTCTCAAATCCAAACTTCACAAGCATCGATAAGAATCTCTCTCATATTGAGAGAGTACATAACCTATTAAAATATAAATAATAATATAATGGAACTAAATGCACTGAAGCAATCATAATAAAATCCAATGCTCTTCTTTTGCTGCCATTTATTCAAGAATCAGGTGCAAACATTTTACAGCAAACTAAATCTGAGAAGAGACACTTTAATGACAATGGATCATTAAATCTTAACTCCAACCTTTCATTTAAAGGAAAATAAAACTGCCACTCCACTTTTATCTGGATCTTACAAATAATGTATCCTAAATATAACTTATTGGAGTCATGTGGATCTGTGTTCTGGCTTATATTCATGCCTCCTTTTGAAAAAATCTTGTTCTAGTTAACTAGTATGAAAACCAAAAGTCCACAAGACCAGTGAGAGAGTATGATTGCTGCTTTTGACAGAAACTTGAACTAGTTTAAACTGGATGTGGGCTGCTTTATTGCATCTAATTATAGCTTTTCTTGCTCTAAGGTGTATGGTGAGGAGTATGAAGACCAGATGGGAACTGTTGGCTACTTCCCCAGCAGTTTAGTCTCAGAGCAGCATGTTTATCAAGAAGCTAATAAGACAATCCCTACAACGGTAAGGAATCTGCAAAAGGCCAGGGGGTTACGTTAATATACTCAACTGTGTAATGCTAATTTGCTGTAAAAACAAATCATCGCTATGCACTACACCATCCCACTGTTGACTGTAATAGTGCTGAGCCACACACAATGCCTGGGGCCCGATCCTGTGTTCCCATACTTTGTCGAGGAACCACACTGAACTCATAATTTAGGCCCTGATCTTGCTACCATTTAAGCACTGTTGAGAGCTTCATGTAAGGTTTGATCCTGCTCCCATTTGAGTCCATTGAAAATCTCTTATTGACTTGAATGGTGTAGATTTAAGCCCATCATGCACTGCACACAAGATTCCATCTGCAGTGTATAGTAAGTTTTATGGGTCCTACAGAGCCGAAGAATCATGCTGCATAATCATGAGCACCCTATACTGTCACAGTCTCCGTTAATTATTTACACAAATAGAGATGTCTCTTTTATAGAGAATTCTTATAATGAGCACATGCTTCACTTTCCTTATGTGACAGGAGCCTGAGCTCTGCTATCTGCTCCAGTGGGACCAGGAAGAGGCTACAACTACATGTGAAAATTCACTCATTCACAATTCAGTTCAATATGAGACAAAGCATTCCAGGCTATTTTTAAACATCAAAAGGTCTTTTTTCTAAAACCACCCAGTATTTTTTTGTTTTAAAATATAAGTGCTCCTCAATTTATTAAAAACTAAACCAAAGCAACGAAAAGGAAAGTTTTAGCAAATTTTAAAGGCACTTTGTATAATCCATGTGCCTCCACCCCGTGTGTGTGTGTATGTGTGAAAAGCTTGCTTACGCATCTAAGGAGAAAGTGTTAATACACTAAATTAAAGTGATTAGAAACATATTCAAATGTTTATTTTGAAACAACCAGGCTACTTTATTTCTGTTGCACTGTATCAGACTACTGTAGTTTCTCAAGCTTTCCACTGCCCCATGGAATTTTTAACTTTACTGAAGACTTGTAATATATTCAATTTAAAAAAACCCCTCAGTTACACTGTGAAGCAGGTGTTTGGTTTCTCAGAAGCTAGTGTGTTGGCACAGAGACTCAGATTGCTTGGTAGCTTGTCTCTTTAAAATCACTTTCATGAAAACCTTAAAACATCTTTCATTGAACAAGTTTCCGGTAATTACCTTCATTAATATTGAATATTAAGCTATGTTCTGTTCAAATGTATGACTCCATTCAAATAGGAAAGCATCTGAAAAATCCTCTTCAAGCTATATATGTGTTTCATCATTGTTTTTATGTTCAGAAGTATTTTCTTACCAGGTGTGGTCCAGGGGAAATTCACAGAACATATTTCTATGGATAAATTCACTGAACAGTTACTTGGTAGGACTTGTACTTTATCAAGCAAGTTTTATTTACAGGAATTTAAAGGACCAGATTTAGTTCTACTATAAAGTGGCCACATCTCCACTGAAGTCCATGGCAGATCACGATGTGACACCAGGACTGCATGTGGCTCAGTGTGTAGCAATCATTGATTAGCCATAGTAAATGAAAGAACAAAAGAGAAACAAAACTAGAAAGACTTAGTATAAAGCATTAACTAATCAATATGGAACTCTTCTCTAGTATTCTGAGACGAGTTCCATGATTTATATAGTAGAATTTTAAAGTGGTAATTTATTTAACATTTGCTTCTCCTTGCTTACCTTTTCAAAATGGATTTTGCACCTTGATTCAATTTGTACCCAGTTCTTATTTGGTATAACAATGCCTAAGAGCCTCTGCTCATTTTTCTAATGACTGTGTCTTTCAGGCCATTGACTTCTTCTGTGAATAGTACTGGTATATGGCTGGGTCATCACCAGGCGGATATCAGGAGAATCTGATGGATATAAACCTGAAAATCCATGGCTGACTACTCTGAATTCTTTCTTTATTTCTTGTTTGTAAAATAATACGTTTATTTCTAAATAAGAATTTGTTGAAAGGGAGTGATTGCTGGGGGAAAAAGTTGAAAACCTTAGATATAAACCACATGGCATATGCTTCGAAAGTCTTTCTACCTGAAATTACTTTGTTATAGTCATTGGTAAGTTAGCACCTTTTAAAGTACTGCATTGTCGTATTCAAAATTATCTAATATTTGAGGTAAGACTTCCAATGTCTTGTGTTGCATTTATTTTCTCACTATACAAGCATGTTTTATGCTATTAAATAAAATGACATTAAAAGTGCACAAGGCTGTGTTTGAGACCCAAAAGCAAGGAAATTTACGGTGTACGGGGAAACCATGTGTACGCCAGTACTAAGTGGTAAAGAGCATCACCTTAACTGCTTGCTGAGGGCTGCTAGTGTGTCTAGCTTTACACAGGGGGTAAAGAGATGGGTACATAGACCCTTACACACACTTCTGCACAAGGGCTCCCCGAATTTCTGTGCTTGAGCTCCTGGGGCCTGATTCAGCACTGCACAACCTGAGTTTTATGATGGCATAAACTGAGATTAGCTTTGGCATTTATATTCCCAAACTCCAGGGATGAAGGCAGTATCTTCCTGTCCTCTATTCCAGTCCCTATTCACCACTTTGCCTGTGCATGGGGCTATAGAGGAACAACAACCATCTGGGGGAGAGTTCTTGCTGTGCAGCAGCTAGATAGGGCCAGTGGATATGGCCTTACGTTGTCTCTCTTTGCCGCCTCCACTGGGGGGCAGGACAGGGAGTGTTCATACAGCGGGGAGCTGAAAAGTAACCCACCAAAAATGTAGGGAGTCTAGAGGAATCTGGGCAACCTGGCTCCCCCATCCCAGAGGTATGCCATCAATGGTGTGCCTTTCAGCACAGAATCTAGCCAGGGGCCTCAGAGACTGACTCTGTTACTAGAAAATCTAATTCTGAAGAAAAATAAAGTTGGGAATTCACCCTGTAGTTATATTTGGTATTTCCGTAGAACATCTGGTTGCGTGGAACAATGACTACATCAGGCAATGGAGAAGCAGTATTTGTCTGCTGGAGCTGAATTCAGTGTCTGTTCACCAGCTGTGCCATTTGTTGAATGGCTCTCGCCCAACCCATCTTTAGAAAAGTAACTAAAAAATTCCAGACGTCTGTTAGATGCTGGCACTGCAAGCACTCCTGATCTCACGGTCACTAGTGACCTACGTAGGATCTGAATTAAGGTGAGACAGGCTGGGTGCATTCATAGCTGCTTCCTTTCCCTAATCTATATAATCCTCTTTTAAGTGGTCCATAGGGGAACTGTAACTGCATTACCTACTATACATTCAGCTGAATGTTAACTAAGAGACAGAGCAAGCGGAAGCACAAGATGCAATTGATGCAGTGATTCTTGATCTTGATGGCCAGGCTTTCTTGAAAGCATGCCTTTACTGCTCAAATACAGTGCTGTAAAAACTTAATGGGGCAGATCAACTTTGCCTTGGATAGGGAGGGACAGTTCCTGCATCACTGAAGGCCTGGGCACTGAAGTGAGGGCTCACACCAGAGGAAATGGATGCAGTATTTCTATCACCATCATGGTGGGGCAAGTGGTTGACTGAATCAGTTGAGCACTCAGCCCTAATTCGCTGTTGCCAGCTCTCACAATTGTATCATGAATCTTGTGATAATTGGTCTTTTTCTTCATGTTCCAGCTGCTGGAGTCAGGTTAGTCCTAGAGAATCTCCTCTTTCATTAAAAAAGAGAGTTTCTAGCCCTCCTGATTGCAGAGAAAAGCTTGAAAATGTGAATCCTAAATGTGCCATCACAAAAGACAAATAAAAAGAACCTAGTTGTTAAATCTCATGATATTCTGATTCATCGTTCTTGAACACTTGAGGTTGGCAGTACTGCTAATTTAATAGTCAGTTGAAAGTATAGCAATAGTTTTGACATTAAACGTAGCCCAACCAAATGTGTAGAAACTGTCTCATTCATGTTCTGGGTGCAACTGATTTCATAACCACACAGCCTGGCATTCAGACTCCCGAGCCTGTAGGGCAACACGTAGAGAACTGGTTGAATAAAACAAGAAAGGACCCACCACACAGCGAGAGAAGAATTGACAACATCCCACTGGTAGACTATAGCCCCTCCTCACATTCATCACAGACAGTCCTACAGCCAGACTGGTGGAAAAGCTATGTGCAAATCCAGGTCTCCCACTGTACACCGGTGTTTTCAGTCACCCTGCTTACGTTGATGCATCTGTTGATACGGAGTTATATCTGTCAGTGCCTTTCTTACTATAATATACAGTCAGTACAGTTTTGCACGTATGGCATTATGGACATGCAGTGTATGCCTGTTTAATTCACAGGGTATATCTGCAGCTGGGAGGTGTAATTTCTAGCAGGCTAAAATAGCAGCATGACTGTGGCAGCTTGGGCTAGCCGCCTGTGTATGTAACTAGGATCTCGAATGGGGTAGTGCTCAGATGGCAAGTCCAAGCTGCGGTCCTTGCTACCTCAGCCATGTTGCTATTTTTAGTACTCTAGGTTGCACAGAGCTACCACCTCTATGTTTACCTGAGCTGGTTTCAGAACGAAGACTCTAGGGGGAAGGCATAGCCAGAATCCCAGGCAGAACAATTTGCATTTAAGCTTTGTTATAAAAAAAAAATTTCTTTGTCCACCAAGACCATATAGCTCTCTCTACTATGTCCTCCAACTAGATTCTGATTTTGAAACGATGGCACCTCTCTGAACTAACTGAGCACTCTTCATTACCTCTCTCCCTGTCCCCAAAAACTTGTTATGAAGGGAAGCCTTCATTACTTCCTACTGGGTGTTTGTCTTTGCTGATCATACACTGTTGTGCAGTGGGGTTGTGGTGCCCTCCAGTGGTTGTTTCATGCTCCAGGTTTGAAATGATAATTGATTACACAGAAGTGTTCCAGTTCCTGAGCATAGTTGTTAACACTATGGATGATTGGTTTTATAAAAGCTTGACAACTGCTTACCTAATTTTACCCCATACTCCCAAGCAAATACTTTATGAAAGAAGCATTTCTTATTAGCAGTGCATGATGCTGTATGTGGTTTTTTTATTCTATGTGAGATAAACAATTAGGGTGACCAGATGTCCTGATAAAATCGGGACTGTCTCAATATTGAGCAGTTTGTCCTGTGTCCCGACTGAAGTACTAAAGATGGCTTGGACTTCACTGTTAGGCTTCTGCTTTAGTGCATTTACAAATGCAGTCTTGTCTAGTTTGTAAATCGCTTGCCTTAGTTTCTCCAAAGGATTAAGACCATATATCTGCTGTAGTGAAGGGGCGTGACCTCCCTTAAAGATTGATGGGGAGGAACCCCCACTCATCCCCTGGTGGGCAGAACCAGGAAACCCGTGCCCGCCCTGCCAGAAGCAGAGGGGTGGGACAGAAAGTATAAAAGGGGATGGGTGGGGGTTCCTCCCCATCAATTGGGCTCAATTGGGCTGGAGCTGCCAGAGGAGTCAGACGCTTAGATTAAAAACTGAGTGCTCCAGGAAATGGTGTTGGCAATTCAATATGTGAACTTTTGATGCAGAATCAAGTTCTTAACCGTTTGTGATCATTAAAGATCCCATGCTGCTTCTAATCCCAGTCTGGATGGTGGTACCAAGCGTGTTAACCCAATTAATATAGTAAATCTGCCTACCTAGTAATTCTCCTGCAGTTTGAATTGCAGCCAGTTCTGTTCTCCCTTCCTTCCTGGCCTAAACTCCTGTGCAGTGTTGCTGTGCTCTGTTAGCTAGCATCGTGATGGGGTGTTTGTGCCCCTTCCTAGGCTGAATGGAGGAAGCTGACTTTTATAAGCTGCTTGAGTTGTCAGCTGTGGTTTGTGTGGTTGCTGTGGGAGGAATTGGCAGCTGAGCCATATGAGTGGAGGAGCTAGCAGAAGAATAATGATCTGCTTTCTTCTAGTCTCTTCCTAGCCTAGGGAGCTCCTGGTATAGAGTCAGGCTTGGAAAAGAGTAACTGGGGGAAGTTTACTGCCTGCACTAAGGGGGATTATGCTTCTTCCAGAGATGGCATTCACAGTGAGACTTTTGGCTGTTTTTTTATTATTAGGCTAAAGAACCTGCCTGCCTTGTTTTGTTTCCTTGGGACCTGTGGCCAAGCAGAGTTGTTGTGTTGCCTTCCAGTGGCTGAAATTGAAATGTTCAAGGGGCTTTAAGGGGTCTCCCCCTCTTGTTTCCATTTTATTTTTTTCTATTTAATTTTTTGCTGTGACCCCCAAATCCCAGGGCTGATTGGTGGACCGGTTTGTAAGCTGCTTCAGAAATGGCTGCATTTCTGTGGTGGGTAAAATGACTTCTTGAAGTGCTTTGGGATGAGCAGCGCTCTGTAAATGCAGGTTATTGTGAGCTAGTGTGATGCTTGTTGCTCCTCTGCTCAGATGGAGGTTGTGTTGCTATTCCATTAAAATGGGGGAACTAAAACTTACGGCATTGAGTAGCATTACATGGGCTTCTCTTTTAAAGAGGTGCCAAATCCAAGTAATACAGAAATCCCCACCACAGCTATAACAAGAATTTTTTGTTCCACCCCTGCCTCTGGGAATCTCCAATTTGTCATAACTCTGGAACTGGAAAAATATAGGCTCCGATCCTCGAGGTTGCCTGAGCAGTGATCTCCACAAGAGCGGGGGGAACTAAACAGGGATTCAGTACAATGTGTCCAGTTCCCAGCTCTCTCACAGTAAATCTGTGGGGATGTTTTCACTGTAGAGTTAATTCAGGCTGTTACTTGGATGTTATCCTCTTATCCCTCCTCCCACACAACCCTCCCTTCAGAATTTAATCCTTCAAATCCTGGGGCCATGGGTTAGAGCAGTGGTGGGCAAACGTTTTGGCCCAAGGGCCACATCTGGGTATGGAAATTGTATGGCGGGCCATGGATGCTCACAAAATTGTGGTTTGGGGTGCGGGAGGGGGTGAGGGCTCTGGCTGGGGGTGCGGGCTCTGGGCTGGGTATAAGGGGTTGGGGGTACAAGAGGGTGCTCCAGGCTGGTACCAAGGGGTTTGGCGGGCCGGAGGGGGATCAGGGATGGGGCAGGGGGCTGGGGCGCAGGAGGGGGTCAGCAGTGCAGACTCTGGGCAGTGTTTACCTCAAGCAGCTCCCAGAGCCAGCAGCATGTCCCCTCTCCGGCTCTTACGCGGAGGCCCTGCCAGGCAATGCGCGCTGCCCCGTCGCTTGGGGTGGGGGCAGTGTGTGGAGCCCCTTGGCAAGCCCTACGCATAGGAGCCGGAGAAGGGACATGCCATTGCTTCCAGGAGTTGCGTGGAGCAGGGCAAGCCCCGCTCCCTGGCGAGAGCTCGAGGGCTGGATTAAAATGTCTGGAGGGTCGGATGCAGCCCCTGGGCCATAATTTGCCCACCCCTGGGTTAGTCTGGTTCTGCTTTCGGTGACTCGGGCTGGTAACCCACCCATTTTTCAGTGAGGACACAGGCTTAAACTACTGAAGGGCTGGTAGTCCACTGGTGCCTTCCCACAATTCCCCCTGTGTGCCTAGAAGAACAGACAGGTTATCCTACCAGGAAAGAATCAGAGAGAAACTCAATGTGCTGTAGCCCAAAGAACCATGGGATGTGCACCCGCAGTTTTAGGCTACGTCTATGATACAAACCAATATGGGTGGCAGGAAGTGTACATGTAGCATACCTCCTTTTCACTGCGGGCTGCATCCACGCTGCAGTGTGTAGCTACACGTGTCCGTGAAAGGCTCTGGCAGAGGGGAGGCAGTGGGGAAAAGGCTCTAGCTCAGCCTTACCCTGCTGCTGGTGTCTGTCATCATGGCCCGGAGGTGCTCCAGCGACGGGGAGCTGGAAAGAGCCTTTTCTCACTGCTTCTCCTGCTTGCCAGGGCCTTTCCCTGCAGTGGGGAAAGGGTCCACAGGGGGAAGCTGCCCAAACCTTTCCCTGCTGCCTCCCCGCTGCCAGAGCCTGTCCGTGCTGGGGGAGCCTTTTCCTGTGGTGGGGAAAGGCTCCCGCAGCAGGGAGGCAGCGTGACACCAACTGCTAAAAATAGCAGTGTAGACAGGGAGGCAAGCATAGAACATGTAGTGTACTCGCCTACATACCCACACCCATCAGGCCTGTCTTTACTCTCCTTGCCTAAGCTGTGCTGCACCAGCCACCCTGCTATTTATAGCAGTGCTGTGGGAGGGACTATGTGGGTATGTATTCTGCACACTGCTGAAAGAAGCATGCAGCGTAGACATACCCTTAGAGAGACACATGGGTAAGTGCAGCACCAGTGAGGCACAGTAACTTGGGTATGGCTTTGTAATATGGCTGCTCATATCGGTATCACCCACCTGGGTGTCAATCCACCTGAGTTAACACCAGCATAGGTGGTGGGGCTGGAGGGAACTGGCTGTTTGTCAGGTTTCCCTTTTCCACGGTAGTGATATATAGCCTTCTCTGTGTGTAGAGTTATGCCTGTCTAATGAAAGTGACAAGGTGGGTGAGGTAATATCTTTTATTGGACCAACTTCTGTTGGTGGAAGAGACAAGCTTTCGAGCTCCACAGAGGAGTTCCTTATGTCTGGGAATAACTTGTGACTTTTAAAACTGATTTAATTAAATTGGTGCAATTCTGTCTGTGTAAACCTGTACATTTACAGAGGATAGCTAAACCAATATAGACTACGTGTGTTCAAACTTTGATGCAGTCAAATTGGTGCAAGTTCTTTTACTCTCTGCAGGTAGGGACTGAGTTAAAAGGGGATAATACCATCCTATGGCAGGGAGGGTGGAGAAGATAAACTATAGATTTGTGAGGTGCTCAGATTCTATGGTGATAATTAATATCTTATTGAATACCTGCTAAATTCTCCAAATCTGCACTGAGCATGCTGCACTCCAGGTCTGCAGCTGAACCACTTTTGCTGAAACGTTCAACTTAGGGCAGACACCGAAGTAGCTGGGCAGTAGAAGCTATTGAATTTTCAAAACTTTGAAGTATAACTTTCACAAAAAACATGAAGTGTTTTTTGGAGGGGAATATTGTCACAATTTTGGATGCACTCCAGTAAGCAGCATTTTCATAGATCAATGATCTGAGGCAGCAGAAACACAGAGCGGAAAACACAGGTTCCCCAAGCATGACAGAATGGCAAATAGGGTTTGGTTTTTTTTAGGGAGGAGTCTCCCATTAGAACTTTTAAAAGTGAAAAATCCTGCTATAGCCAGCATAGTTGAGTGGGAAAAGGTGAGAAGTAAGCAGTATAAGGAAGAGGCCTAGTATAGTTTATTTTCCTCTTTGAGCTAAGGGCTACTCGTGGTCCCATACTCGGGCAGGATTCCAAAGTGGGATTGGACCTCAGAGTGCTAGTCTAATGAGTGATAGAGAGGTTCTCCGACTCACCCCTACATGTGGGAAAGGGAGAAGAGTATAAACTTTTTGTTTATTGCGTTAGGTCTAACAGACAAAGGTTATATAAAGCCATTACAGATGAAAGGTCTCTCAACATAACGGCTCTTCATATTCAGATAGTGCTTTTTATGGATTTGGATCTCTCCATCACCAGCCACGAAAATTATTACAAGGCATGTTTCTCCTCCAGTTACTTTAAAACATTTTTACCTTCCAGATTCTAAATATTTCTCCCTAAAAACATAAACTTTGTTGGAAGAGTGTGCAGGTTGACCGTGAAAGGAAGACTTATTCTTTCAGTTCCAGCAATAACTTGTGGATAATACACGGTAAGTTCAACATTTTCAAATATTTGTGCCTAATTATTCCAGACCTAAATAATTGGCCTAATTTTCAGAGTTTAACACCCATGATATCCATTTGTTTCAAAATTTTGTTATACCAATAACATAAAAACCAGCAGGATCTTATTAAAGGGGAAAAGGCAAAATGCCACATTTATTGTGAATACAGAAAGAATCATAGTAAGCAGTTAGTTATAGCTATAACATTCCATTCAATTTCATATTTATTCACTCATTCATTCACACACACACGTGTTCTGCAAGGTTGTTATCATAGTTACCAGCTTGGAGTTGCTCATGCCAAACCACTGGCCAGGTGGCCTGGACATGAGGAGGGAGCAGGGCCTTGTCAGATGCTCATCTGATGCTCCTGGAAGTTGGTTTGCAGAATCAGACCCCAAAGTTCTCCCTTTCTAGAGTCCATTTTGATAGGAATTTCTTCCTATGCCAGTCTATGGGAATTGCTTCATCATGCTGTTGCTGAATCAATCAGCAGATGGCACATTCCTGACGGCTCCGTGCTGCCAGATGTTATCTTGTTCTTTGGTTCTCCCATTCTTGAGGCTGTCGGGTGGATTCCAGTCTGCCCTCTAGGGGTCCTCTGGTTATTTCCACTTGACGCCTTCTTCAACCGATGGACACTGGATTCTTTGGCTGGCACCTCCCTGATCGTTCAGTTATTATCTGCACCAAGCATCCATCCCCATACATCCTCTATCTCTATTTTAATCACAATTGTTAACAAAGCGAGATGAATACAACAAAAGGGCGGGGAGTCTCTGGGTGCTGTTTCTGTTGTTACAGAGTATTGCTTTGAGTCTCTGTGTGAGTAGTTGTTACAAAGAATTGGTTTGAGAACAGACTCTGTCTTAGAATGTACTAACTCAATTAGCAGCTTGCAAGTTTCACACAGAGAGGGAGAGAAAACAGTACCAAACCCCAAGAGACCTCTTAATTTAGTAATACCCTGGAATTTAAACTATGGGGAATCAAACTCATTTGTGATTTTAATACAGAACTTCTTTAATATGATCTTTAATATGATTTGGCATACCAGTTGAAAATGTTTCTGTGTGTTCCTTCTTTCAGTTAATCTCTTTTCATCTTTCTTGCCTGAGATGTGTGCAAAAGGAATCTCCCTGTAAGTATATATTGTGGAATTAACTTTAAACAGTCATTTAACAGCCTCTAATTTGCACAAGCACATCATGTGTTTGTGCACAGAGAGCCTGATTTTCCCCATGCTCGAGTGACAAGATTATTATCAATAAAACAAGAAAATAAGCAGACTGGGCAGGAGGCACTTTTAAGACAAATACATGTCCTAATTTTTTATCCTGATTCCAAAAGTTTTTACCATGCCAGTCTATAGATTTCAGCCTCTAGTTGCTGTTGTGGCAGACGGCTGCAAACTCTGCTCCAGTTAAAAAAAAAAAATCACTCACGTTTTTAGGTTTATATGGAAGTCTCAGGGAGTCAATTGTTTAAGCAGTAAGGATGTCAAATTCGGGACTCTTGCCTGCCTTTGCCGAACAGTAAAAATAAGAGAGAAACATGGGAATGTCCTGGGATTTTCAGTGACTTATTTAATGTGTCTTGAGATGACAATTACAGTGATGATAGCACATTCTAGGGAGAGGCCCATGGCAAACTGCCTGCAAGTTACTCCCTGCAATGTGCACTTACGCAGAATGATGGTATCCATTTTGGATATGAAAACTCACCAGGATCAGATTTATGTAGTACTTTCGTACACCTCTAGGTGTCCTCCTTGTTTAAGCTAGGAGGCTACCCAAATAAACACTGCAGTTCTCATTGATACTAGAGGGGGATGAACCTCAGAGGGTTCCTGGGGTCTGTTTGGATAAAAACTCAGTAATTCGGTTGTGTTGGGAATTTCCACCATTTTCCAATCTTATCTTGGTAGATCCAAGAGGAAGCTTTTGGTACTCTCCTATTTTGAACTGGGTTGGAAATAGCATGAGATCAGGCTCTCTTACCAGGATTGGGCTTTTTTTAGGGTATTGCTTGTAACTGCCTCTTTGGTCACAGGTTTACAGCAGTGTTGCAAAATATACAGGATAAGCCAGACCCTTCTTTTCCTTCCCTCTAATGAGAGGGATAGGAAAGAGACGAAAGAGGGGAAAGAGAAAGGACACACTGGGTTAGGGGACAACAGTATCCCATCCCAGTTGGGATTTAGCCAGCGCCAGTGGAGGTGATGATGCCATCTGGTCCCTCTCTTGCCTGCTCTGGTCAGGACATCTCTCCGGAGTATGATGAAATAGGTGCAATGTTCTCATGCTGGACCCCAGGATCCAAGGGGATGGTTGGGGGTGGCAGCCATGATGGTGAAGTTTGCTCCTTCCTGTTTTTCTGTCTTTCAGTCAGCCAGTGTCCACTAACTCCCCCCCCCCCCCCCAAAGTCTCTCTTTGAGGACCCCAGGTGATGGGTGAAATAGCCCATTTCTAATTGTTGAACAAAACAATGAGGACTTTCTTGCACACCAAATTTTGTCCACTGACTTCCAGCCCCACACGTCTTTTATGTCCCAGGTATGATCTTGTGACACTCTCCAGAGGTGCCCAGAGTTGTGAGGCACCTCATCACCATTTGTCCTTACAATGGGACAGCCTTGTTTGTACCAGCTGTGGATCTGCTCCCTGAAACCATCAGCCCCTGGCAGCACAAACCACTACTTTCCAGGGCCTCACAGGCCTTGCTCTCTCTGTACAGGTAGCAATAGACACAAACCAACACATGAATACACAGAGCATTCCTGGCAGAGTCCAGCCCCTTATCCATTGAACGGAATTACCAGGAACAGTGGTATGGAATTATCAGGAACAGTGCACATCAGCTACTCAGAACCATCACTTTGATTAACACCACATCACTTAAATATATTTATAGTGAAAGCAAGAATAAGTTTATTATCAAAGAACAGAGATTTAGGTGATAGTGAGTAAGAATATTGACAGGAGTTTGGACAAAGGCACTAGCTTTGTGGCAAGAGGTAAGAAGAGAGAAAAGTCGGCTGGCCCTGACACCCAGTTCTTTAAGTTCCCCCTGGCTGGAAACAAATGCTTACATGTAAAACTAAATCATAACATGTTTTATGGAGACTAAACGTAACTAACTGGTTAACCTGCTGTCTAAAGAAGCTTAGCTCACCCAAAGTTCTCTCCAGCTTTTTCAACCAAGCCTGGTTGAGACCCCTTTTTCATAAAGCAAAAGCACTGTCTGTTTACTTCATAAGTGAGGGGTGCCCAGGGGTCTTCTCTGCCTCCCAAATATATTCAAGCCAACTTTTGAAGTGCACCTCAAGTTAAGGTTCTCTTCCCCTGCTGTTTTTCTCATCTTGTTAGTTTCTTTCTGAAGTTCTTACAAGCTGCCTTTTGGAGTTAGTCCAGACTGGTGGTAAGGAGGCCTATTGCGGGTGAGACAATACTCAAATATACAAAAACTACTAAATGGATAAACCTTTCTTGTCTGATAGAAAACCTGTTTTTCACCTTTGCTGGTGACCACCTTCCCCCACCTCCTGACACAGACCTTAAGAACATGTTTTCAGTATATACATACATAACTCCTTATATGATGTCTGCACATGCATTTCAAAATGATGTTGATGACCAGTGTGACACCAAGTTTTATTTGAGACCACACATTTTTTGGTGAACTAGAAGGCACACACCAGACTCAGTAGATTTCTGTAAGCTATTTGCACCCCCTTTGTCATTAAAAGGTTCTTGGGTCACAGATCTTAACAGAGTCCTTGAATTGTGTTGGTAGGCCTTTTGGTTGGATTAATTCAGTCTGTCTCCCTTTTGTACATTTTCCTACTAATATTTGTTATAGTTTATTGTAACATTTTATGAACTTTCCAGTTGTGCTTCCAATTATGGGAAATCTGTAGGATCAATTTGTAGGCTCAATTATTTCAACAGTTAATCCAAAGCATTCATCTGCCTGTGCAGGGTTGTCCCCTTTGGTATATTTCCCACAATGTTCTGTCCAGTGCAGTTTTAGATTCCTTGGCAATGGGGCATCCCTCACTTCTCTTGAGAGAGTATTCCACAATCTGACAGTCCTTATGTTTCTTTATATTTAGCCTGCATTGTCATCTTGTTCATCTCATTCATCCTAGCTGCAGCCCATGGACACCTTGAAGGGCATTAATTAAATCAGGTTAAGAAACTTTCATCCATAAGAAGCTTATCTGCTCATAATGCTCATAACGCTATAGAGACCTATCAGATATTTGATAAAGAGGAAAAAAAACTCCTAAAGAGCATGATAAGGAAAAATTTGGGCAAACCTACCTGTATCAGGATGATCTGAACCTTTAAAATAGATTACAGGCCCAGTATAGCCCTGTTTCTGGTTCAGCTCTGAAGAAGGGAATCTTGTGAATTGTAGTTCCCAGTGCCAATTGAAGTTATGCTGGGAAGGAACAGCAGAGAAGATAAACAGCCCTTTCCCTCTGAACAAAGAGAGTGGGGAAAGAGCAAGAATTCTGGGCTATTCTGATAAGTGCCCTGGAAGGAGCCTGGATTTTGGTGGAACAAATGAAGCCGCTTTGTGGCAAGAGACGCAGAGGGGAGAGAGTTGGTTGGACCTGACAGTCAGTTCTTTGTTCACTTCTCCATGGCTGGAATGCATGGAGAAGGGAGAATGGGAGCTCCCCATTGATGATCAGGAAATGTTGCTATTCTATCCTGGAAAGAGAGAAGATTGCCAGACCATTGAAGGAAAGCAGTGACCCAGGGAAAGGCACTGGGTGAAGAAGGTTTGGACTTCTGATTTTGGGAGGATTTTTGTTACCCCGGCAGGTGTGGAATTTTGCACTTCTCTCTCACTACTAAAATTGGCTGAAAAATGCAAAACTAACATCACAAAACTATGCTGCTGTTTGTTTGTGTTCAAAGCAATCCTGTTTTTTTAAAAAAAATGCAAATTTTTTAAATTAAAAAAAAATCTATGGCTGACATGAAAAGGCCAAAAGAAATGGAACAGGGCAGTCTGCAAAATATATTCGATGCCTGTATACAAATGCAAGGAGTATGTGGAACAAGCAGGATGAACTGGAAGTTATGGTATGTGAAGAAAATTATGACTTAATTGGCATCACAGAGACTTGGTGGGACAACTCCCGTGATTGGAGTACCAGCATTAAGGGATATAGCTTGTTCTGAAAGGATAGCTATGGGGAAAAAAGAGGAGATGTTGTGCTGTATGTCAAGAATGTATACAATTGCTCTGAGTCCAAGAGGACATGAGACACACTACGAGTCTCGAGTGAGGATAACAAGGGAAAAGAACAGCAGCGATATTATGGTGGGGGTCTGTTATGGATCACCAAATCAGGAAGAGGAAGTGGATAAGTCATTCTATAAGCAGGTAACAAGATTAGCTAACACACACAAGCTAGTATTAATGGGGGATTTTAACTTCCCTGATATCTGTTGGAAGACTATTGCAGCAAAACATAATACGTCCTACAAATTCTTAGCACGTGTAAGGGACAACTTTCTCATTCAGAAAGTTGAGGAAATAGCTAGGGGGTCGTCCATTTTGGATCTGGTTTTGACCAACAGACATGAATTAGTTGCAAATGTGGGGGTGGTCGGGAACTTGTGAGGAAGTGATCATGATCTAAGAATTCAAGATCCAATGGAAAGGAGGACATGAAAACAGCAAAACAAGGACACTGGACTTCAGAATGATGCATTTCAGCTGATTCAGAGAAATAGTAGGCAAGGTCCCATGGAAAGACCAATTAGGAAAAAAAATGAAAAGGGGACGGGTAGTTCTTAAAAGATGTAATACTAGAGGCTCAACATCAAGCTATTCTGATGCAGAGGAAAGATAAGAAGAGCCACAGGAAGACAATGTGGCTACACAAGGAGCTTTTTAGCTATCTAAAAACCAAAAGGAATACATACAGGAAATGGAAGGAACGGCACGTCACCAAGGAAGTATTCCTGGGAATAGCATGAACGTGTAGGGACAAAAATCATGAAAGCCAAGACACAGAATGAGTTACAGATGGCAAGAAATGTGAGAGATAACAAGAAGGGGTTCTTTAAATATGTCAGACAAAAAAAAAAAAAGAAAAGAGATCAAGGATGGTGTGGGTCCACTGCTAAATAGAGAAGGTGAGCTGGTAACGGAAGATGATAGGGATGCAGAGCTTCCCAATGCCTACTTTGCTTCAGTCTTCTCACAAAAAACCAACATGTGACTAGCAAAGTTACCATAGACGACAAAGGGGGAAGGGATGAAGATTTGGATAAGTGAAGAACATGTCAGAGATCTTCTGACCAATTTGAATGAATTCAAATCAGTGGGGCCCAATGCTATTCACCTGAGGGTACTAGAGGAATTAGCTGAATAAATCTCAGAGCCACTAGCAATAATATTTACAAACTCATGGATGACAGGAGTTGTCCCAGAAGATTGGAGAAGGGCTAATGTAGTGCCCATCTTTAAGGAGGAGGAGACAGGGAACTATAGACCAGCCAGCCCACCTTCAATACATGGAAAGCTACTAGAGCAAGGTATAAAACATTCAATTTGCAAACACCTGGAGAATAAAGGGGTAATCACAAGCAGCCAGCATGGATTTACTGAGAGCAAAACATGCCAAACCAGCTTGATTTTCTTCCTTGATAGGGTAACAGATGTGTTGGATAGGGAATGTGGTGGACATATACCTGGACTTCAGCAAGGCTTTTGACAGACCCACAGGACATTCTGATAAGTAATCTGGAGAAATTCAGGCTCTACAGAACTACCATTAAGTAGATACATAATTAGTTAAACAATCGCAAACAAAGAATAACTATTAATGGACCAATGTCAGATTGGAGGGAGGTCTCGAGTGGGGTTCCACAGGGATCTGTACTGGCTCTGGTGTTGTTTAACATCTTTATTAATGACGGGATGTAGGTATAGAGAGCATGCTGATCAAATTTGCAGATGACCCAAAGCTGGGTGGCGGGTTGCCAATACTTTGGGGGATAGAGCTAAAATTCAGAGGGATCTTGATAAATTGGAGAACTGGGCTATAGACGACAAAATGAAATTCAACAAAGACAAATATAAAGTGCTACACTTAGGGAAGGAAACCCAAATGCACAAATACAGAATGGGGAGTAATTGGCTTGGCAGCAGCACGGCTGAAAAGGATCTGGGAGTTGTGGTGAATCAGAATCTCAACATGAGTAGGCAATGTGATGCTGTTGCAAAAAAAGCAAATGCCATTTTTGGTTGCTTAACAGAGGCATAGCATGCAAGTCATGGGAGGTGATAGTGCTGCTCTACTCGGCATTGGTTAGGCCTCAGCTGAAGTACTGTGTCCAATTTTGGTCATCAATGTATAGAAAGGATGTAGAGCAACTGGAAAGAATCCAGAGGTGAGCAACAAAGATGATCAAACAATGGAATGGAAGTCATATGTGCAAAGGCTGAAGGAACTGGGTATGTTTAGTGTTAGAGGGCTTTCCTTTCACCCTCCCACTTCTCTGGCTCTTGTCATGCAGACAGCAAGCCACAAAACACCAGAAGTCCGAAGTGCAGACAGTGCAAGGTTTATTGGGGTTAGTTTCCAAGCAAGCATATTCCAAAGCCCTTCACACCAGTTGGGCTTATCTCTATACGCTGAAAGTCTGTTTCCCAATGTTCCATTCCCAGCTTTGACCCCGCAGAGCATTTACCCCGTGTCCCCTTCCCAGCTCTGATTCCACAGAGCCTTGCCTGTGTCCCTGTTCCCTATTCTCCGTTCCCATTCTCCCCCCACTTAGCAAGCATGATTCCAGTTTCCCTTCCCCGCCGCTTTCTATTTGACCCAGTTTATATAGTAATATTCTCAGCTATACCTTAACCAATTATTTTACTGAAATTTAAATAACCAATCCTAACGTATTGTAACATAATTCTCTAACCAATTATATCCCACTACCCTAATTAACTTACACCTAGCAAAATTAATTGTATAGCAGACAGAAACAATTAGAGAACCAGACAGATTAACAATAGAAAAGTGGGGGCCATAAAAATAAAACAATATAGAAATGAGGGTTTCACAACCATAACCATTGATAAGTGATTTCTTGCCACACAGGATGCTATCAAACTAAGTTTTCTTTAACCAGCTTAAAATCTGTTTCTTTATCTGGTGGTGATGGGCACTACCAGGACAGGGTCATCTTCCTAACAGCCCAATACCACCTTATTTCTATGTGACTGGTTTGGAATGTGAGGATGTGACCGTAAGCTTCCTAGCTTATGGCTGCCCCTGCTCCCAAAGGCCTTAGCCTAAGAACAAGGTCTCAGACTATCCTAGTGAGAGAAGGCCCATACACAGTCCACCTGTGATTTTGATTATTTGTTTTATACCTGTATAAGTAGCTAAGTGATAAAAATACACCTTTGTTCTTAAAGTATACGCCTTTACAGTCAGACTTGAATAGCTATATTCTAACATTTAGTTTGGAAAAGAGGAAATTAAAGGAGGACATGATAGTGGTCTTCAGATACTAGAAAGGCTGCCACAAAAAAGATGGAGAAAAGTTGTTTTCTCTTGCCACAGAGGGCAGGACAAGAGGCAATGGGTTCAAATTACAACACAGCAGATTTAGATTAAATCTTGGGAAAAACTTGTTAACTGTAAGAACAGCAGGACAAACCAAATGCCTCGGGCGGTTGTGGAAGCATCTGCACTGGAGACTTTCAAAAGGAGGCTGGATAGCCATCTATCTTGCAGGATTTGTTATTTCTAAACCATCCATCTTGTCAGGGGGTTAGACTAGTTGACCCTTGCAGTCTCTTGTAACTCTATGATTCTATGGTTTTTTGTTTACCAAAATCCCAAGTTTTGGTAATGGAAAAACTCAATACCCATTTTGAGAATTTAAAAAAAACCCAACATTTAGAAACACTTTTAAAGGGCACAATTTTTGAAAAAGACCATTTTTAAAAAATTAAAACTTGCTTAAATTTTTTTGACCAACTCTACACTCAACTAGGCTGATGTAAACTGAGGTAGCAGCAGCTGCCTGGTAGAAATTGAGGCCATTGCTATGTTCATATTCACCCCCTTTGATCATTCTCATCTGATTGATCACAATTTTCAGGTATACGAAATAGAAGCATTTGGTGAGCTTACTGTGCTCCACATGCATAGAAGCCAAACCATCTTGTAAGAGCAGCTTGAATTCTAATAGGAAAATTAATGCCAAAGCAGGTCAATCATATTAAACTGGCACTGTTTAACACTCCCATGAGCTGTACCAATCTCTATCTGCTACCCAGTGGCATTCAAAAACATTAGCTTCATTCATCATCTTGTCTTGTGGTCATTTCCAATCTGATCAGTATGATGAGTGAGCAACAAAGACATCATCAGCAATGGCAGCGTGGCCCAGATTCATCCCTAGTGTAACACCAAAAGAAGTCACAGGAGCTACATCAGGGATAAATCTGCTCCCAGCTTTTGGAAAGGAAGTATTGAACAACATAGCTGAGTGACCACAACAAAGAGTGAGCAGTAAGACTGAAACCATAATACCTTGTTTTGCACAGCGCAATGCTTTATCTTTGTACAGATTTCTATTGGACATTGTTAATCAGATTCCATGAGCCTCTTATCTTCTGTTCTCCATTTGCTGTAGATATTAGTATTCTGCAAACATACACAACTTGATTTTTTTATGTAACATGAAGCTGAAAATTACTTTTCCAAATGGATTGATTGTGGATTCTCACAGAGACAAAGTGGATGAGAAAAAGTTGCTGAAGTCATACATTACAAATTGCTTACTTCCTGTTTATAGAAGCCTCTAATTTAAAGCTCAGCAAAGAAGAATTATTTATATTTACACATGATCGTATACACTCAATCCTAGATGTGTATTCTCTCTTTGGAGAGAAAATTAAAATTTAATGCAATATCACTTACCAACTACAGTGATTGATTGACTGGAGTCTTTTTAGTTACTAGTCTTCCTGCTCCAAATATATTGGAGCGATAATGGATAAAATGCATTTGGTGTCATAGTATCTTCAGTGAATACTCAATTGGATAATGCTGGCAAGAAGGAAATAAAGAAGGCGGAAAAGTGACGCTGAGGTGAGGGGGGAAGAGGAGATGGAGAGAATAAATTGAATTCCCAGTGCCAGAGAGATGTGAGGGGAAAAAAGCACAGAAAATAATGACAGGAAGGGAAGAGAACTACGGAAAGCGTTTTTTGAAAAGAGGGCATGATGTTGGGGTCAGTAAAATTTATATTTTATTCATTAAAGGTTGTTTGTTTTTTTAAAAGGGTGAAGCTGTGAACATTTTGTGTAAGGTCTTCTGGTGATCATCAGAAAGTCTTACAAGTTCTCTCTATGAAAATGTGTGGGCAGTTAGATCTTGGAGAAACATTATGTTCTTGATTTCATGCAGCAAGTCTCTTTGGAAGCTGTTGCACACAGCAGTTAAGTTTATTCTCTGACTACCATAGAAATAATTCTGAGGCACAGAGCTTGTAGTTATTGCCACCAGTGAAGTCATTTCCTTTTCTTTGGACTCTGCGTGGGAGGCTGCTGACAGCTTTCTCTGCTCTCTTTGCGTAATGTATTGGTTCTGTGGTGGTGTTTTTTTTTGTCAGAATGAGGCTGTTGCTATCCAACATAGTGTCTCGTAAAAGCCTTCTGTCTAAATACAGGAAATACATGAGAGGAGGGGAATGCAAATTACCCCCTTCTGGATCCATCCGTCTAGAGCTGTGCCTTGAGGAGAAACCAATTGTCTGGCTGATTATCTATTCAAGGTCTCTTCAAAGACCCAAACTGGATAAAAGGAGTGACTCTGATTCAGGAGGGTGCTTGTTCTGAGCTAACAGCAGTTATGGACTTGTGACCACAGAAAATCCCCTTGGTGGGGTTTGAAGGACTGTTCACTGGCCATTGCCCTTGTTGGAGTCAGAGAGTGATCTCTGTAAGTTTATTAGCATGTGTGTAGGTTTTTATCTTTTTAAATATGTAAATGCTCTGTAATGCTTTTATCCTAAGAGTAAATGTGCTTGCTTAGGAAGAGCTGTGTGGTAAATGGTAGGTGCCTGGGTTTTTAAAGTTTGAAGGGCTAGGATTCTACTTCCAACTCTCCTCCCAGTCTCCATGTATGTGATTCATACGGTGTTTGTGTCTGTTATCTTCAGCTCAGATCCATTACAACAACAACTGTACTGTGGGGGTTTTTTACAGGCAAAAAACTTGCAATTTGTAGTAGCATGTTAGTGAAACTTTTTTTTTCTTTGCTTAATACACAAGCTTATTTTGTTGTTGTGAAGTGGTGACAAATCCAAGAGAGTTTTGGAGTTATTTTTGCTTAGAAGGGATCGATGCAGTGTAATGAGCTGGTTAGTGTGTTGAATTTGAAGGAATGGTGAACCGCAGCCACTAGGAGCTGCGGGCAGCCATGCCAGCGGACGGTCAACGTAAGCAATCGGTCTTGTGGCCTGCAAGCAGCTTACGCTGACGGGCCACGTGTGGGCCGCAGGTTGCCCAGCACTGTCTTAGCAGCTGAGTGCAAATAGCCTAAGTTAGGAACCTACACAGAGTCCATGCTTCCCACAGCTTTGTTACAACTCTTTAAGTACTGCAGACTAATTATACACAACATCATGTTTATCTAGTAGTGTGATTTTCTATATGATCAGTGACTTGTATTCCAGACAGAAGGTAAAATGCATAGGTTATTTTGAAACATTTAAAATAAAAATAGCAAATATTCATCCATGTGAAGAACTGGAGACTCTTAACTGGAGCTAGAGCGCTCGAAATATTCAGTCCAAGTCCTAGCAACATGCAGCATGTTAAGTCTAAGGAGCATCCTCCCTTGGGTGTGGATGTGGATGGAAGTTATAAGAAGAAATAGATACTTTAGCAGGATAGTAAGGAAGTTCCAGGCTTCACTTTGTTTTTTTTTATGGGATTGGCAGTTGTTTTTCTGCAAGAGATACGAAGTGAACATGGTTGCTAATGTCTGTTATTGTATTTCACACATTTGTCTTTGGTCGATGTCAATATGCACTCACTTATTATTGTAGCTGTCAAGACAAAGTTGGGTCTTATGACAGACCAATTAATCTGATCTATCATTGCCATTTTGAGCTAACTAGTTGCCAGCGTTGGGTGAACTAAGACAGAGCCTATGCAGAGTGCATAGACCCAGTAAACCTAGAGGTACGAAGTAAACCTAGAGATACGAAGTGAACATGGTTGCTAATGTCTGTTATTGTATTTCACACATTTGTCTTTGGTCGATGTCAATATGCACTCACTTATTATTGTAGCTGTCAAGACAAAGTTGGGTCTTATGACAGACCAATTAATCTGATCTATCATTGCCATTTTGAGCTAACTAGTTGCCAGCGTTGGGTGAACTAAGACAGAGCCTATGCAGAGTGCATAGACCCAGTAAACCTAGAGGACTGAATTTGGATCTGATGTAAGCAGGTTCCATTTCATTGACTTAAATGAAATTGCATCCATTTACACCAATCTGAACGTGACCCAATGAATTCAAATGCTTCCGGAGGTCAGAATTTAATGTTCAGTAAGAGGCAAAAATGAAATAAATGATCAGAAGTCCTATATATTGATGGATATAGAACATACATAATATGGAAGTAGACAATATTTAGTTGTGTTTTCAAATAATAAATAGGGAATATGGAGTGGGGGGACAGACACACTTTCCACATAACTGGCCAAATTCATCCCTGGCATAACTCCACAGAGGACATCTGTTAGACTAGGGATTAATGTGTTTCAATTTAATTTTGTACCTCCTTTCCCATCAACTTTGCCAAAACCTAGGGTTACATTTTTTGTGGCTATGGAGGATTTAATAATTGTGTTGGCACAGCTTTCTTATAACATGTGCTCCCTGCAGTGTTTTTTTTAAAATACGTATTGCACTTTGATCTCTCTTGACTCAGTTTTTAAAGTTGATGGCTCCTTTAAGAACTTAACTGGATGGTCTAAGAACTCTGTTTGCTGAACTGGTTCAAAACACATTAGTGTTCCTGGAAGCTTATTTCAAAGGAGGAAAAGATTTTGGTTGTAATTCTTGGGCAGAATCTTGCTGTTTGGTTGAATTTAATCCCTACTCACTCTACTCCCACTCCACTGCGTGACCTGCCTCAGAGTCAAAAATTCAAGGCCCAGATCTGCAGCTGGTATAAACAGGCACAGCTCTGTTGAAGTCAGTGGAGTTATACTGATTACATCAGCTGCTTATCTGGCCCTTGCAGACAAACAGGTGAAACTGGGATACTAAGAATTGAAGCTTGCTGTTTCCAGAAATTGGTTTGCTAATTCCTAGTTCAGAGCAATGTGCTTGAGCTGCATCTTGCCTCTGGGGGAAAAGTAAAGGGCTTCTACCGCCAGCGCTGTCAAGATTTGTTGGAGAAGCTAATGCCAGATATACCAGCAATGAAAATGTGAGTGGGTGGCTAGATGCTTTCCATCCAGCAGTGATGGGCTATGACAGCTTGTGCAGTCTTATGTAAGCAGACCTGACAATTAAAATGTGCTTATTTGATATAGTCAGAGGAGATGTGCTGCACTGCACTGGCTTTCTGAAGTCTGAAATAACTATTTCTCTCAGCAAATATTTTCTCAGAGATGGATCTTTTTAAAATTTGGGAGGATTAAATAGTTTTTATAGGGCAGGGAATTTTTCTCTTGTTTTTCTGAATTTTATTACAGGGGAGAGTTCACCTGGTTTTGTTTTTACACTTCAGAATTGATTTTTCTCACCTGTGTTTCTCCTTCCATTTCCCAAAATAGATGGGATAAAAAGTTCTGACCAAGCAATTCTGAAAACCTGCCTTGTTTGTTTGCTTAGAGACCAGCAACACTCAGTCTTGTGAAAGGGACTAGTTGGGCTTGATTTTGGGCAAAAAGTGGTGAGTAAAACTCTCAGGTGGCAATGAGGAGAGACTGCTGGGTGAAGAAAATGGACAGTGGAAGCATGTGACTAAGAGAACCAGGCAGAGGAAAAGATGGGCTAATGAAGGAGAAATAGAGCTCAAGAATAGGTTTGCAGAGTTGGAAAATAAAGAAGGGGCTCAGCAGGTGGTCACTGAAGGTGGAAGGGCAAGGAAGAAGAGAAGCGCGGCTAGTCCTATAGGAAAAGGGGAAGAGTCAATGGAGACTACACCAAATATGAGCCCCAGGAAGATACAGGATGGGTTGAAGAGGATAACAAGGGAGAATAGGAATGGAAAGAACTTGCAACCAGAGGGAACAGGGAATAGACCGGAGAATCACACCGTCACCAGGAAAAGGCAGGTCTACATGATCGGGGACTCCTTACTGAGAAGAATGGACAGGACTGTAACCAGAGTTGATCCTGAGAATAGAAGGGTGTGCTGTCTTTGAGGTGCTAAGATACGGGATGTGGACCTGAGGTTGAAGAGGATCCTAAAGGGAGTGGGAAAGAATCCACTGATCGTCCTTCATGTGGGAACAAATGTTACCGGTAGATTCTCACTGGAACATATCAAGGGAGACTATGTTAGGCTGGGACCTCATAGAAGAAATGGTTGTAGGGGACAACCTTGGTTCGAGTGATCATGAGCTAATTCAGTTCAAACTGAATGGAAGGATAAGCAAAAATAAATCTGTGACTAGGGTTTTTGATTTCAAAAGGGCTGACTTTCAAAAATTAAGGAAATTAGTTAGGGAAATGGATTGGACTGAAGAATTTATGGATCTAAAGGCAGAGGAGGCCTGGCATTCTTCAAGTCAAAGCTGCAGAAGCTATCGGAAGCCTGCATCCCAAGAAAGGGGAAAAAAATTTATAGGCAGGAGTTGTAGACCAAGCTGGATGAGCAAGCATCTCAGAGAGGTGATTAAGAAAAAGCAGAAAGCCTACAAGGAGTGGAAGATGGGAGGGATCAGCAAAGAAAGTCACCTTATTGAGGTCAGAACATGTAGGGATAAAGTAAGAAAGGCTAAAAGTCAAATAGAGTTGGACCTTGCAAAGGGAATTAAAACCCATAGTAAAAGGTTCTATAGCCATATAAATAAGAAGAAAACAAAGAAAGAAGAAGTGGGACCGCTAAACACTGAGGATGGAGTGGAGGTTAAGGATAATCTAGGCATGGCCCAATTTCTAAACAAATACTTTGCCTCAGTCTTTAATGAGGCTAATGAGGAGCTTAGGGATAATGGTAGCATGACAAATGGGAATGAGGATATGGAGGTAGATATTACCATATCTGAGGTAGAAGTGAAACTCGAACAGCTTAATGGGACTAAATTAGGGGGCCCAGATAATCTTCATCGAAGAATATTAAAGGAATTGGCTCATGAAATTGCAAGCCCATTAGCAAGAATTTTTAATGAATCTGTAAACTCGGGTTGTACCGTATGACTGGAGAATTGCTAACATAGTTCCTATTTTTAAGAAAGGGAAAAAAGTGATCTGGGTAACTATAGGCCTGTTAGTTTGACATCTGTAGTATGCAAGGTTTTGGAAAAAATTTTGAAGGAGAAAGTAGTTAAGGACATTGAGGCCAGTGGTAAATGGGACAAAATACAACATGGTTTTACAAAAGGTAGATCGTGCCAAACCAACCTGATCTCCTTCTTTGAGAAAGTAACAGATTTTTTTAGACAAAGGAAATGCAGTGGGGATCTAATTTACCTCGATTTCAGTCAGGCGTTTGATACCATGCCACATAGGGAATTATTAGTTAAATTGGAAAAGATGGGGATCAATATGAAAATTGAAAGGTGGATAAGGAGTTGGTTAAAGGGGAGACTACAGTGGGTCATACTGAAAGGTGAACTGTCAAGCTGGAGGGAGGTTACCAGCGGAGTTCCTCAGGGATCAGTTTTGGGACCAATCTTATTTAATCTTTTTATTACTGACCTCGGCACAAAAAGTGGGAGTGTGCTAATAAAGTTTGCGGATGATACAAAGTTGGGAGGTATTGCCAATACAGAGCAGGACCGGGATATCATACAGGAGGATCTGGATGACCTGGTAAACTGGAGTAATAGTAATAGGATGAAATTTTATAGTGAGAAGTGTAAGGTCATGCATTTAGGGATTAACAACAAGAATTTTAGTTAAAAGCTGGGGATGCATCAATTAGAAGTAACGGAGGAGGAGAAGGACCTTGGAGCAGTGGTTGACCACGGGATGACTATGAACCTCCAATGTGATATGGCCATGAAAAAAGCTAATGCGGTCTTGGGATGCATCAGGCAAGGTATTTCCACTAGAGATAAGGAGGTGTTAGTACTGTTATACCAGGCACTGGTGAGACCTCACCTGGAATACTGTGTGCAGTTCTGGTCTCCCATGTTTAAGAAGGATGAAGTCAAACTGGAACAGGTACAGAGAAGGGCTACTAGGATGATCCGAGGAATGGAAAACCTGTCTTATGAAAGGAGACTCAAGGAGCTTGGTTTGGTTAGCCTAACCAAAAGAAGGCTGAGGGGAGATATGATTGCTCTCTATAAATATATCAGAGGGATAAATACCAGAGAGGGAGAGGAATTATTTAAGCTCAGTACCAATGTGGACACAAGAACAAATGGATATAAACTGGCCATCAGGAAGTTTAGACTTGAAATTAGATGAAGGTTTCTAACCCTCAGAGGAGTGAAGTTCTGGAACAGCCTTCCAAGGGAAGCAGTGGGGGCAAAAGACATATCTGGCATCAAGACTAAGCTCGATAAGTTTATGGAAGAGATGATATGATGGGATAACATGATTTTGGCAATTAATTGATCTTTGACTATTAGCAGTAAATATGCCCAATGGCCTGTGATGGCATGTTAGATGGGGTGGGATCTGAATTACTACAGAGAATTCTTTCCTGGGTACCCGGCTGGTGAATCTTGCCCACATGCTCAGGATTCAACTGATCGCCATATTTGGGGTCGGGAATGAATTTTCCTCCAGGGCAGATTGGCAGAGGGCCTGGGGGTTTTTCACCTTCCTCTGCATGTGGGGCACGGGTCACTTGCTGGAGGATTCTCTGCACCTTGAAGTCTTTAAACCATGATTTGAGGACTTCAATAGCTCAGACATAGGGGAGAGATTTATTGCAGGAGTGGGTGGGTGAGATTTGGTGGCCTGCATTGTGCAGGAGGTCAGACTAAATGATCATAATGGTCCCTTCTGACCTTAAGATCTATGAATGGACACCACTGTATTGCAGAAGTGCCTAGAGATTCCTATTCAGATTGTACATTAGGGTCCCCTTGTTGTAGTAGGCAAACATACTGAGATACAGCTCCTGCCCCTAACAGTTTACAATCTTAGACAAGACAAAGGGCAGGAAGGGAATCCGGGACACAACAAGGTGAAGTGGCTTGTCCCAGGTCAGCTAGTAGTTTTGGGACAGAGCTGGGAATAGACCCCGGCCCACCCAATCCAGTGCCTTATCCACAGGCTTCCTGACTGAATGAGCTAGGTGTGGTTATGGACCGAGATGTAGGTGGCCTGACGTAGCAGTCGGGGCAGGAGTCAGGTCTAGTGGGTGAAGCAGGCATCCAGGGTGGGGAACAAAGCCAAGGATCAGCACCAAAGGCAACAGCGAGTTACCAGAGCCAGAGGTGGAGCCAGAGTCAGAGCCAGGAATCAAAGCTGAGGGTCAAAGCCGAGGTCAGATACTAGATACCAAAGTCAAGTGTCAAGCCGGAGTCAAGGTCAGAAGTTAGGGATAGAGCCAGGACCGGTCACTGAGGATTAGAGGAAAGACAAGGATCAAGTATGGAGCAGGAGCACGGTGGAAAGAAGAGCGAAGGCAGGGGTGAGGCAGGAGTTGGGGTTGGTCCTGTTTTTAGCAGGGGATTGGACTCGATGACCTCTTGAGGTCTCTTCCAACCCTAATATTCTATGATTCTACGATTCTAGGAGGCAGGAGAGGATCAGGACTCAGGAATAAGGTTGGGTGCAGGAGGCAGGCACAACAGGAAATCATCTTGTTGCTCAAACAAACTTCCTGTTCCTCCTCCTGGCTTAAAGGGCATAGTTGGATCAATCAGTGGAGCCAGGCAATCCTCCAATCAGAGTTACTGTGGGTGGTGTCTTAGCAGGAGCTATAGCCCTACCAGGTTCCCAATCCACCTATTTTCAGTAGGCCTTGGGTGTAGCGGCTATCTGGGGGGCTCCCAGGCCTCGGTTTAAGACCGGGAACAACACAGGTGCATAGAAAGCAATAAATAGAGTTTAAGGGAGCATGCTATGACCATAAAATAATTAAACTTTCTATCAGTGCTGTAAACCTAACCCCTTGCTGGCTTTTTGTGGCAACAGGAACAACAGATGAGGTATAAACAGTCCAGCGGATGATACAATGGAAAGGGCTAGTGAACATGCTGACAGTGGTGTAGGGTTTTGAAGGCAGAAGGGGACAGGAAGCCAGTGAAAGGACTGGACTCTATTAGAAGCAAGTGATGTCGGTCAGATGTCAAAATGCACCACTATTTTGGACAAGATAAAGAGGTGAGAGGAGGAAGCTGAAGTAGCTGCGATGAGAAATAATTGGGGCCTGGATGAGAGCTTTGACAGTCGGGTTAGAAGGGACTGGGCAGATTCTGGAAATCATCTGTAGGAAGAAACAGCAGGTTTTGGTGACCATCTTGATGTGACGGAGAGTTGAAAATTAAACCAGATTGTGAGTCAAGGAGAATGGTGGGATTGTCAACTGTGACTGAGAGGAGGAAAGGAGCTTATGGAAGCAAGATGAAGAATTCAGTTTTCAGTGTCGAGGTAGAGGTGGTGGCAGGGAGTCCAGGAAGAAAAGCTGGAGTGGTAGTCGGGATGGCAGGGAATGGGAGGGCTGGTGAGAGAGATTTGAGTCCTCAGTCTAGAGATGGTCTACTAAAGTGGTGGGCAACTTGCAGCCTGTCAGGGCAAGCTGCTGGCAGGCCACCAGACCGTTTATTTACATTTGCACAGCCGCCCACAGCTCCCAGTGGCTGCGGGTCACCATTTCCGGCCAATGGGAGCTGTGGGAAGCAGTGCGAGCCTGGCTGCCACTTCCTGCAGCTCCCATTGGCTGGGAACAGCGAACTGCAGCCACTGGGAGCTGTGGGCGGCTGTGCAAATGTAAACAAATGGTCTGGCGGCCCACCATTACCCTGATAAGCTGCGTGTGGCCCAAAGGCTGCATGTTGCCCACCACTGGTCTACTATATAGTCTCATTAGGAAGAACACGTAACTCATTGTCCAGGATAAAGAAATTTAATAGACTAAGCTTAAATAAACTTAAACAGCCTAAACTAATGTCTCAGTTCAATATCCGATATTCTCCTTGAAATGTTGGGCCAGACCATGGTCCCTGCAATAGTCCCTTTGTGCTGTGGTTCTCAACCAGGGATACGCAGATGTCTTCCAGGGGGTACATCTACTCATCTAGATTAGGTGAGTCAATTAATCGCAGTTAACTTGCACGATTAACTCAAAAAAATTAATCACAATTTAAAAAATTGCTATTAATCGCTATCTTAATCGCACTGTTAAACAATAGAATACCAATTGAAATTTATTAAATATTTTGGATGTTTTTCTACATTTTCATATATATTGTATTCTGTGTTGTAATTGAAATCAAAGTGTATATTATTTTTGATTACAAATATTTGCACTGTAAAAATGATAAACCAAAGAAATAGTATTTTTCAATTCACCTCATACAAGTACCGTAGTGCAATCTTTGTCATGAAAGTGCAGCTTACAAATGTAGATATTTGTTATATAACTGCACTCAAAAACGAAACAATGTAAAACTTCAAAGTCTACAAGTCCACTCAGTCCTACTTCTTGTTCAGCCAATCACTAAGACAAACAACTTTATTTACATTTACAGGAGATAATGCTGCCTGCTTCTTATTTACAATGTCACCAGAAAGTGAGAACAGATGTTCACGTGGCACTTTTGTAGCTGTCATGGAAAGGTATTTACCTGCTAAATATGCTAAACATTCGTATGCCCCTTCATGCTTCAGCCACCATTCCAGAGGACATGCTTTCATGCTGATGACGCTCATTAAAAAAAGAATGCATTAATTAAATTTTTGACTGAACTCCTTGGGGAGAATTATATGTCCTCTGCTCTGTTTTACTCGCTTTCTGCCATATTTTTCATGTTACAGCAGTCTCGGATGATGACCCAGCACATTGTTCGTTTTAAAAACACTTTCACTGCAGATTTCACAAAACACAAAGAAGGTACCAATGTGAGATTTCTAAAGATAGCTACAGCACTCCACCCAAGGTTTAAGAATTTGAAGTGCCTTCCAAAATCTGATAGGGATGAGATGTGGAGTATGCTTTCAGAAGTCTTATAAAAGCAACACTCTGATGCGGAAACTACAAAACCCGAACCACCATAAAAGAAAATCAACCTTCTGCTGGTGGCATCTGACTCTTATAATGAAAATGAGCATGCTTCAGTCTGCTTTGCTTTGGATTGTTATCAAGCAGAACCCGTTATTAGCATGAACACATGACCCCTGAAATGGTGGTTGAAGCGTGAAGGGACATATGAATCATTAGCGCATCTGGCATGTAAATATCTTGTGATGCCGGCTACAACAGTGCCATGAGAACACATGTTCTCACTTTCAGGTGACATTGTAAATAAGAAGCAGGCAGCATTATCTCCTGTAAATGTAAACAAACTTGTTTGTCTGAACTATTGGGTAAACAAGAAGTAGGACTGAGTGGACTAGCAAGCTCTAAAATTTTACCTGGTTTTATTTTTGAATGCCGTTTTTTTTGGTACATAAGTCTACATTTGTAAGTTCAACTTTCATGATAAAGAGATTGCACTACAGTACTTGCATTAGGTGAACTGAAAAATACTGTCTTGTTTTTTTACAGTGCAAATACTTGCAATCAAAAATAAATATAAAGTGAGCACTGTACACTTTGTATTCTGTGTTGTAATTGAAATCAATATATTTGAAAATGTAGAAAACATCCAAAAATATGTAAATAAATGGTATTCTATTATTGTTTAACAGTGCGATTAATCACAATTAATTTTTTTTTAATTGCTTGACAGCCCCAATATACATATTTGCCTAGTTTTACAACAGGCTACATAAAAAGCACTAGTGAAGTCAGTACAAACAAAATTTCATACAGACAATGACTTGTTTATTCTGATCTCTATACTATACACTGAAATGCAAGTACAATATTTATATTCTAATTGATTTATTTTATAATTATATGGTAAAAATGAGGAAGTAAGCAATTTTTCAATAATAGTGTGCTGTGACACTTTTGTATTTTTATGTCCGATTGCATAAGCAAGTAGTTTAAGTGAGATAAAACTTGGGGTTTTATCAGACTCCTGAAAGGTGTACAGTAGTCTGGGAAGGTTGAGATCCACTGCCTTTGTGCTCTGGCAGCATAAATGTGCCACAAAGCTGCCATCACTAGCCAATTGAATTTCCATAGCATATTAGGGGTATGACCAGGGAAACGTAGGCATGACCAAAGTGTTGCTGCTCTCTGGTGATCCCTGAGAAATATTTCCATCTTAGTTCAGTAAGCGTAGAAAACTTCAGCTAGACAATACCAGTCACACATACTTTGTAGGTTTAAATCCACTTGAATGAACATTTAAGTTTGATTCGTCACTGCCTAACCCCCTTGTGTAGCCATTTACCTCCGTGCAAAGTGGGAGGCAAATGCCACCGTGGTATAGGTGAGTAGAGAATTCTGATTTAGTCATCACTGTGTTACACCAACTTTGCAGAATGGAGAGTGCTGAAGCTTGATCCAAATGATTTGAAGTACCTTTTCCTAGAAATCTCACAAAACCAGGCTCTCTTATAAGGTTTTTAATACTTCCTGGTTCTGTTTGGGTCCAAAATACTTTCTTGTGACTTGTCATTTCTTTGGGGAGAAGTGATAACATTTATTTATAGCCAATGATTTTAGTTTATTATTTATATAGTGATATTATGATTAATTAACATGTTATTGTCTGTTAAAGTAGAGTTAATTTGTAGGATTATACAAGTATGAGATGGATCAGTATTTAGTGGGAATTATGTATTAGATATAAGTAAGAAACTGAAACACAAGAACCTGTAGGCTGAGGCCTGCAAGATTTTAGCTTAGCTATTTTAGGCCTTGAAAGCAAGAAACGCTGTCAGAAGTAAATGACCGAGGAATAGCCCAATGCTTTAAGATTATGGGAAAAGAGGTACCAAGGGTGCAATTTTTCTTCTCGGGTCAGTGTTGCTAGTGGGCCTGTATTCGCACGAGCCCTTTGGCTCTGCATAGAGATCCTGGCAGAGGGAACAAACATCTTACAATGAAAATCAGTTCTTTCTTATTATATTGACAATTACTTATTACAGACCATGGCATCTTAAATTGTGATTGGTACTATTGTGAAAATTTAGACAGAAGATTAAATTTTAAATAATAAAATGCTGTAAAAGCAAATATTGTTTTCAACATGTGTTTTAACCACAGGATACAGGTGATACATTAATGAAAACCTATACAGCCTATAAAATTCGGGATCTCATATGTTTTTAGGGGACACAGACCAATAAGGAAAAGAGGGTTGACACTTTCATGTACATGTGCAGAATGTAGGTATAGATGGAATCATATTATAAAAAAAGGGTGCCCAGAGTGCAAAAATTGAGCTTCCTTTGGGAAGTCTCCAGCAGGAACCATCCCATTGGATAACCAATCCATGAGAGAGCAACAGGCTCTCTCTTTAACACCATCTAGGAGGATGTAAGTATGTCTGTAGTTATAACTAGTACGTGGATATATTTAGGAATTGTACGTTTACAACTTTGTTGACAACTTTAATAAATCTACTAAAATTAGTGAACTTTGTTCTTGTGATTGTACGTGTTACTCCCTGTCTAGGGGGCCAGCAGGGGTTAGGCACCCAGCACACAGTCTAGGGGGCTGGCAGGGGGTTGAGGATCCTGCAGGCAGCCTAGGGGGCTCACTGCGTCAGCAGGAAATCCCACCGCAACACGCTGACCGCAGTTCGGATGTCCCTGCGGCCAGACTACAGTTGGCTATCCCTGGGCTCCTTCCTCCCCTCCACTCCGGGTGTGCCTGAATCCCAGGGCTGGCCTCAGTCTCCTCGGGTAGACTGCCAGTGGCAATCCCAGCAGCTCCTCAGCATCAGGCGTGCCTGGCAATCCTGGTTCCTGGGTTCAGGAACAGCAGAAGTCTTCCACGGTTCCAGCTCCAGGCTGGAAGCATCTGCCTCCCTTGGCAGCTCCAGCTCAACTGAGGTGCAGGGCCCACGTCTTTTATGCTTCTGGTTCCTGTCCCACCCTTCCACTTTCAGCATGGTGGTCTGGGCCTTCCAGATTCCTCCCACTAGGGGGCGTTTGGCTCTTCCTTGATGTCAATCTGTGAGGGAGGCCATGCCCCTTTGCTACACTTGCCTATGGTTTCATGTATTCCTATGAGCTCTAAAGCTACAACGAACAGAGATACCTCTGTTGAACTTGAAATTGTAGCCACCAGAGCTGAACCCACTGTAATTAACATTAAATAAAATAAAAGGCTACAGAATTGGCACCCAAGATGAAGCCAGAGATAACACACAAAACCAGTGGAAAGAAAGGTCCAAGGAAAAATAGGTCAAAAGTCTAAATAGACTAAAAGGGAGGCTTCCTGCTTTTGCTTATCCTGGCTTGCATTTTATGTCATTTTGTTTGTCTATGTGATGTTGTTAGAATTGAGCTGAGGGGAAAGTTGCGTATGGTACCAAAATAGGGAATTAGCAGTTGTGTGTGAGGGTCCCAGCACTCATGTACAGGTAGAAACCCTATCAGGCATGGCAGAGTGAGTCAGATACTTTGCTGTCATCCATCATTAATAAACTCCCCAAACTTTGGACTCCTCTGGACTGCACCGCCAATGAAGGATCAAGGAAAACTTTGTGGGGTCACTGCCCCTCCTCTTGGTGGACTCCAGCTGCAAACAGCTGAAGGAGAAGCAAGCACCACAAGACCTTCTCAATAGAAAAAATCCCTATAAAATAGTTATTAGGACCCAGGAAGGGGTACCTTCTACTATTTTTCTAAGGGAATTATGAAACAAAATAAAGTATCTGTTCAGGCATTTGTTTAAACAGACCCATAAATGCCCTTGGAGACCTTTGTGCGAGATTACATTAAAACCCATGGGGGAGGGTTAGTAAAAAAACCAAGTAATGGAGTTCTTTGGGCACACAAAAATCCATGACATTTGATGTGTTCCCTCTTTGAAAAGGAAAAATTAAAGATAAAAGCTTAAGAGGTGAAAGGAATAGCCATGGATTGTGTCTATATGGCATGTAATATCCTGGAAAGAAAATTTAAGAGAAAAGTAGAGCAACTGGAAGAGGCAAAACAAGCCTTATCCAAAGAGCAGAAGACCAGTAGCACTTTAAAAGAACAGCTTAGTCGTACAAGGGAAGTAAATTCCGTACTCCTTTGTCAAAGGAATAGTCTTGCAAAAGACCTGACTTACAGTAAACAACAGTTACAAAAGGCTGGGTATAAAATTATGATGTGAAAAGAAAGAGCACTAGGTCAGACATTCATTTGGGCAAGAAGTGAGAGTAGCAGAGTTAGATCACAGAACATAGGCATTAGAACAAACCTGTGACATTCTAAAGAATAGGTACCGTCAGGTAATAAATATTAAAGGTGAAAATGGGCAGACACCTCAAAAAGATCAGAAGAATGACTATATGGAAATGGAGTTGCCACCTGTATATGTTGTGAATATGTGGCCCAAAGTCCTCAGTTTTGCACACACAGGAACTATTGTTGTTAGTAGAGATAATCACATCCATATGCATACGGTAAGAACAGAGATTGCACCTTCTTTGAAGGTCAGAAGAATGTAGTTCATTTTGTGAACCAATTTGCATGCTCCTATGTACACTGAATTTACCCACTAATTGCTTATGTGAATACATGATCTGTATGTATATGCTTGTGATTAGCGATGATTCTAACTGGTCATGTGTGTACACAAGTGCCTTAGTAATGGTCACAAATGGCTTATTTATACAATTAGGAGCATATAAACGAATGCTTGTAAATTAAATATTGATCTTGAAAATATGGACCTTAAAAATCTACATTAAAAATAATCAAGGAATACTTGGTATGGTTTTCTGTGGGCTGGCTGTCTATAAATTGGAAATCCCAGTTTCTAATTTAAAAGCAACTTTTATATATAGCTTCATAATTCCCCAATATGAAATACACCCTTTTCTAACCTGGGAATTCATGCATATATATTACTCTGTAGCATATTAAGTCATCTGCTGGCTTTTCTTCTCTGCTTCATTCTTTGCAAATTGCAGTAGATCCTGTCTGTTGTGATTCCAAGAGTCAGGATACCTTGTGCTCAACAAAATTTCCAACACATTTCTTTTTTTAAAAAAAAATCTTTGCCACTTATTACAATTTAGGCAGATCATTTTCACCCACAAGCAATTTTCAGTGTTGCAATGTTTCTATTTTACTGGCAGCTTGCAACACATGAATTTAGAGAGAAACTCTCTTTTCGGGGGGAGAGAATTAGGAAGTTTATAGGAGCAATGTCATGCCTGTGTGAGTGCAACTATTTCATTAGCAAAAGAAAAGTTTTAAAATATCTGAAAGGAACACTCGTGGTGACTCTGATATCACAGCAGAATGGGTTTTATTGTAAAAGTGATACTTAAAACTGATTTAGGATTTTCAAGGGGATTATTCCAAAATTACAAACTGAGATGGTTTTTTGGATGACAAATTATTTCTTTCCATATATGTTCTTATGCCATGCTAATCACCATAGTATTTGAGCACCTTCTAATAGTGCATTAAGTGACATGACTAACATCTGTCACATTTGTTCTCTTTCTAGGGAAAGAAATGTATGCAGTAGAATGTCTTGTATTTGTAGGACATCTTTATTATTTTTTTTTTAAATGTTGCTATGTATTTGTATTTGGCCTTGAACTTGAACGGAAGGTGGTGAGGTTTGTGATGGTCCTTAGTTCCTGGGGGAGTCCATTGAACAATCTTGGACTGGCCCCTGAGAAAGTTCTAGCACTGAGGAATACTGTGTAATGAGCCAGCAGATAGCCTAGGCAACATTTAAGCCCTCAAGAAGATGTAAATGGGACATAAACCTTGTGCTGGTCCTCTGCATAGGGGTAAATTTCACTTATTGGCCTCATTCTTACTCCTAAAGAGCTCTTTGCCCCACTCTGCCAGTGTAAAGAGGCAGTGATGGGGTGTCTGCCTCACACAGGGAAAAGCAGGTTCAGTGAGGTCACCTGGGGAAGAGCCAGGGCTTGAAAGGCTGATTGAAGATGGAGCCCAGCTGAGAAGGAATAGGTGGGGTTGGTATAAAGCCAGGAAGTTGGCAACAGAAAGGGACTGCAAGGGAAGAAGTCTGCAGTCACTCCATGGGAGAAGGGAAGTGTGTTTGGGGCTACAGATTTAGTTAGTGTGCAGTCACTCCATGGGAGGAGGGAGTTTGGGCTGATAACCCAGAGAAGAGGGAGGCCAGAAGATAAGAGCAGAAAAGTAGGAAGGAGTGCAGGGGAAACGGAAACAGGGTCTTAGTGCAATCAGACCATAGTTGCTGGACATAGGGTCCCTGGGCTGGAACCTGGAGTAGTGGTTTGGCTTGGGTCTCCCTACTAGCCACTGAGGAAGTGGGATAGACAGGGCAATGGAGCTGAAGACTGCTTGGGACAGTTGGGCAATAGGACTTAGATACCCTGGAATTGGAGGACTATAGTAACCAGGGTGGAGAGCTGAGTCATGAACAAGGAGTACCCCAAGTCCCAGAGATAGAGGAGCCATGGTGCAAGGAAAGGGTTGTTGCACATGGAAGGAGCTAATCTCCTATGCAGCCAGGAGGAGGTATCCTAGCAGTGAGTGAACCCCATTACAGGAGCCTTAAAGTGTAATAAGTATAATTTACACCCACATAAAGACTGCTCTCTATTGCCAGAGTGGTGGAAAGGTACCTTTGTGTACATTAGAATCAGGTGAATTGTAAATAGAAATAGGGTGGAACTGAAATACATGCTACTCACTGGTGTTGCCATGTGTTCCTATACCCATTAAAGAAGCAAGTGATGGCCCAGTAATACAGGTTACCAGCTTCAGCACATACATACCAATTGTAGCCACTGGAAGATCCTGCTTGCATCAGAAGAATATTCATTGGCACCCTTCTATCACCTCCAACAGTTATCTTAGAGTCTCTTCTGATGTAAATGGTGCATGAGGGGTTCCCACAAACACACCGCACAGCTTTACAGGGGTGTTAACACATAGCATGACAGGAGGTACAGTACATGCCCTATTTTTTTGCCATTAGAGCATGATATGACTCCCTACTCTAGGGTTAGGGTTCCTGGGAGTAGGGCTCCCCAACCTAGGGTTAGGGTTCCTGTGGGTAGGGTACTAGGAGCTAGGGTTAGGGTTCCCAGGGGTAGGTCTTCCTGCCTTATGGTTAGTGGTCCTGTGGGTAGCATACTTGTAGCTAGAGTTAGGGTTCCTATGCATTGAGTTTCTGGCCCTAGGGATAGGGTTCCTATGCATATGGCTCCCTGCCGTAGGGTTAGGGTGATACCAGAGAAACTCTCCAGCCTCCATTTTGTGTGCTAAATAAGCAGGAGTCATGTCACCCTAAGATGGAAGCTGCAGATCCTGAGCATGCTCGGTGCAAAAGTAGGGGGAAAATCAGTTATGAAACAACATAAAATTGGCAGAAAGCCTAGGAGTGCTAAGATGGCACTTTGGCAAAAAGCCAAGTGAGGTGAAAGGGTGTTGGCAAAAGCCAGATAGGGTAAGGTCAAATGAGGTAATCATAACTCTGAAGTAAAAACTATGGCAGTGAGCATGTGCAGAATATTGGCATACGTCCAGGAATGACAGCATAAAAGGCAGTATAAAAAGCAGATAGGAGTGAAACAGAAGAGCAAGAGAGCAAAAGCAGGAGCAGGAGAAGACAGAGACAGAATGGAGGAGAGGAGCGAGGCCGAGCAGAGCAGAGCAAAGATTAAAATACAGATGAAGTGCAACAGCGAACGCAGAGGGCACAGCTGAAGACAACAGAACAGAGTAAGCCTGCCAATTACAATTATAATATCAGTATAGTACAGGGAAGGGTAGTATATAGTATTAATTTGTGTGATAATAAAAATGATAAAATTCTGTTAAGTGCAACTTACTTATGTAAAAATTTAGAGTACGTTTTAAAAACTGCTGTCTGTGATATATAGCAGACTGGCCATCCATTACAGAGCACAGCACTTAGAATTCTTTAAGTTATTAGTGCGGTTTAAGTGCTCTCATCACTTGCAGTAAGAGATCTGTGTTCAAGATTTGTGTCTTATTTTGGATTTTAGATTATACTGCATTAGGGATTATTAGTTACATAAATAAAAAGATACTTTGTTCTGGAAAGAACATTGCCTATGTAAATCACTTTATCAGAGGGTTTCATCTGTCTCCTACAAATGTTTCCTTGAGTATTCTGAAGAGCCATACCCCAGGAAGAGCAGATAAAGGGGGTAATAGTCAGGTTGTTCTAGGGGTGCCTCAAAGCCTAAATTTTGGTGTAACAAGGGTTCCTATGGGTAGGTTACTTGGAGCTAGGCTTAGAGTTCCTATGGGTAGGTTCACCCCCACAGGTAGGTGTTGCTCTGGGAAGGGCTCCCTGCCCTACGGATAGGGTCCTATGGGTAGGGTACTTGGAACGAGAGTTAGAGTTCCTATGGGAAGGGATCGCTGTCCAGGTGTAAGGTTCTTGGAGCTAGAGCTAGGGTTCCTATGGGTAAGGCAGTCATTCTTAATCTGTTTGCGATCAACAATCTCTGGGAACTGATCCACCCTAAATGGTGAGTAGTCACTCCTCTCTTGTTTCCAATCAACAGATTCCACAAACAGAACAGCTCTGAAAGGAAAACAGTCAGTGCCTCTTATTTGCAATGCAGAAGCTCAGTGAACTGATGGGCACGGAATGGTCAGTATTCACTCCTCACTTGTTTGCAAAGAAGAATCTCTGCGAACTGATCAGTCCTGAATGGTCAGCAGTAAATTCTAATCTTTTTGCAAACAGCAGTCTCCAAGAATGGACCAGCCCTGAATGGTCAGTAGTCTCTCCTATCTTGTTTCCCTTCAACAATACCAACAAATTGATTAGTTTGGAGTGGCAAGCAGACACGTTGACTCTCTTATAATGAAGCAAGTCCATGAGGTGGTTAGTCTGGAATGGTCAGGAGTAACTCAAAACTTGTGTGCAATCAGCACCAATTATGAATTATGGAAGTTTACTTCTAACTTGTGTGTAATTAACAATCAATGCAAGCTGCTCCGCCCTGAATGCTCAGCAGTGATTCCTAACTTTTTTGCAAGGAAGAATCTCTGTGAATTCATTAGTTCTGAATGGTCAGAAATCATGCCTAACTTTGCCATGAACAATCTGGCCAAACTCATCATCCCTAAAAGATTACCAGTCACTCCTAACTTGTTTGCAATTAAGAATCTCCATGAATTGATCAGTGCTGAATGCTCTGCAGGCACAATTAACTATTTTTGCAGTGAAGAAAATCCCAAACTGATAAGCCCTGAATGCTCATCCAGGACTCCTAACTTGTTTGCAGTCAACAAACTTATCAGCCCTGAGGTAAGAAATCACTTCTCTCTTGTTTGCAATGAAGAAGGTCTGTAACCTGATCAGCCCGGAACAGTCAGCTTTTCCTCCTAACTGGTTTGCAATAGCAAATCTCCCCAAAGTCATTAGCCCTGAACGGTCAGCTGTCTTTCCTTACTTGTTTGTCATTGAGAATCTCTGCGAACTAATAAGCCCTGAATTGTCTGCAGTTTTTCCAAACCTGTGTGCCACCAACAATGTCTGTGAACTGATCAGCCCTGAATGATCAGAAGTCATTCCTAAAGTCTCTGCAATCAACAAACTCAGTGAACTTACCAGCCTTGAATGTAAGCTGACACTGCTAAATTGTTTGCAATGAAGAATCACCACGAAATGAAGACCTGAATGCTGACCATTCACTCCTAAGTTATTTGCAATGAAGAAGCTCAGCAATATGATTAGCCCAGAATGGCCAACTGTTCCTCCTAACTGGTTTGCTAGGACAAATCTCTGTGAAGTGATCAGCCCTGAATGGCCAGCAGTAAATTCTAACTATTTTGCAATTGACAATTTCCAAGAACGGATTAGCCCTGAATGGTCAATAGTCTCTCCTATCTTGTTTCGCTTTAACAATACCCACAAATGGATTATCCTGGAATGGCAAGCAGACACACGTGATGTGTTTACAATGAAGCAAGTCCGGGAGTTGATTAGGCTGGAATGGTCAGCAATGTGCACTAATTTGTCCTGAATTTATCAGAATTTGCTTCTAACTTTTTTGCAGTGAAGAATTTCCATAGGCATTAAGATCGGTGATCTCTTGCTCTCAGACCTTGACTATGCAGATGACATTATTTTTCTAGTACAGAGCCCTGACAGGTTTCGCAAGGCACTTCAGCAAATGGAAGAGGAGTTGGCTAAGGTTGGCCTCCATGTTTTGTGGTCAAAGACAAAGCTTTAAAATCAAGGATCAGGTCCACTTGTGACCCCAATCTCTTGAAATAATGAAACTGTTGAAGCAGTCTCCAGCTTTTGCTATTTGGGTTCTGTACTCACCAGTTCCTCCAGCTCTCACATGGAGGTTCATTGCAGCATCTGCCATGGGTTGTTTACAGCAAATATGGAATCAACATACTTCGGCACAACAAACATGTTCATGATCTATTTGAGTTGTATCCTCTCCATACTGCTGTATGGTTGTGAAACGTGGATACTATGCCACTCAGACTGGGCAAAGTTGGAGGCTTTCCACACAAAATGCCAACGTTGTATATTGGGCATAAAGTGGAACGGCTTCATTTTGTAATGCAGATATTTATGGTCACTCCGGTCTACGGACTACTAGGAACATTGTCCTCAGATGGTGTCTTGCGCTTTTCGGACATGTTGTGAGAAAGCCACAAGACTTTTCCAGTGAACGCCATTCTCTGGGTGGCTTGTAACATCCAGGATAAAATTCCACCACCCAAGAAGTGGAGGCAGCCCAGAGGTAGACCCCCTATTACATGGCTGCATCAAGACTGTTCCGACATTGGACTCTTGACTCATTGAGCCCTTGCGGCTGCACAGAAATGGATCTAATGACGAATGATCACTGCGGCCGACTGTTTGGCTAAGTGTTGAAGAAGAATCTCTGTGAAGTGCTCTACTCTGAATGGTCAGAAGCCACTCCTAACTTGCTTGCAATGAAGAATCACTACAAACTGATCAGCAATGAATGGTCAACAGTGACTACTAACTTGTTTGCATTGAGGAACATCTGTGAACTGATCAGCAACGAATGATCAGAAGTGACTTCTAACTTGTTTTCTATCAACAGTCTCCATGAACTCATCAGCTCTGAATGGCCAACTGTCACGACTAAGTTATTTGCAATCAATAATCTTTGCAAGCTGGCCATCCCTGCATGGGCTGTAGTTTCTTCTATCTAGTTTCCCTTCAACAAAATCCGTGAACTTATTCAGGCTTGAATATTCAGGGGTCACTCCTTACCTGTTTCTAATTGTCAAGGTCCATGATTTGATCAGTCCTGAATTGATCCCTCACCCTAGCTCCAAGTACCGTACTCCATAGGAACCCAACCTTAGGGTGTGGAGCTATATCCTTGAGAACCCAAACCCTATGGCAGTGATCCCTGCCCATTGGAACCCTAACCTAATGCCAAGTACCCTACCAATAGGAATACTAACTCTATGGTGGAGAGGCCTACCCATAGGAACATTAATCATAGGATGGGGAGCCCTTCCCATAGGAACCCTAACCCTAGCTCCAAGTACTGTAGGCATAGGAACTCTAACTCTAGGGTGGATAGCCCTAACCATAGGAACCCTAATCCTAGCTCCAAGTACCATTGCATAGGAACCCTAACCCTACAGCAGGGAGCCCTACCCATAGCAACTGTAACTTTAGGATGTGGAGCCCTACCTGCTGCTTCAGGTACCCTATTGACAGGAATACGAACCGTAGGGAGGGGAGCCCTAGCCATAGGAACCCTAACCCTAGATCCAAGTACGCTACCCTCAGGAAACCTAACTCAGGGTTGGGGTTACCATGGGTAAGGCTTCCCATCCTTGGGATAGGGTTCCTATGGGTAGAGTATTTGGAGCTAGGATTATGGATCCTAGGGTTACCTGCCCTAGAGTTAGAGTTGCTAGGTGTAGGGTACTTGGAGCTATTGTTAGAGCTTCTGTGGGAAAGGGTCTCTGCCCTAGGGTTATTTTTTCTATTTGTAGAGCTTCCTGCCATAGGGGTAGGGCTCCTATAGGTGGGCTCCCCACCCTAGGCTTAATTTTCCTATGTGTAGGGTACTTGGAGCCAGGATTAGGGTTTCTATGAGTAGGACACTTTGAGCTAGGGTTAGGGTTCCTATGGGTTGGTACCATTGTTACCTATGGTAGGATACTTGGAGTGAGGGTTAGGGTTCACATTGGTAGGGGTCCCAACCCTATGGTAAGGGTTCCTATGGGTAGGGCTCCTCGCCCTAGGGTAAATTTTCCTCTGGGTAGGGCTTCCTGTCCTGGGGTTTGGGACCTATGGACAGGGTACTTGAAGCTATGGTTAGGGTTCCTATGGGTAGGTTAGTTCGAGATAGGGTTAGGGATACTATGGGTAGGCTCCCCTTGACAGTAATGGTTTCTATGGGTAGGATAGTTGAATGTAGGAGTGGAGTTCCTTTGGGTGGAGATCCCTCTCCTAGGGTTAGGATTCCTAGGGGTAGGGTCATTGGAGTGCATAGATCACTGTGGCCTAAGGTTAGGGGTCCTATGGCTAGGACTCTCTGCCATAGGATTTGGGCTCCTATGGGTAGGGCTCCCTACCCTTTGGGTAGGTTTACAATGGGTAGGGGTACTTGTAGCTAGGGTTGTGATTCTTATGCGTAGGTCACCTGGTGCTAGGGCTATGTATGATTCATGTGGGTAGGGCTCCCCACCCTACATTTAGGGTTTTTGTGGGTAGAGTACTTGGAGCTAGGGTTAAGGTTGCAATTGGTAGGTGTGACATGCCCCAGGGTACAATCTGGATTGTTGAACAGTGGTGTCCCCAGAACTCTCTAGCCTGGGGTGCGTTGCTTAAATAGCCACTCCTGGTCTGCTCAAGCACCCTTCAGCATGTCAATTCACTGCCTGCTAAATACATGAACTCTTTCCCAGCCACTCATGAACTACGTAGAGGGAGACACCTACAAATTCTTAGTCCCAGCCTTGTTCCTCAGAAATGTTCATCTTGTGTTGGATCATATTAAAGAAGTTCTGTATTTAAATCACAAATGAGTTTGATTCTCCATACTTTAAATTCCAGGGTATTACTAATTAAGAGGTCTCTTGGGTTTTGGTACTGTTTCTCTCCCTTTCTGTGTGAAACTTGCAAGCTGCTAATTGTGTTAGTACATTCTAAGACAGAGTCTGTTCTCAAACCAATTCTTTGTAACAATAACTATTCACGCAGAGAGAGACTCAAAGCAATACTCTGTAACAACAGAAACAGCACCCAGAGACTCCCCGCCCTTTTGTTGTATTCACCTCGCTTTGTTAACAATTGTGATTAAAATAGAGATAGAGGATGTATGTGGATGGATGCTTGGTGTGGATAATAACTGAATGATCAGGGAGGTGCCAGCCTAAGAATCCAGTGTCCATCGGCTGAAGAAGGCGACAAGTGGAAATAACCACAGGATCCCCGGAGGGCAAACTGGAATCCACCCGACAGCCTCAAGAATGGGAGAACCAAAGAACAAGATAACATCTGGCAGCACGGAGCCATCAGGAATGTGCCATCTGCTGATTGATTCAGCAACAGCATGATGAAGCAATTCCCATAGACTGGCATAGGAAGAAATTCCTATAAAAATGGACTCTAGAAAGGGAGAACTTTGGGATCTGATTCTGCAAACCAACTTCCAGGAGCATCAAATGAGCATCTGACAAGGCCCTGCTCCCTCCTCATGTCCAGGCCACCTGGCCAGTGGTTTGGCATGAGCAACTCTAAGGCTGGTAACTATGATAACAACCTTGCAGAACCTCTGTGTGTGTGTGTGTGTGTGTGTGTGTATGAATGAATGAATGTGTGAATAAATATGAAATTGAATGGAATGTTATAGCTATAACTAACTGCTTACTATGATTCTTTCTGTATTCACAATAAATGTGGCATTTTGCCTTTTCCCCCTTTAATAAGATCCTGCTGGTTTTTATTTTATTGGTATAACACTTGCACTGCTCAGTAGTCTCCTAGACAGTGTAAGCTCATAAAGAGTCTGTCATTCCAACACTGGCTAATGATTTTGCACCAATCTTGTTATCCCAAATGGAGTTTACCACACATTTCAGTACAAACACACACTAGTTAATATAAAACAATACAATAAGTTTATTAATGACAGACAGATTTTAAGTTATTACAAGTGATAAGGCATACAAGTCAGAATTGGTTACAAAAGAAATAAAAAGATAAAAATGCAAACTAATTCCTAACTTTACCAAGCTAATAGACTTAAAAGTCAAAGGGTCTGTCTCACCATTAGCTGCAGTCAATTTCATAGGCTGGATCTCCTGCCAGCCTGGGACTCCCCCCGCCAAGTTCAATTCTTTGAGCATCATTAATGTCATGAACAGAGGGATGGGAAGAGGAGAGGGGTGATGTGGAGGTCACTATCTTTGATTATTATACCCTCTTCCTGTTTTTGAGGATTACCCCCTGCTGGGGTGTAGACAAACAGTGTCTGGTACACGTGAGATTTGAAACATTCCTGTGATGTATTGTAAATTTCTTGTTATACCTTCCCATTGCTGAAAAATGGCCAGTTAAGCAGGTAATGGCTCCATAGCACCTTGCTGGCATGCTAGTGTGTTTTTGTCTCTGAGAAATTGGTTTGTGGGCATTACCAAGAACTACAACAAAATTCAGTAACAGTCATACAGCAAAATCTCTTAATTTTACATGCAGTGTTGTTGCACACATTTCAATGGGATAATAATATTCAGAAGATTGAGTTTTCAAATGATACCTCACAAAATGTATTTTGTACAAAATATATCATAACCATACAAAAGTGGTGAACGTGGGGTACTGGGTATCACATGAGAGACAGGGTGTCACAGTAGGAATCCCTGCCTTATGGTTAGGGTTCCTATGGGTAGGTAGTTAGAGCTAGGGTAAGGTTTCGATGAGTAGGACTCCCACCCTTGGGTTAGGATTCCAATGGATAGGGCTCCCCAGAGTAGCATTGTTCCAAAGTAGAGAGCTCCTCAGGCTAGAAATAGGGTTCCATAGGTTGGGGTTCCCCTGGCTAGGATTTGGGCTCTATAGGGTGTTGGTCCCTGGGCTTGTGTAAGGGATCCATAGGTTTGGGCTCAATGCACTAAAGTTAGGGTTCCACAGGTTAGGGATCCCAGGGCTAGGGTTATCATTCCAAAGGGCAGGACAGATGGCCAGGATCCCCTGGGGGACTAACATGAAGGGGAAGGGAGTCCAGGAGAGCTGGCTGTATTTCAAGGAATCCCTGTTGAGGTTACAGGGACAAACCATCCCGATGAGTCGAAAGAATAGTAAATATGGCAGGCGACCAGCTTGGCTTAATGGTGAAATCCTAGCGGATCTTAAACATAAAAAAGAAGCTTACAAGAAGTGGAAGGTTGGACATATGACCAGGGAAGAGTATAAAAATATTGCTCGGGCATGTAGGAAAGATATCAGGAGGGCCAAATCGCACCTGGAGCTGCAGCTAGCAAGAGATGTCAAGAGTAACAAGAAGGGTTTCTTCAGGTATGTTGGCAACAAGAAGAAAGCCAAGGAAAGTGTGGGCCCCTTACTGAATGAGGGAGGCAACCTAGTGACAGAGGATGTGGAAAAAGCTAATGTACTCAATGCTTTTTTTTGCCTCTGTTTTCACTAACAAGGTCAGCTCCCAGACTGCTGCGCTGGGCATCACAGAATGGGGAAGAGATGGCCAGCCCTCTGTGGAGATAGAGGTGGTTAGGGACTATTTAGAAAAGCTGGACGTGCACAAGTCCATGGGGCCAGACGAGTTGCATCCGAGAGTGCTGAAGGAATTGGCGGCTGTGATTGCAGAGCCCTTGGCCATTATCTTTGAAAACTCGTGGCGAACGGGGGAAGTCCCGGATGACTGGAAAAAGGCTAATGTAGTGCCAATCTTTAAAAAAGGGAAGAAGGAGGATCCTGGGAACGAGAGGCCAGTCAGCCTCACCTCAGTCCCTGGAAAAATCATGGAGCAGGTCCTCAAAGAATCAATCCTGAAGCACTTACATGAGAGGAAAGTGATCAGGAACAGTCAGCATGGATTCACCAAGGGAAGGTCATGCCTGACTAATCTAATCGCCTTTTATGATGAGATTACTGGTTCTGTGGATGAAGGGAAAGCAGTGGATGTATTGTTTCTTGACTTTAGCAAAGCTTTTGACACGGTCTCCCACAGCATTCTTGTCAGCAAGTTAAGGAAGTATGGGCTGGATGAATGCACTATAAGGTGGGTAGAAAGCTGGCTAGATTGTCGGGCTCAACGGGTAGTGATCAATGGCTCCACGTCTAGTTGGCAGCCGGTGTCAAGTGGAGTGCCCCAGGGGTCGGTCCTGGGGCCGGTTTTGTTCAATATCTTCATAAATGATCTGGAGGATGGTGTGGATTGCACTCTCAGCAAATTTGCGGATGATACTAAACTGGGAGGAGTGGTAGATACGCTGGAGGGGAGGGATAGGATACAGAAGGACCTAGACAAATTGGAGGTTTGGGCCAAAAGAAATCTGATGAGGTTCAATAAGGATAAGTGCAGGGTCCTACACTTAGGATGGAAGAATCCAATGCACCGCTACAGACTAGGGACTGAATGGCTAGGCAGCAGTTCTGCGGAAAAGGACCTAGGGGTGACAGTGGACGAGAAGCTGGATATGAGTCAGCAGAGTGCCCTTGTTGCCAAGAAGGCCAATGGCATTTTGGGATGTATAAGTAGGGGCATAGCGAGTAGATCGAGGGACGTGATCGTTCCCCTCTATTCGACACTGGTGAGGCCTCATCTGGAGTACTGTGTCCAGTTTTGGGCCCCACACTACAAGAAGGATGTGGATAAATTGGAGAGAGTCCAGCGAAGGGCAACAAAAATGATTAGGGGTCCAGAGCACATGACTTATGAGGAGAGGCTGAGGGAGCTGGGATTGTTTAGTCTGCAGAAGAGAAGAATGAGGGGGGATTTGATAGCTGCTTTCAACTACCTGAAAGGGGGTTCCAAAGAGGATGGCTCTAGACTGTTCTCAATGGTAGCAGATGACAGAACGAGGAGTAATGGTCTCAAGTTGCAATGGGGGAGGTTTAGATTGGATATTAGGAAAAACTTTTTCACTAAGAGGGTGGTGAAACACTGGAATGCGTTACCTAGGGAGGTGGTAGAATCTCCTTCCTTAGAGGTTTTTAAGGTCAGGCTTGACAAAGCCCTGGCTGGGATGATTTAACTGGGACTTGGTCCTGCTTCGAGCAGGGGGTTGGACTAGATGACCTTCTGGGGTCCCTTCCAACCCTGATATTCTATGATTCTATGATTCTATGACTCCCTGAGCTAGGGTTCAGGTTCAGAAGAGTAGGACTTTCAGGACTAGGATTAGGGTTCCAAAGGATAGGGATCCCCTTGCGAGGGCTAGGGATCCATAGGGCAATGCTCCTCGGGCTTGGGTTAGGAATCCATAGGGTGGGGCTCCCTGGGCTAGGGTTCTATAGGTTAGGACTCCTCAAGCTAGGGTTAGTGTTTTGAAGGGGAGGCATCCCCAGGTGAGGGTTAAGGTTACAAAGAGGAGGGTTCTCTGGGCTATTTTTGGGACCTATAATTTAGGGCTCCTTGAACTAAGGTTAGGGTTCAAAATGGTAGGGGTCCCTAATCTAGGGCTAGAGTTCCAAAGGCTAGGGCTCCCCAGGGGAAGGTTAAGGATCCCAAGAGTAAGCCCTGGTCTACACTAGGACTTAGGTCGAATTTAGCAGAGTTAAATCGATGTAAACCTGCACCCGTCCACACGATGGAGCCCTTTTTTCGACTTAAAGGGCTCTTAAAATCGATTTCCTTACTCCACCCCTGACAAGTGGATTAGCGCTTAAATCGGCCTTGCCGGGTCGAATTTGGGGTACTGTGGACACAATTTGACGTTATTGGCCTCCGGGAGCTATCCCAGAGTGCTCCATTGTGACCGCTCTGGACAGCACTCTCAACTCAGATGCACTGGCCAGGTAGACAGGAAAAGAACCACGAACTTTAGAATCTCATTTCCTGTTTGGCCAGCGTGGCAAGCTGCAGGTGACCATGCAGAGCTCATCAGCAGAGGTGACCATGATGGAGTCCCAGAATCGCAAAAGAGCTCCAGCATGGACTGAACGGGAGGTATGGGATCTGATCGCTGTAAGGGGAGAGGAATCCGTGCTATCAGAACTCCGTTTCAGTTTTCGAAATGCCAAAACCTTTGTCAAAATCTCCCAGGGCATGAAGGACAGAGGCCATAACAGGGACCCGAAGCAGTGCCGCTTGAAACTTAAGGAGCTGAGGCAAGCCTACCAGAAAACCAGAGAGGCGAACGGCTGTTCCGGGTCAGAGCCCCAAACATGCCGCTTCTATGATGAACTGCATGCCATTTTAGGGGATTCAGCCACCACTACCCCAGCCGTGTTGTTTGACTCCTTCAACGGAGATGGAGGCAACACGGAAGCAGGTTTTGGGGATGAAGAAGATGATGATGAGGTTGTAGATAGCTCACAGCAAGCAAGCGGAGAAACCAGTTTTCCTGACAGCCAGGAACTGTTTCTCACCCTGGACCTGGAGCCAGTACCGCCCGAACCCACCCAAGGCTGCCTCCTGGACCCGGCAGGCGGAGAAGGGACCTCCGGTGAGTGTACCTTTTAAAATACTATACATGGTTTAAAAGCAAGCATGTGAAAGGATTAATTTGCCCTGGCATTTCTGGCTCTCCTGGATGTACTCCCAAAGCCTTTGCAAAAGGTTTCTGGGGAGGGCAGCCTTTTTGCGTCCTCCACGGTAGGATGCTTTACCACTCCAGGCCAGTAGCACGTACTCGGGAATCATTGTACAACAAAGCATTGCAGTGTATGTTTGCTGGCGTTCAAACAACATCCGTTCTTTATCTCTCTGTGTTATCCTCAGGAGAGTGAGATATCATTCATGGTCACCTGGTTGAAATAGGGTGCTTTTCTTCAGGGGACACTCAGAGGTGCCCGTTCCTGCTGGGCTGTTTGCCTGTGGCTGAACAGAAATGTTCCCCGCTGTTAGCCACGGGGAGGGGGGAGGGGTTAGCCACGCGGTGGGGGGAGGCAAAATGCGACCTTGTAACGAAAGCACATGTGCTATGTATGTAATATTAACAGCAAGGTTTACCCTGAAAGAGTGTAGCCATTGTTTTATAAAATGTGTCTTTTTAAATACCGCTGTCCCTTTTTTTTTCTCCACCAGCTGCATGTGTTTCAATGATCACAGGATCTTCTCCTTCCCAGAGGCTATTGAAGATTAGAAAGAAAAAAAAACGCACTCGTGATGAAATGTTCTCTGAGCTCATGCTGTCCTCCCACACTGACAGAGCACAGACGAGTGCGTGGAGGCAAATAATGTCAGAGTGCAGGAAAGCACAAAATGACCGGGAGGAGAGGTGGCGGGCTGAAGAGAGTAAGTGGCGGGCTGAAGACAGGGCTGAAGCTCAAATGTGGCGGCAGCGTGATGAGAGGAGGCAGGATTCAATGCTGAGGCTGCTGGAGGATCAAACCAATATGCTCCAGTGTATGGTTGAGCTGCAGCAAAGGCAGCTGGAGCACAGACTGCTGCTACAGCCCCTGTGTAACCAACCACCCTCCTCCCCAAGTTCCATAGCCTCCTCACCCAGACGCCCAAGAACGTGGTGGTGGGGCCTCTGGCCACCCAGCCACTCCACCACAGAGGATTGTCCAAAAAACAGAAGGCTGGCATTCAATAAATTTTAAAATTGTAAACTTTTAAAGTGCTGTGAGGCATTTTCCTTCCCTCCTCCACCACCCCTCCTGGGCTACCTTGGTAGTCATCTCCCTATTTGTGTGATGAATGAATAAAGAATGCATGAATGTGAAGTAACAATGACTTTATTGCCTCTGCAAGCGGTGATCGAAGGGAGGAGGGGAGGGTGGTTAGCTTACAGGGAAGTAGAATGAACCAAGGGGCGGGGGGTTTCATCAAGGAGAAACAAACAGAACTTTCACACCGTAGCCTGTCCAGTCATGAAACTGGTTTTCAAAGCTTCTCTGATGCGTACCGTGCCCTCCTGTGCTCTTCTAACCGCCCTGGTGTCTGGCTGCGCGTAACCAGCAGCCAGGCAATTTGCCTCAACCTCCCACCCCACCATAAACGTCTCTCCCTTACTCTTACAGATATTGTGGAGCGCACAGCAAGCAGTAATAACAGTGGGAATATTGGTTTCGCTGAGGTCTAAGCGAGTCAGTAAACTGTGCCAGCGTGCTTTTAAATGTCCAAATGCACATTCTACCACCATTCTGCACTTGCTCAGCCCCTGACTACTGTCCAGGCTGCCTGTGTACGGCTTCATGAGCCATGGCATTAAGGGGTAGACTGGGTCCCCAAGGATAACTATAGGCATTTCAACATCCCCAACAGTTATTTTCTGGTCTGGGAATAAAGTCCCTTCCTGCAGCTTTTGAAACAGACCAGAGTTCCTGAAGATGCGAGCGTCATGTACCTTTCCCGGCCATCCCACATTGATGTTGGTGAAATGTCCCTTGTGATCCGCCAGAGCTTGCAGCACTATTGAAAAGTACCCCTTGCGGTTTATGTACTCACCGGCTTGGTGCTCCAGTGCCAAGATAGGGATATGGGTTCCGTCTATGGCCCCACCACAGTTAGGGAATCCCATTGCAGCAAAGCCATCCACTATGACCTGCACATTTCCCAGGGTCACTACTCTTCATATCAGCAGATCTTTGATTGCGTGGGCTACTTGCATCACAGCAGCCCCCACAGTAGATTTGCCCACTCCAAATTGATTCCCAACTGACCGGTAGATGTCTGGCGTTGCAAGCTTCCACAGGGCTATCACCACTCGCTTCTTAACTGTGAGGGCTGCTCTCATCTTGGTATTCATGCGCTTCAGGGCAGGGGAAAGCAAGTCACAAAGTTCCATGAAAGTGCCCTTACGCATGCGAAAGTTTCGCAGCCACTGGGAATCGTCCCAGACCTGCAACACTATGCGGTCCCATCAGTCTGTCCTTGTTTCCCGGGCCCAGAATTGGCGTTCCACCGCATGAACCTGCCCCATTAACACCATGATGCATGCATTGGCAGGGCCCATGCTTTCAGAGAAATCTCTGTTCATGTCCTGATCACTCACGTGACCGCGCTGATGTCGCCTCCTTGCACGGTATCGCTCTGCCAGGTTCTGGTGCTGCATATACTGCTCGATAATGCATGTGGTGTTTAATGTGCTCCTAATTGCCAAAGTGAGCTGAGTGGCCTCCATGCTTGCCTTGGTATGGCGTCCGCACAGAAAAAAGGCGCGGAACGATTGTCTGCTGTTGCTCTGACGGAGGGAGGGGCGACTGACGACATGGATTACAGGGTTGGCTTACAGGGAATTAAAATCAACAAAGGGGGTGGCTTTACATCAAGGAGTATTTCAGGCAGGACTTCATGGAGGGTTCCAATAAGAAATGGTGCACCTAAGTAATTGTTCTTATTGGAACAAGAAGGTTGGTCTGGCCTCTGATTGATACATGGCTAGATTTACCTCGCAGCATCTTCTCTGTGAGTGACTGCAGTGTGACCTAGAGGAATGAGTCCCCTAGACGGGGGGGTGGGGGAGGGGGAGGGGAGAGAAGCAAATGAGTACAAAACAAATCTGGTCTATTTCTTGTTTTGTTCCACTCCATCTATCTTTTACATCTTTGGCTGGCAGCAGACGGTGCAGAAGGACTGCTAGCCATCCTCATCTCTTGCTTGCCCGGCAGAGGATGGTACAATAGGACTGCTAGCAATCCATATCACCTGCCTGCTCGCCATAAGATGGTTCAATAGGACTGACTGCAGCACTAAAGAGAATGACCTGGTCACGTCACTCCAAATTTAGTCCCTGCGCCCATGTCTGCCCAGGCACTCCTGATCGACCTCACAGAGGCGACCAGGAGCACCTCGGACATGACGATGACGGCTACCAGTCCTATTGGACCGTCTGCTGCCACAAGGCAATGGGTTGCTGCTGCTGTGTAGCAATGCAGTACCACGTCTGCCAGCACCCAGGAGACATACGGTGACGGTTACCTGAGCGGGCTCCATGCTTGCCGTGGTATGGCGTTTGCACAGGTAACTCAAGAAAAAAGGCGTGAAACGATTGTCTGCTTCTGCTTTCATGGATGGAGAGAGGGAACGGGGGCCTGACAATATGTACCCAGAACCACCCGCGACAATGTTTTAGCCCCATCAGACATTGGGATCTCAACCCAGAATTCCAATGGGCAGCGGAGACTGCGGGAACTGTGCGATAGCTACCCACAGTGCAACACTCCGGAAGTCGACGCTTGCCTCGGTACTGTGGAAGCACTCCGCCGAGTTAATGCACTTAATGCACTTAGAGCATTTTCTGTGGGGACACACACACTCGAATATATAAAAACGATTTCTAAAAAACCAACTTCTATAAATTTGACCTAATTTTGTAGTGTAGACATACCCTAAGGCTTCCTGGGCTAGGGTTAGGGCTCTAAAGTAAGATGACCATATTTTGTAAACCAAATCTGGGGACACACAGGGGTGGGAGCACAGCGAAGTACCCAAGACTGAAAATGTAAGTTTCAGGGTGTAGTGAGGCACATTTTTTTAGCACCTTCTATTTTAATAGTTGCACATATACACTACAAATACAAAACAAATGTGCATATCATCACTGCGGCTGTGATGTCACTGTACAGAAGTGCAGTCAGACACCGGTCTTCTTCTTAGAATCATAAAATCATAACATTAGAAGGGACTGCAAAGGTCATCTAGTGACCCCCTGCCAAGATGCAGGATTTGTTGTGGCTAACCAATCCAAGACTGATGACTATCCAACCTCCTTCTGAAAACCTCCAGTGAAAGAGCTCCCACAACCTCCCAAGGCAGTCTGTTCCGTTGTCCTACTCTTTTTAGTTAGTTTTTCCTGAGATTTAATCTAAATCTGCTGTGCTGTAGTTTGAACCCATTGCCTCTTCTTCTGCCATCTGTGTCAAGAGAGAACAACTTTTCTCCATCTTTTTTAAGGCAGCAGCCATTCAAGTGTTTGAAGACTGCTATCATGTCCCCTCTTAATCTCCTCTTTTCCAAACTAAACATACCCAGTTCTTTCAGCCTTTGCTCATACGACTTGCATTCCATCCCTCTGATTATCTTTGTTGCTTGCCTCTGGATCTTTTCCAGTTTCTCTACATTCTTGCTATACATTGGTGACCAAAACTGGACACAATACTCCATCTGAGGCCTAACCAGTGTGGAGCCGAGGAGTGCTATCACTTCCCATGACTTGCATGCTATCCCTCTGTTCATGCAACCTAAAATTGCATTTATTTTTTTTGAAACAGCATCTCTTTGCTGAATCACATTGAGGTGGTGATCCACCACAACTCCCAGATCCTTTTCAGCAGTGCTGCTGCCAAGTCATTTAACCCCCATTCTGTATTTGTGCATTTGGGTTTTCTTCCCTCAATGTGGCACCTTAAATTTGTCTTTGTTGAATTTCATTTTGTTGTCTAGAGCCCAGTTCTCCAATGTATCAAGATCCTGCTGAATTTTAGCTCTATCATCCAAAGTGGTGTCACCCCCCCTGCACCTTTGTGTCATCTGCAAATTTTGATCAGTGTGCTCTCTATTCCTACATCCTGGTCATTAATAAAGATGTTGAACGACAGCAGACCCAGAACAGATCCCCGTGGAACCCCACTTGAGACCTCCCTCCAATCTGACATCATCTATTCATAAAAAGAAAAGGAGTACTTGTGGCACCTTAGAGACTAACCAATTTATTTGAGCATGAGCTTTCGTGAGCTACAGCTCACTTCATCGGATGATGCACTTCACTGCATCTGATGAAGTGAGCTGTAGCTCACGAAAGCTCATGCTCAAATAAATTGGTTAGTCTCTAAGGTGCCACAAGTACTCCTTTTCTTTTTGTGAATACAGACTAACACGGCTGTTACTCTGAAACCTGTCATCTATTCATAGTTACTCTTTGTTTGTGGCTGTTTAACAGATTATGTAGCCATTTCTGCCAAGCCTGCACTTCTCCAGTTTACTTATCAGAATGTCAGCAGGACTGTGTCAAAAGCTGTCATAAATATAAAGGGAAGGGTAACCACCTTTCTGTATACAGTGCTATAAAATCCCTCCTGGCCAGAGGCAAAATCCTTTCACGTGTAAAGGATTAAGAAGCTAAGGTAACCTCGCTGGCACCTGACCCAAAATGGCCAATGAGGGGACAAGATTCTTTCAAATCTGGAGGGGGGGAAGAAGACTTTTGTCTGTCTGTCTGTCTGATACCTTTGCCGGGAACAGATCAAGGATGCAAGCCTTCCAACTCCTATAAAGTTAGTAAGTAATCTAGCTAGAAAATGCATTTGATTTTCTTTTGTTTTTTTTGTCTTGTGAAATTCTCTGTGCTGGAGGGAATGTGTATCCCTGTTTTTGTGTCTTTTTAACTTAAGGTTTTGCCCAGAGGGATTCTCTATGTTTTGAATCTGATTACCCTGTAAAGTATTTACCATCCTGATTTTACAGAGGTGATTCTTTTATCTTTTCTTTAAATAAAATTCTTCTTTTAAGAACCTGATTGATTTTTCATTGTTCTTAAGATCCAAGGGTTTGGGTCTGTGTTCACCTGTACCAATTGGTGAAGATATTATTATCAAGCCTTCCCCAGGAAAGGGGGTGTAGGACTTGCGGGGATATTTTGGGGGAAGACATCTCCAAGTGGGCTCTTTCCCTGTTCTTTGTTTAAATCACTTGGTGGTGGCAGCGTATCAGGTTTTTAACCTAAGCTGGTTCCCAAGGCTAGAAAGAAATCTGTGCCTTGGGGAAGTTTCCCCCTAAGCTTATTCTTACCAGCTTAGGTTGTCTTTCATGCACGTCCCCACATCTGTACCCTAGAATTCAGAGTGGGGAAGGAACCTTGACAAAAGCCTTGCTGAAGTCCAGGTATCTTATTTTCACTGCATTCCCCCATCCACAAAACCAATTACCCTGTCAAAGAAGGAATTCATATTATGCTGGTTTGGCATAATATGTTCTTAGTAAATCCATGCTGGCTCCTAGCTATAACCCGTCATCCTGCAGGTATTCAGAAATTGAATGTTTTATAGCTTGCCCTAGTAGCTTCTCGGGTATCAAAGTCAGGCTGACTGGTCTATAGTTCCCTGGCTCCTCCTTTTCCCTGTTTAAGGATAGGTGCTGTATTAGCCCTTCTCCAATCTTCCGGGACCACTCCTGTGATCCCTGAGTTTTCAAATATTATTTCCAGTGGCTCTGCAATTTCTTCAGCTAATCCTTCAGTACCCTGGGGTGAATAGCATCAGGCCCCGCCGATTTGAAGTCATTCAAATTGTTCAGAAGATCTCTGACGTGTTCTTTACTTATCTTGATCTGCATCCCTTCCCCTTTATTGTCCATGGTAACTTTGCTAGTCATGTGGTCACATGTTATTTTTTGTGGGAAGACTGAAGCAAAGTAGACATTGAGTAGCTCGGCCTTCCTGTCATCTTCCATTACCAGCTCACTTTTCCCATTGAGCAGCGGAGCCACACCGTCCTTGATCTTTCTTTTTTGTGTGACATAGCCTTGGCTTTCCTGACTTCGTTCTTACACACTCTCACTATTCCCATGTATACTTCCCTGTGATTTGCCCCTCCTTCCATTTCCTGCATGTACCCCTTTTGGTTTTTAGATAGCTAAAAAGCTCCTTGTGAAGCCACATTGGTCTTCTGCGGCTCTTATCTTTCCTCTGCGTCAGAATAGCTTGTGGTTGAGCTGCTACTATTACATCTTTTAATAACTACCAGTCCCCTTTTCATTGCCTACTTGCCTACTATTTCTCTGAGTCAGCTGAAATGCATCATTCTGAAGTCCAATGTCCTTGTTTTGCTGTTTTCATGTCTTCCTTTCCATTGGATCTTGAATTCTTGATCACTTGCTCACAAGTTCCCAGTCACCTCCACGTTTGCAACTACTTCATGTCTGTTGGTCAAAACCAGATCCAGAATGGATGACCCCCTACCTGTTTCCTCAACTTTCTGAATTAGAAAGTTGTCCCCCACACATGCTAAGAATTTGCAGGACATATTATGTTTTCTTATAATAGTCTTCCAAGAGATATCAGGGAAAATCCCCCATTAATACTAGCTCACGTGTGTAAACTAATCTTGTTACCTGCTTGTAGAATGACTCATCCACTTCCTCTTCCTGATTTGATGATCTATAAAAGACCCTCACCATAACATCACTACTGTTCTCTTTACCTTTTTATCCTCACCCAGAGACTTTCAGTATATCTGTTGCTCATGTCCTCTTGGACCTCTGAGCAAGTGTATACATTTTTGACATACAGCGCAACACCTCTTTCTTTTTTCCCATAGCTATCCTTTTGGAACAAGGTATATTCCTCAATGCTGGTACTCCAATCATGGGAGTTGTTCCATCAACTTTCTGTAATGCCAGTTAAGTCATAATTTTCTTATTATACTATGACTTCCAATGCATCCCATTTGCTCCTCATATTCCTTGTATTCATATACAGACATTGAAGCTATTTTGCAGACTGCCCTCCTGCTTTTCTTCTTGCCTTTTAATACAGTTGTGATTTCTAGTCCATAGTCCAGAGTTTAGCCCCTTCCCCTTTTCTTCACTACTCGAGCCTAGATGCGCATTGGCCAGACTTTTGTCATCATCCCCTATAGGACCTAGTTTAAAGCTCTCCTTATCAGGCTAGCCAGATGATGTTCAAAGATGCTCTTCCCAGTATTTGATAGATGGAGCCCATCCCAGCACAGTAATCCTCTTTCCTGGAACATCAGCTCATGGTTGAAGAAGACAAAGCGCTCTCGCTGACACCACTTGTGTAGCCGTGCATTTATTTCTTTTTTCAGAGTAGCAGCTGTGTTAGTCTGTATCTGCAAAAAGAAAAGGAGGACTTGTGGCACCTTAGAGACTAACAAATTTATTTGAGCATAAGCTTTGCATTGCATCCGATGAAGTGAGCTGTAGCTCACGAAAGCTTATGCTCAAATAAATTTGTTAGTCTCTAAGGTGTCACAAGTACTCCTTTTCTTTTTGCATTTATTTGTGCAATTCGCTGTTTGCTGCCTAGGCCTTTTCCTTCTTGTGTCCTTGTCACAAACTAGGCTCTTTCTGTTGCTACAGCAAGGTCCTCCTTTGTACAGGTCTCCCCAAAGGGTTGGCAAATGAGCAGGTGCTCTTGGTCTGCATTTCACCACACTTGCACGTATTCGTGTCATTCGAATAGCTGCATTTGATCATGTTAGTCTTTGATGTTCCAGTTTGCATTCGCAGGTAGTTAGGCATCGCCATGTTGACCAGTCTGTACTGGCCTCTCTGGGAAAATCTGCCTGGGGTTCCAGATCTATTTCTGTGCACCCGACTCTGCGTAGTCTTTCATTCCATAACCTCAGTCATGCCTTGCCAGCTCTCGTATCCAAAGGCACAATACTGGTAATAAAACTCTTTCAGGATTTGAAGTGTTTGGTTACTCCTGTGTGACGATATAATGGATGCCTTGGGTCTTCCATCTGCAGTGATTTTTCCTTTTGACTTGCTATCTTCCTCCTTGTAGGAGGTGGTGCAATGCCAGCCAGTAAGTACAGGCTAACCCAGGGGTCGGCAGCCTTTCAGAAGTGGTGTGCCGAGTCTTCATTTATTCACTTTAATTTAAGGTTGCGCGTGCCAGTAATACATTTTAACGTTTTTTAGAAGGTCTCTTTCTATAAGTCTATATGTTATATAACTAAACTATTGTTGTATGTAAAGTAAACAAGGTTTTCAAAATGTTTAAGAAGCTTAATTTAAAATTAAATAAAAATGCTGATCTTATGCCACCGGCCCACACAGCCCACTGCCAGCTGGGAGTTCTGTTCACCTAGGCCGGCAGGAGGCTGAGAGGGGCCTGCGGCCAGGACCCTGGCTGGCAAGGGGCCGGCAGCCAGAACCCCAGACTGGCAGCGGGCTGAGCGGGGCTGGCGGCCAGGACCCCAGACGGCAGTGGGCTGAGTGGCTCAGCCTGCTGCCACTCAGCTCGCTGCCGGTCTGGGATCCTGACCCTGCCCACATAGAGAAAAGGAGTACTTGTGGCACCTTAGAGACTAACCAATTTATTTGAGCATAAGCTTTCGTGAGCTACAGCTCACTTCATCGGATGCATACTGTGGAAAGTACAGAAGATCTTTTTATACACACAAACCATGAAAAAATGGGTGTTTACCACTACAAAAGGTTTTCTCTCCCCCCACCCCACTCTCCCACATAGAGTGGGTACCTACCTTCTCCCTGGTTCTAGCCCATTCTCTTCCTCTCTCCCTGCACTGAGCTGAGGATGGGAGTGTGCTGAGCACAGGGCTGGGGGTGAAGGAGCAGGCTGGGGGTTGGGGTGTAGGGTCTGGCCAGGAGCTAGAATGAAGGAGGGGGCTCAGGGTTGGGGCAGGAGGTTTGGGTGTGGAGTGCTTACCAGGGCAGCTCCCATTTGGTGTGAGGCGTGCAGGTGGGAATGGGGGCGGGGGAGTGCAGGTGCTCCTGTTTGGTGCTTGGGTGGGGGTGGGAATGTGGGGGGTGCAAGAGTCAGGGCATGAGGTGTGGGGGGCCTGAGTATGTGTGGGGGGTGCAGGAGTTAGGGCAGGGGGCTGCGGGTGTGTGAGGAGGGTGCAGGAGTCAGGGCATGGGGTGTGAGGGGGCTGGGTATGTGTGTGGGGGTGCTGGAATCAGGGCTGGGGCCGTGGGGGGGGTGCGGGGGTCAGGGCAGGAGGCTGGGGTGTGTGAGGGGTGCACGGCTCAGGGCAGAGGGCTGGGGTGTGTGGGGGGTGCAGAGATCACAGCAGAGGGCTGGGGGTGTGTGAGGGGGGTGCAGGGGTCAGGGCAGGGGGCTGGGAGTGTGTGGGGGGGTGCAGGGGTCAGGGCAGAGGGCTGGGGGGGTGGGCTAGGGTTGTGGGGGTGCTCCCAGCCCCCTGCCCAGAGCGGCTCATGGCAGGGGGCTGGAGGGGATATGCCCTGATTCCACCCCCCTTCCCCAAGGCCCCGTCCCCACCTCTTCTCCGCCTCCTCCCCGGAGCAGCGAGCGCGCTGTGGCTCCGCTTCTCCCTCTCCCCCGCAAGGGCCATCAGCTGATGGGCAGCAGGGAGGGAGAGGAGGAGGGGCAGGAACCCCGCACGCTGGGGGAAGAGGCGGGGGAGGGGGGAGCTCGCCTGCCCTGCAGCAGCAGCCGGCAGGACCAAGCTTCTTCACCCTGCCCCCGCAGGAGGGGCAGAGAAGAGTGGGCCAGGGCGGGCAGGTTTTTTAATGGCACGCTGCTGCCTGCCGGGGTCCCGGCCTGGGTTCGGCAGCTGGCTGAGTGGATCCGGTGGCTGGGACCCAGCAGGCAGCAGCGTGCCATTAAAAATCGGCTTGCGTGCCATAGGTTGCCGACCTCTGGGCTAACCTTTGGTGTTGGCTTTAGACATCCTGTTATTCCACGACAGCTGTCAGTTAGAACAGGGTCTAGTTTCTTAGCATGGACAGATCAATCCAACACTGGACATGCCCCCTTAGCTATGGAGTAGCAAAAGGCAACAGTGACACATATTCAGCATCTTTCCAGTCGTCAATTAGTTCATCATTTGCCCCACATCTGCAACTATTGCTTCAAAATTTGTCTGCACATATGAGAATTTTGGGTTGCTGAATTTTTTATTTAAATTGGAAATACAGTCCATTGACCTGAAACTGTGATTATGTCTAATGGTATGACATGCATATATTCCTTCTTGCAAAGCAAGGTCATACTCACTCTGTTTTAACTAATAGTAATAATAACAATAATAGAAATATTCGGGATGCTTCTCTTTAATGCATTTATTCACTAGGTATATTAACCAACACGAGAAATTAAAAGTAAGGGCATTCGGGGACAAATTCCTTGTACCAAGAACTCTTCTGGGGGCATTGTTTGCCAGGGGATACAGTACCTCATCTGGGGACTCTCCCTGGAAAGTGGGGACATATGGTCACCTTATTCTAAAGAGTAGGGATCTCAGGGGTAGGGTTGGGCTTCCCAGGCTCAGGTAAATGATCCAAAGTGTAGGGCTAACCAGGCTAGGCTTAGCATTCCATAGGATGGTGCTCCCCAGGCTAGGGTTGCAAATTGTAGGTCTACCTGAGCTAGAGTTCGGGTTCCAATAGCTAGGGCTCCTCAGGCTAGAGATAGACTTAGAGTTGGTAGGGCTATTAGGGCTAGAAATAGGGTCCCATAGATTAGGGCTCCCTGGCCTATGGTTAGGCACCCAGTGAAGCCAATGAAACTATTTCCATTGATTTTAATGGGAGCAGGATCAGCCCAAGTTTGCAGTAATTACACTTGCTACAAGATTTGCACGATTCTGCATCCTCATTTTAGGGAATATGGCAGTGTGACAGGGTGTAAACTCTGCATCAGCACCAAAAAGGGTAAAGGACCCCGAGAGTGCTAGTAACCTCACTTATTGCCCCTGTGGCAGATGTGGTCTGGTGAAGGTGATGGATGCAAAAAAGGAGAGAGAAGGATAGCTGGTGAGAAGAGACCTGGGGGAGAGGAAGTAATGAGTTCTCTCTCCGTGTGTGTGTGTGTAATGAGTTCTGTGTGTGTGTGTGTGTATGTATATATATATATATATATATATATATATATATATGAGAGAGAGAGAGAGAGAGACAGACAGACAGACAGACCTGAGAGAAGGCCAGAGGGGCAGACAGTGTGTGCTTGAGGCATGATGGTCTGCCTGAAATGCTGGGAAGATAGAGAACTGTGCCAGCCCCAGACTGTGGGGTTGAGTGAAGCACAGGAGCTTGTAGATGGATGTGAAGATGCCACATTTTAGTTGAGGTTCATGCAGCTGAGCCCAGTTAGGGCGGAGGATTGGACAGAGGTGAGCACATTGTGTGGTAGCTGAGGCCTGTCTGGGAGGGAGGGCGGTGGCCAGCTAAGCCCAACTGGAGCTGAAGATTCAGCTCTTTTCCTGTTTGTGCTGGACTTGTTAAAGGATACTGTGGCCCCAGAAGGGATCAGACTCTTGAAGGTGTCTTGGCTGGAGGGGCCAGTTCATTTCTATAGCTTTAATAGGCTCAGGAAGATACTAGGGAAACTGAGGCACAGCAGTCACAAAACTACATCCAGCAACCAGGGGACATGGTATCGTTGCAACTCTGTGATGGGCAGTACAAATAAATAATGTGGTGCAGTGAATCTCCAGGGCCAGATTCACTAGGAGGCTGTGGTTGCTTTGTCCTGCTCTAGAACATGTTTTTCTAATAAACAAACAACCTCAACCACTTCTAGAAGTAGGAAATGCAACCAACCAAATCCTTGTAAAAACGTTAAGTCAAGGTGAACTGTATAGGGGGGTGTCATAAATATAAAGGGAAGGATAACCACCTTTCTGTATACAGTGCTATAAAATCCCTCCTGGCCAGAGGCAAAACCCTTTCACCTGTAAAGGGTTAACAAGCTAAGGTACCTTCACTGGCACCTGACCCAAAATGACCAATGAGAGGACAAGATACTTTCAAATCTGGAGTGGGGGGAACAAAGGGTTTGTCTGTCTGTGTGATGCTTTTGCCAGGAACAGATCAGGAATGCAGCCTCACAACCCCTGTTAGTAAGTAATCTAGCTAGAAGTGCGTTAGATTTCCTTTTGTTTAATGGCTGGTAAAATAAGCTGTGCTGAATGGAGTGTATATTCCTGCTTTTGTGTCTTTTTGTAACTTAAGATTTTGCCTAGAGGGATTCTCTGTGTTTTGAATCTGATTACCCTGTAAGGTCTTTACCATCCTGATTTTACAGAGGTGATTCTTTTACCTTTTCTTTAATTAAAATTCTTCTTTTAAGAACCTGATTGCTTTTTCATTGTTCTTAAGTTCCAAGGGTTTGGGTCTGTGTTCACCTGTACAATTTGGTGAGGATTCTTATCAAGCCTTCCCCAGGAAAGGGGGTGTAGGGCTTGGGGGGATATTTTGGGGGAAGACGTCTCCAAGTGGGCTCTTTCCCTGGTCTTTGTGTAAGACGCTTGGTGGTGGCAGCATATGGTTCAAGGACAAGGCAAAGTTTGTACCTTGGGGAAGTTTTTAACCTAAGCTGGTAAGAATAAGCTTCGGGGGTCTTTCATACAGGTCCCCACATCTGTACCCTAGAGTTCAGAGTGGGGAAGGAACCTTGACAGGGGGTTACCAGTTAAACCGACTATCACCTCATTCAACACTATTTCCATGTGTTAACATGAGAGAGAAGGTAATAGAAGAACTGTAATTAATTCTAGGCAATGTAACTTTAATACCATGGGATGAAGGTATTGCCTGCTCTGTTTCTACAGAGCAATAAACTGAGGTGCATCCGATGAAGTGAGCTGTAGCCCACGAAAGCTTATGCTCAAATAAAGTTGTTAGTCTCTAAGGTGCCACAAGTCCTCCTTTTCTTTTTGAGGTGCTGAAGTGGCTTCCCAGAGATCACATAGTGACTCACTGGCAGAACTTGGAACAGAAAGCAGGAATTCTCACTCTGCGTGCCAAGTACTCCACTCTGATGAATTTTTCCACCTCTGATACAAATAACAGCACATTCTGGAGCTAGCTCTAGTGCGGAGTGTAGATGTACAGGTTTGCAAATGGTATCGGTTGCACAGGATTTCACTCCTACATTTTTTAGCTAGGTAGAAGCAGGCAGATTTTCAGGGGGAGTACGCTGACATTTGTTGCACTGAAAAAAAAAGCCTCAATTAGTCATCTCTTCTGCCTGCTTATTGAACCCCCTCCCCTGAAGTTCAGGATTAAGGAGCCAACAAACATTGTAAGAAGCTTTCAGCGGGTCACTTTTAAGAAAGTGAGTCATTCTAACCAGTTTACAGAAAGCAACTGTATGGACTAGATTTAGGGGTCTGGCTAGGCTAGGCAGAACACAAGTTACGGAAATGCACACCTAGGTGGCTGAAAGCTTACCTTCACACTGTTCCAATTCTGTGGCTGCTCTGTGCAGGCCAGTTCTGCAGCCTATTAGAGCAGCCTTAGGGCTGCTGTAACTTATAGTAGATGCAACAACCTGAAAGTGTGCAGACCACAATCAGTGGAGTGCAAAGGCGGCTGAGAACTGCACCCTTTCCTTCAGCTGTGATCCCTTTCCTCTGTTAGACCAGCAAGCATGCATCACAACCCAGCAGTTCTCAAACTATGGGTTTCAGACCCCAAAGTAGGTTGTGGCCCCATTTTAATGGGGTCACCAGGGCTGATGTTAGACTTGCTGGGCCCGGGGCCAAAGCTGAAGCCCAAGCCCCTCCACCCGGGCCCAGGGTTGAAGCCTGAGCTCCTCGGGCCAGGGTTGAAGCTCAAGGGCTTCAGCCCTAGGTGGTGGAGCTCAGACTTCAGCTTTGGGGCCCCCCCAGCCTGGGATTTCGGGGGTCAGGCTTCTGTCCCCCTCCTGGGGTCATGTAATAAGTTTTGTTGTTAGAAGGGAGTGACAGTGCAATGAAGTTTGCATCATTTGTACTGACAGTTTCTACACCTCCACAGAAAACTCCCTTGCATTTCTAACATCTAAATAAATTCAATACACATGCTAAATTCCTAACGTATACAGTAATGCAGCCATCTCTGGACTCCTGCACCTACTGCTGACCTGATCTTGTAATAGTTTGACTATGGACTGAGAATGACAATTTGGGATCAAGGCAGGATCAAAGTCAATGTTGTTCATTCAAGTTCGGGTAAGCTTTTTTTGGAACCGGCCAAATTCTCTTTGGTATCTATTTTAGAGGGTGCCTTTTGCCCCATGTCCGAAGAATGTCTTAAAATAGAATTGATTACTAATGGATCTTGTAAGGGTCGTATTAATTTAGATAGAATATAGGGGCCCAAATAGTCAACAGTGTTAACATGACCCTTTAACTGTTCAATATTAACAAGGTTTGGTGTATGGAGATTTTAGCTTGCTTAGCAGCATGGCAAATACACTGTTTTTTTAAACCTTTCATTAAAGATGTAACCCCCCCCCCCAGTTAAACCATTTAAAATATTAAGTAAGCCTTTTATTTCAAGTATAACTCTTGTCCCTTTCCCCTGTAGCTGGAGAGTTTTTAGAAAGAACCTCCCCCCCTCGCCCCAGTTTGCCAGTGGTATTAAAGATAATGATAACTGTTCTTTTGGGGAAAAGAGAAGACTTTAGCCGAGATGGGGTTGAGGAGCTACTGCTGTTGTTAAAGTCTGATTCCAGTTCCTAAAAAATGAAATAAGACAAACACACACATGAGCGGAAAGAAAAGAACAGAAAAAATAGAATACGCAGTGTCTGTCTTTGGTTACCCTTTCACTTGCAACACAGTGCTGGAAAAACACAGGATCAGACAAACCATGGTCTTATCAGAGACTTGGCAAACTTGTACTAGAGTAGGGATGTTTAGGGGATTCCATTTATCTGCCTTTTGGTCTTAAAATAATATTGCAAAATAAACAGTCTTGGCTGGGTAAGCCAGATTCGTAATAGACAGAAGGGAAAAGGAGAGAGTTAGGAAAGAGAAGAAATAAGGTAGGGAAGGAAAAGGACAATGGGGTGGGCAGGGAGAGACAAAGTCTCATATCCTGAGTGGTGGTTGTGATTTAGCCAGAGCCAGTAGAGGTGGGGGTGTCATCTTAGTCCCTCTCCCTTCCCTACTCTGCTCAGAACTCCTCTCAGGATTAGGATGAAGAAGGTCCCGGGTCCCAGGAGACAGTGAGGGTGGCAGCCATGATGACGAAGCTAGCTCTTTCCCCTTCTCTTGTATTTCACTCAGCCAGTGTCACAATGGTCAGCCTTCCCTCACCCACCCAAAGTCTCTGTTTGAGGGCCTCTAAAGGGAGTGATGGGCAGAATAGTCCATCCTTTCATTATTTTGTCTACCATTTAGGCTTAACACCCCAGTCTTGGTTCATTGATTTACAGTCCCATACTTCTCTTGTTTATCAGCTCTGATTTGAACAGTCCTCCAATTACATCAGTAAGCTATTTTGTTTGGACTAATTCAGTCTTTCTGTCCCTCTTTTCCCAATCAATATTTATTGTTATGGGTTATCACAATATTTTTATAAACTTTTCCAGAGTTTCTTACAGTTGAGTTCACAATCAGGGTAAATTTTGTAGGACCAGTTATCACAGCAGGGTTACAGTGAGCTAGAAATATAAATACACACCAAACACTGGACACCAAGAATGAAATATGGGCTCAAGAAATCTATACAGTGAAGACAAAGAGCCTCAGGGGACACACTGGGAACAATCCTTAGCTGTTCACACTGTGACGCACCCTTACACCTCTTCTGATTCTCAGCTGCCTACAGACCAAGCAATACTAAAGGGCTTCTCTAGCATGTTTCAGATAACATTGCCCCTAGGGACCATCCACTGGCGAGGGATTATTGCAGCATGTTGTACTCTGGCCCTATTCTCACTGGCCCTAGCTTGCCCTGGTGCAGTCCCAGCTTGCTCCCCGTTGATGCTGACGTGACCCCCACTCCAAGAGTACTATAGCGTGGGCTCACATTCTGTCTCTTTATGAACTGGGGATATTCTTCTCAGTCCCTCGAGGACTGATTTAAGGTCCTATTGTGCCAGTCCCCAGCACAAAGAACCTTAGGAGGGGCTGCTAAATTGGGCTCAGTGCTTTGGAAACAGGGGCTCAAAACAACTGAGAAGAAGAAATTTTTAGTAAATAAACCTCTTTATGCTGTTAATTATCCTGAATATAAAATGTTGTGTTTTGTTAAAGAAACATTCCCTAGTGTTGTGTGTGCCTCTATTTCTCACAATAAAAAAGTGGTTCCCATTAGCTGGGCATTTCTGACAAAACCTAATGAGTCTGATCTTGTGGGGCAAGCTGGAAGTGGAGAGTCTCTGTGAACTCTGGTATATAAGAACACACTCTAAATTTACAGTGCCGCCAGCCAATCCCCCGAGCATTGTTGCAAGTCAAGTCTACCCTACAGTGCTACATCGGCACAGGTGTACGCGGCAGCTGCGCAGCATCTGGTGAAGACGTGCTATGCCGAGGGGAGAGCACTGTTCCGTTGGCAGAATTACTCCACCTCGGCGAGAAGCGGAAGTCACCGCTTTTTCACCCCCTCTGAGTGATGTAAGGTAGATCGACTTAAGCAGTAATGTAGACCTGCCCATTGTGTGTGGAAAGCTGCTGATATTCACTGCTCTCCTGCAGCAGGTGCCCTGAATGCGTCCTTTCTTGACCTGCCAAATGTCTAAGCTTCATGCCCATAGGTGCAGTTTTATTGTGGGAAGAGGAGGAGTTGGACAGAGATTCTAACAACCCAGTTGAATTCTGGAGTGGTTGCAGGGAAAATGAGCAGCAATAATGGCTCCAGCCCAGGCTACACTTCTGCAAATAGAGCATTAAGTATAAAACGACAAGAGATGGGAGGAATGGGAGATACCCTGTATTCTCCAGGTATTATAACAAGCCTGATGGGAATATCTATGTCTCTTATTCCATTCCCAGAGGCTCTGCTTCTAAAAAATGGTGCTTCCAGGACTGCCACTGAAGGAACTGGAGGTGGGTGAGTGTGATGTTGATGTAGTGTCAACGGGGGGTTGTCAGTGGCCATGTCTTTACTAGTGGAAAGAAAATACATGTGTATTTTTAACACATGATCGCTGACAGATGCAAAATTGCTAGGGAAAAAATCCTGGCCCCATTACACTCAATGGCAAAATTGACAAACTTGGCCAGGATTTTACCCGTAGTGTAGTCAAGGGAGTTGTCGTTGTACTACATGTTAGCTTGAGGGATTGAGGTAAACCCTAGCATCTCCAGTAGGGTTTATTGTGACCAGCTGATGTGTTAAAATTGCCTTGTCTACAGTAGGATTTTAACACGTTAATTCTGTTACATCATTTCTCCCCTAGTGATTTTAAGATAAGGTGAGTGAAAATGCACATGAGATGTGGTTCGTATGGAGAGGTATTCCAGGGAGGGTTGGTGAATGGCAGTGATTGTAATGGGCCCTATTTCTTAGGGTAATAAGTGTTTTCTACATTGGCAGGCGAGTCGATAACAGTGGGGCCAAAGATTTAGTAGCGCTGGTGATGGATGGGGAAAACAAGAGTAACTATTCAATCCCAAGATTGGTTCCCAAAAAATGATGCTGGAGGGACAGTAGCGTCTCTCTGGGTAAGGTTTAGCTGGAGTTCCAGTCACAAGCCTTCTTCTGAGACTGGCCCCTGTATACTAATGGCTCAAACTAAAATCTTGATTTGGAACATTCCCCAAGCTTTGAGGCACTGAAAAATAGGATCCACATCTGAATTTTGCAGCTTGGTCCCTGTAGTGATGCTGAGACTCATTGCCACTGTCTCCTGCTGGTCATCTCGGGAATTAGCTCTCCAGCATACAGAGTGTCTCCTACTGGCCAGTGTCTTGCCTGTCGCTGGCCCCGTGTTCCTCCCAGACCCCGGTGCTCTCTACCTTGGGGTACTGCCTGAGCCGTACCCCACCACACTCTGGGTCTCCCCTCCCAGGGGAACCACCCAACCCTCTCACCCACCTTGCCTCCGTGGCTACTGCCAGTTGTCATCTAGCCCCTGCTCACTGGGGTAGACTGCAGTCTGTCATGGCCACTCATCATTGGCAAGGAGGTTGGACCAGCTGGGCTGCACCTGTGCAACCCCAGTATCTGTTTTGGCCTTTAGCAAGGCCCCCAGCCTGCGGATTTGCCAGGCTGGAGCTCTCCAGCTCCTCTTGCCTTTCCCCAACCCTGCTCTACTCCTGGTACCCTGAGCTCCCAGGCACCCAGGTCTTTCTCTCTCCCCAGCTAGAGGGAGACTGACCCAGCTCCTCCCTGAGGCCTTATAACAGGGCCAGGTGTGGCCTGATTGGGACATGGCCAGTGGTGAGCTGGAGCGTGGGACAACCGGTTCTAACTTCTAAATTTAACAACTGGCCAAAAGTGGCGCCTTAGGCGCCGACTCCATGGGTGCTCTGGGGCTGGAGCACCCACGGGGAAAATTTAATGGGTGCAGAGCACCCACCGGCAGCTCCCCGCCCCGCCCCGCGCCCGGCCCCAGCTCACCTCCGTTCCACCTCTGCCTCCTCCCCTGAACGTGCCGCCCCGCTCTGCTTCTCCGCCCCCCCTCCCCAGCTTCCCGCGAATCAGCTGTTCGTGCAGGAAGCCAGGGGGCTGAGAAGCAAGAGATGGCTTCGCGCTCAGGCTCAGGGAGGCGGAGGCAGAGCGGAGGTGAGCTGGGGCGGGGGGGGGGGGCGTGAGGAGGGCTGCCCATGCCGCAGCAGGTAACCTGGGGGTGGGGGGGGCGCAGGGGAACTGCTCCCCACCCCAGCTGACCTCCGCCTCCCTGGGCCTGAGCAGGAAGCCGCCGCTTGCTTCTCAGCCCTCCCAGGCTTCCCGCATGAAGGGGGAGGGGGCGGAGAAGCAGAGCGGGGCCGCGTGTTCAGGGGAGGAGGCAGAGCAGAGGTTAGCTGGGGCCAGGAGTGCGGCGGGGAGCTGCTGGTGGGTGCTCTGCACCCACCAAATTTTCCCCGTGGGTGCTCCAGCCCCGGAGCACCCAGGGAGTCAGTGCCTAAGGCACCACTTTTGATGTGATCAGTGGGGGGAGCGGCCGCGCCCCCTGCTCCCCCCCCAGCTACATTCCCCCACCCCTAGGAGCCAAAGGGACCTGCCGGATGCTTCCTGGGAGCTGCCCCAGGTAAGCACTGCCAGGACTCCCCACCTTGCCCCCCGGCAGGTCCCTCCGGCTCTTAGGGGCGGGGTGGGCACCCACTATGGTGGCCCACAAGATCCTCCTGCCCAGTTCTGAAGGCAGTCAGGGGACAGGGGAGGGGGTGGATGGGGCAGGGGTCGGGGGGGTCATCAAGGAACGCGGGGGGGTTGGATGGGGCAGGAGTCCCCGGGAGGCGGGGATGGGCCACGACCCCCTCGTGGGGTGAGGAGGGAACCGGTTGTTAAGATTTTGGCAGCTCATCACTGGACATGGCCCCAGTTGTGGCTTCTTCCCCAATCAGTCTAGCCTTTTCTCTCGGAGCGAGGTAACCACACAGCTACAGTCCCGTATCTAATTCGTAGTTTTGTTCCTGCCCTAGCACAGGTCTGGGTCGAGACTTACGGCTGCACTCTCTTTCCTGCTTAAGCACAGACTGCAATGCCCAAACCACCAAAACCCCAGTACATGAATGACAGATCTTTGAAATAAATGGAAACACTGCCCACCACTGCAGACAGACTGCCTACAAAGAAATCAGCCTACAGCAGTACATAAACCGCAATCTGAATGTGATAGCTCAGGGGGGCTCACATACTACACCCACTTTTTAGTCAGATGGGAAAAGCTTAATGCAATCCTAAAAAGCAGAGTTTTCCTTCTTTGGGGAGGAAGAGGGGAGAAGCTTCTTTTATTTGTTTAAACGGGTGCATACTAAGGATGTAACATTTTCATGTTTACCAAGCTGCAGACTCCTCATTTCTGTCCTGGAGCAGGGCTGCTGCAAAGTACTAGAATGTGTTTACTTTGCCTAACTCAATCTGATGAGGAACCAGGACCTAGACTGTGTGCAGTACTGCCAAGGGACCCCTGGGTGGCAGAGAGGAATACATCCTGTTGTAGCGTACTAAGCTGTGCTTGAAACAATCCTCCCAGCAATAACTACTGAACAGCGAAACATGCCTCAGATGAGATACAACGAGTGCCCCTGAGCTCTTACCTAGCAACTTTTAATGGATTTCACAATAATTGGGGGGTGGCGGGAGATTGTGGGCCAAGTTCATCCCTGATGTAACCATACTGACTACAGTGCAGTGACAAGGAGGCCCAATGTGTAGATAGCACAGGTTGGGGAAGAGGACATTTCTGTCTCTAAACGTGGTGTATTGGCTTTAAAGGCTTTTAAAAAACTACTGCCTGCTTCCTCCCCTTTTTGCTCTTTGGCCCTTATCAATGTACCTTTCAGATAGTTCTTCACCGCTTGCCTATTTTCCTTCTTTTACGTTTTTTTAAACCTATGACTATTTGGTTATTTTCCTTTCTTTAGTCTCATGTATGCTAAGTAAAGGTGATCCCTGTTATTTTCTTTTAAATACATAAAGTATTCTGCTCATGCTACAGTCTGAATTTACATCATATAAAGGTGTTCCCCCACCCCCATACTCCTCTGAGTCACTCATTCCTCCCACACCTTGCTCTACATGTGACAGTTACTTTGTGCACTTCAGGAATACAACTTAGAAAAAAAGCCAATCAGAACAGTCGTTTGTCACTATCTAACTATCTTAAAGTGTCCTCTTCTAGCTCAGGCCTCAGCAGCTAACTGCAGCAGGCCCTTCTCTTCCCCAACAGAGGAGAGACATGGTCCCTTTTTCCCTGGGGCCAGGGAAGGGGACCTCATGTAAATTACACAGTATGGTGTAATGATCAGGGCAGACAGCACCTCCCTACATAGTTATCTGTGTACATTGCAGAGACTGATCGATAGGTCTTCCCCTTCACCACCCTGGCCAAGAGATGGCTTAAGTGAAGCAGAATTGTGCTGTGATGAATCTGGCACAGGCAATGCAGAAAGAGGGCTATATACGCTGACTAGCCATGAGAGATTCCTGTGTGAAAAGTCAGTTTACAAATGGTTTAACAGGGGAATGTCATAACTGGTGAAGGAAGAAAACGTACCGGCTAAAACAATGGACGAATTTATATGCTGAGTTACAAATGTGGAAGCAGAAACGGGGGTCTCTTTAAGGGTATTAGCTGTTAATTCCCAGCCCCATGTGACATCTTTGTACCAGCTGCAGCATTTCAAGAAATGATTGCTAGCGAATTTGCTAAAATATTGGAGGAGGCCTAGCTGCAAGCTGTTTTCAGGCTCCCCAAGGGTCAGATGAGACTATTTCCCAAGTGGGTCCCAGGCCAGATAACATTTCTAGGTGATGTGGAGCAAAGGTCATTGAGACAGAATTGTCGAAGCAGAGGGAAGCCACCCCCAGGGAAACTAGAAGCTACTGATGCAATAGGCCTACCATCAGCAGCTATTAGCATATACCAGGTTTAAAGCTACCCAGATACCTGTTACTATGTGTCTGGAGATATAGATGGTTGGAAAAACCACACTGCTGTTTGATTTAGGATCTGAAATAAGTCTGATCCATCCCAGTGCTGAGGGGATGAAGATTTGTACTGCAGCAGGAGTTAAATTGGTGACTTAATCATCAGCCACTGCAGACAAAGGAGAATCTAGTTCCCACTGAACTTGGGGTCTCTGGATACTAGATGGTGTGATAACCAATATTTGTGATAACTAATATTTCTAGTGCTGTTATACTGGGAGTGGATTTCATCTGAGGGCATCACAAGAACTTCTGGGGAGTTATTAGAAGACATTTGTCCCTGAATATTATTCAGATACTCCTGCTGGATGTGGGTAGGAGGAAGCGCAGATCCTGGGTCAAAGCTCTTAACATATTAGAGATGCCTCTAACCATGCCTACAGAGTGACAGAAGAACTGCTCTCTGGGTGGGTTGGAATAAAGTTGTGGTAAAGCCAAGTAATCATGCAATAATAGCCATTAGGATAAAAGATTACTGCAGTGAACCTGTAGGAGAGTTTGAAATTACCAGATCCAGTCATGATTGCTGGTTAGCAGAACTTGATTTCAAGATGGACCAAAGTGGGAGTTCTGGGTAAGCGCAACTAATGTGACTGGCCAGGAAATGGAGCTAGTGAAAAATCATACCAGGGTAAAATGTCAGTGTAGTTGGTGTCACAAAGCCTCTCACAGAGGCAGAGATCAAGAGCTGTAAAGAAGCCCAGTCAGTAAAAGAGCTAGGGGTTGACTTGACAGAAGACAGCTGTAGAAGGAAATGAAATGAAGTGATTAGAACAGCTTATGATGTGCCAGTATGTTCTCCAAGTATAATAAAGAGCTTTGGAGATATGATCAGGAGCAATATTGGATTGTGCTTATGCCAGGGAGTGAGGCAGCCCCCAAGTTGGATTCCCCTAGCATATCAGATTGCAGTGAAAGAAAAGCTAAATTGCATGCTGGGGAATGGCTTGATTGAGAGATCTACACCACCTTGGACATCCCCAAATGTAATGATGAAAAAGTCCAATGAAGACTTAAGGATATGTGTTGACTACAGGAGATTTAACTCACAGATAATTCAAGACAGCTACCCACTTCCCCATGTAGCAGATACCCTACATAAAAAAATGTCAGGAGGAAAATATTTCAGTAGTTTTGATTTGGTATCTGGATACCATCAGATTAAAATGGCACTTGAGGATCAAGGAAAAAACAGCTTTTTTCACACCCTATGGACGTTTTCAATTCTGCAGAATGCTTTTCAGACTCATGAATGCCCCAGGGATGTTTCAGAGAGTAGCAAATGATGTAATCCAAGTTTTGAGAACTGAAGACATCCTCACGTACTTAGATGACTTAATTTGTTTCTGTAAAACATGGGAGGAATATTGGTAGGAGTGGAAAAGATTCTAAAGCATTTTAGGGAACCAGGGTTTAAACTTGGGAGAAACAAATGTCAGCATGCAGGGAGTTGCATCACCTTCATAGGATGTATAATTAATGAGGGTGGATTGGAGTCCCAACCTCAGAAATTGAATGTTATAAAGGACTAGAAGGTTCCAGCCATTTGTAGGCTCTGTGGATTGTACACAGGATTTGTAAAAGAATTTGCACAGCAGGCAGTGCCAGTATACCAGCTCACTAACAGCAACAGTGTCTGGACATAGCAACACCAAAAAGAATTTGAGTTACTGAGGGAAGGACTTCTAAACCATACTGTACTTTTATTCCCAGATCCATCCTGTCCATTTATGGTAACCTGTGATGCCTTCAAAGTTGCTGTTGGACTTGCACTTGAACAAATCCATGAGCTTAGTAGGTGTAGACCAGTGGCTTTTGGAGGCCATATATTTAAATGAGGGAAACCAAGTATTCCGCTACATGACTGGAGTGTCTGGCTACTGTGAAGGTCTTCAAGGCCTATTGCTCCTGTTTACTAGGTACAGAATTCTCAGTGTACACAGATTGCAGTGTCTCCTTACAAAACACAACCAAAAGGCTTCTTGTGGAGATGGATTCACAAACTGTCTGAATACACAGTCATAGTTCACTGTAAACCTGGAAGGCAAAATGTAGTTGCAGATGCCCTCAGCCAGGTGAGGACCGTGAGAGTAGATTCAGCCTGGTCTTGTTAGGGCATCTGGCAAGAACAGTCTAAGGACCCTGAGTCATGTTCAGTGGGCCAACGGATCTACCAAAGGAGCTCCTGACTGGGGAGGTTCAATGCAGTTCTGAATTGATTATCCATTGATCCAACTACCAACTAGTGGGTGTCTGATGTAAACAGCATTGTCTTGCCAGCTAGCTCACAGAGAACGGTTCTGAATGTTCTCACGGTAAAGCAGCAGGCCACTTGGAGTATGAAAAGACACCAAACTGGTTTTTTTGATCTGTGTAAATGTTAAGGACTGGGTATTTTCCTGTCAAGAAAGAAAAGTTACCAGCAAGGTGAGGCAGAATTCCTTTAGGGGAAATGCCTCATTAGCCCTGAGAGTTCATACAGGTTGACGTGAAAGGCCCACTACCATAAACACCATCTGGAAATTGGTATTTGCTGGTAGTATATGACACCATCTCAAAGTACGGGGTGGCATGACTACTGAAGGATAAAAGTATTGAGACAGTTCCAGGTACATTGATGAAACATGTAGTGTTGCAGTTTGGCCCACCAAGCTTCATCTGCATTGATCAGAGGAAAGAATTTGAATCACAGTTGTTACACGAGATGTGACGGCAACTCTACTCGACAACTCTAGATAACTAAGGTGAGGATCAGTGTTGCCCACCTTGCCCGTAATGGGGGAGTGGAGAGCGTTAACAGCCATTTGGTTCCATGCTGAGAATCTTAGTCATCAAAGACCAACAAGCCAGGGATACAAAACACCTTTTTTTATCTTTGCCTACAATACCAGCTGGCACTCAACTATCCATTACTCTCCTGAGATTCTTTTGTGTGGACTTCCTTGTAGCTTGATGTTCAAGCAGCAAGAACCAGAAAGGCCCTCTGTACCTATACAGGTGGATGATATTGTGGAGTCTTATATCAGTGACCTGAGGACAGCATTCCAGAAGGTAGAACACCAGATGGGCCAGAAGTGAGCATGCCAGCCACAAGATGCCAGGAAAAAGGAGAATTATATGTCCATCCAGGAAGGAGAGACTATGGAACTGGAAAAAGCAGCCTGGAAAAAGTCCCAAATATGTACTCTTTGGAGTGGACCTTGTGCAATAATTAAGAAACTAAACAACTTATGCTTGCTGATACACAAAACAAGAGCTTGCCTTGGCTGTCAGAATAGCCTCTTGAGGGTATGGAAGTTAGGCAGAACTTAGAGCAGCCTGAAGCCCCCTGCCCCATAGCCTCTAGTCCTGTGCTGAACATAAATCAGCTGGCTGGATGTTCTGGATGTGTGCCCCCAAGCCAAGTTGAAACTACATCCTAACCTTAAAATGAACACCTTTAGAAGATCAGTAAAGATTTAACTTCCCAGCACACTAGAATTTAGCATGAGATCAGCAGAAAGCTTGTTATGATGGCAAGAATACAGCCAAGTCATTTCCTCCCTAATATCAATAAAAAAATCCAGCTCACTCCATTCAGGGATTCCACTAATTGGCTAAAACTATTGTAAGCATGTGATTGCTGGCTCATGACAGGTTCACAGTGGCTGGTTTGAGGCCACTCAGGATCTGGCAGGTCTTAATATCTTTTTGTTCTTATAACCCATGGCTACTAGGATAACAAATAAGGAAATCACATATCCAGCATGTAACACAGAGTACTCCAGCTACCGAAAGGGATGGTCTTGACAATGGGATTCTTGTTTGTTTTGTTTTTTTAAAAGATTTCCTGTGTAGACTTTATTTTTGAAGCAAGTCAGGGATTCAGGGTGTGTAAATTGATCTGTACTTGCATGTTTTCTCTACTAGCGTTAGGGGCCAGGACACACAAATGATCTTGTTGTTGAAAAACATAATTTATGGATGAGACTGTTCTCTATTTCATAAGGAGTATAGAAACCATTCATTTAGGGCCTGAATGCTTTGCCATGTGATTCCTTTCATGTCTAGAGTAAAGCTTATTAGCTGTTTGCTAACTCGTCTCTTCATGTAGCAAATTAAAATTAGCCAACAAAAGCCAGCTTGTAGACTTTCCATTGGAGTTGCATTGAAGTACAAACAGACATGGCAAACATTAAAGCACTTTTTCTTACTTGTTCAAACATTACAAATGACATTGATCATTCTGGAGAATGAAATTTGGAAAGTAAAGGGAACAGAATAACAGAGACAGCCTGGCAGAGTACGCATGAAAAGTATTTGAGCAAATGTTAACCCTGTTACTCTGGTTCCCACTTCCAGTGGCTCAAGCAAACAAGATACTTTGCTGCAGCAAAGAGGAAGAATATTTGTATAGCCAGAGAAATGAACTGCCAGCACAGCAGACTCTAAGAGACATTTCTTGGAAGCATTTTTATTTGCACCATGGCCTGTCACTAAGTTAGCCATGATTTCAGCCCTGCTACTGCTTTGTGTTGGGATTCTTTCAGCTCTCCCAAGGTAAATATGGCAGCACTGGGTTACTATTGGGATAGAATACCTCCAAGGAATATGTAGACACTGCAGGAAGCAAAGGAAATAGTGAATTATCAATTACTATAGAGGTATTCAGTAGGCGGCAGGCTAGAAAAAATGTACCAATCACCTGGCCATGAGTAGGCTTCAAAATTTGTCTATCAGGAAAACCCACTTGTCCCAGATTTTGTGCTGTGGTTGCCTTCTCAGAGTTTAAATGAAGATGAAATACAATTGTCTAAAAGCATTTATCTGCATTCTGCTTGATATGTTTTGGACTGTTGTGCCATTTTTTTATTCTCTTGTTTTTTAGTGTGTCTAGGTCTCAGTTGGTCTTATGGGCTTGATCCTCAAGTGTGCCGAAATGAACTGGGCAGGAAACAGTTTTTCTGTCCCAGGAAAATGTGTGAGATTTCAAAAAATTTTCTCCTTCTGCTTTGGGATGAAACTGAGACTTTTCAAAGTTTTCTGAGAAAAATGACAGAGTAAAAGAGAGCAGGATAGTCAATAGCTGAGGATACTGAGGTTCAAGTCCCTGCTCTGAATCAGGTAGAGCAGGCATGTGAAAATGGGTCTCTCACATCCTAGGGGGATGCCCTAACCACTAGGCTCTTGGCTATTCTAGAATAGGTCGCTTTTGTTTTGATCAGAAGTGCCATCCTGGACCTGGAAACCTTTCCGGACAGAAGTGTTATTGACCTGTTCCCATGATAACTTTTGATTTCAACAAATTGGCATTTGCCAATGACAACCCATTTTGTCTGAAAATTCCTGACCAGCTGTTTTGCAGAGCTCTAGTTCAGTGAGGTGGTTGAAGGCGAACGTGACTTAGCCACCTTCCTCAATCCTGTGGGCTGGCCAGGAGTTAAAATGACCCTTGGCGTAAATTGGAGCAGCTACAGGGCTGCTTGAATATTCTTGGAACAGTCCCCCCCGCCCAGGCACTGTTCTGTCAGTTCAGGTTTGTCCGAGTGCAGTGTGATACCTTATTAGGCCTCCACCATACCCTGTCTCTGCCTTGCTGCAGAGTGAGGGTGGGAGCACGTGGAATAAAGCTGGCTGCAACAGCCTTACACATTGGGGGATTCATCTACATCAGGGGAACCCAGTGGTGCCTATAGGAAAGCTTTAAATTGCCTTCACACTGCTGGGGTGGCACAAAGGGACCAAAGATCTAGATTTCCATATGCATTTCTCAGATGCTTCCCTAAGAGACTCTGCAACTGTGAAATCTTTGCCTCTGCAATATTCTCAGCAGATTGGCTAATGTAAGACTTGCGCAAATAACCGTCATTAGCTAACATAAATTACAAAGGGACTCCTCCAGTTTAGCACTGACTGGGATTAGGAAGTAAATTTCCCTCAAGAGAGTATGAATTAGGTGCCTGTATGGGGCTTATAACTTCCTCCAAAGCATCTGACATTGACCACTCTGAGCAACTGAGATGGGCCAGTTCCAGTGTGGCAATTCCTGTGGGTTTCTTTTGTATTTCCACAAGGACACAAAAGTAGTTTTCTATGTGTATAGTGTGAGGATTATTTTAGCAGGCATCCCAGAGCACACAGATGCCATTCACTGAACAATCTAGCGATGAAATGTAAAAACTAGAGATGGGCCCAAACCAAGCTCTCAGATCCATAAACTAGATCTGGACCAGGTACATATGAAGCACTAACTATTGACTGAACTTTGAAGCTGATGTTTATCTGTCTATTGGGCTGAGCCAAAATAGAACAGGAACATTGGCTGCCTCTCAGTAAATAAAACATGGACTCCCCTTTTACCATACTTAAGGTTCAGCTTGCCTTTGCAGCTTAGTCTGTTACAAATATCACAGGAATGGATACCATGCACAAGTCCTGTATAACCCATTTCCTATTCCACATTTTTCCTTTTCTGCTGGTATTAAAGGTAGCAAAGAACCATAAGTCATTCTGGTGAATAGGAGTTCTTATTATATTTGTACTTGATGTTAAATGAGTCATACAAGAAGCCAGTGGGCAAGAAAGTGTTTGAGAGATGGAGACAAAATGTTTTGTGCACTGTAGTTCCTACTTTCATTAAATGAGTCATGCCACAAAAATGTATGAAACTGATGCTCCAGAATCAGCAACAGGTTTAGTTCAATATGGAAAAAAGATTTTTTTAAAAAAAAAGTTAAATAACTAGTGATGGGCCTGAACTACGAAGTTCAGATCCGAATATCAATTTCAGCGTGCACTTCCTCTAGTTGTCTTCTCTTGAACTGCACCTAGGAATATAATCTGTAATTGAATGAAGTTTTTTGTTTTCAAATGGAGAGATGGCAGCTCTGAAGTTGGAGATATGCTTGGATCCAGAGAGGGAGACATTCTGGATTTCAAGGGACATCATGTATTTGGTTTCGATTATCCCATCCCCAATAAGGAGCTACTGAGAAGGATTTAACCAGATAAAAATTAAGGGCTAAATCCTCAGCTGATGTAAATCACCCTAGTTCCATTGAAATCAATGGAATTCTGCTGACTTACACCAGCTGAGGATTTGGCGCTATGTTTTCAACCAATAATTGTGTAAAAGATGACATAGGTTTACAATGTGAGATTTTATACAGCATGAGGTTCTGTCCCTTAGAATAAGCTTTGTCCTGTGGTCTTCCCTCACCCCAAACAGTTGTTCTTTATTGCCTTAAAATGTAGGCAGTCACCCTAGATGCAGGATTTTAATTTGGGTCCATCTCTGCAAATAACACAACGGTCATTCAGATTTGGGTCAATTGTACTGCTGAGGATTTCAATAGGACACAACAGCCATCTATAACTTCCTTGGTCCCTGACAGACATAAAAAATAAATAGATAATAATTAGCACTCACTTTTTATAGTTTGTTTCATCAAAAGCCCCATGTGATCCCAGTGAGTGTTATATAGACCACCAGTGGCCAGTGTATGCGGGGCAAGCAAGACAAGCGTTTTGCAGATTTTAAGGAATGCAGCTCCCATGTTGCCACAGATCTTGAAAGGGACAGACATGGTCTGTGTTCCACAATGTTCAATTAATAGTGCTAGGTATGAAGCATGAGCTCTTGATGGAGGACCAAATCTGGTAGCTATTACTCATATGAATAGTCCCAATGACATTTAAAAATCCGGTGGTAAAATCAAGTTCTTGGTTATGTAAGAAGAGTTGCTTCAATATACCAGACCTTCCTAAAATCATCAGTATAGTATGTAACTTCCTCTCTTAGCATGATTAACAATAGGGCAAAGCCTAGATGATATGAATGAGCTTCTTTGATTATTCCTTTAGCCCTAGTTTTGTAAGATATTTAAATGAAGTGAAATGAAAAGATTTTTAGATTAAACTAAAATCTCTGCAAGAATCTGACAGTTAGTCTCCAATGATTGAGCATTCTAGTCTACGGAAAGTAACTGTAGTCTTGGAAAAATGCATGAGTATTGTGTAATGTCAGAAATAATGAAAGTTTCTGCACCTTGACTTGTAAGGAAAGTGGCTATAATTCACACTGATGTGCTGAATTCCATTGGAAATAATCACAACTGAGATAATGGGGTGGACGTTATGAAAGATAAAAGTGTGTGAGGGTGGGAGGTTAGTTTTTACTTGTTTACATGATGAATGCCTTTCTTGCTCGGGTTAGCGAGGGCATTTGGTACCTGCTGTGGAAGCTGATATACTAATTTCCATACTTTCTCTGCCGTCACCTACACATCTTAAATAGGTGCACTGGAGCCTACACCGAGGCACAATAACTCTGCCTCAGGTTGATACACTCATAAATTGAACTTTCACAGTGAACCAGAATAAACAGATGCAATTACACACAGCCAGGAGACATTATATAAGGCTAGATCCTGTCTGTGGAGCTCTGTAAATGCAGATCCTAGCCAGAGCTCCATGACCTGGCTAAGCTCCATGCCCATAAAGCACTATTTGAACACATAGCTAAAGGCCCCACTTTTCAGTGACTGACATTCCACTGCCGTTACCTGTACTCAACTCCTTCCCATGGCAGCAGAGTCTGTGACCTTATTAACTCGATCACCTTGATGGATCGGTCCTTCAGCCCGTCTATAGATTGCGCCAATCACAACACGTCTTCCATTCTTCTCATATTCTGGCCTTCCTTCTCCATGTGCGGCCATGTCTTTTCACAATAAAATCTTCCCATATCTTTGAAAGTCGGCTGACTAGTTGTTTCAGTTCCCATGGGTACCACCTGGCGACAGCTGCAGTCCATCGATTGTCATTGAGACTCGCTATATACCCGGTCCATCGCATTCTACTATGCCTGCTCTCAACAACGACGTCCTGCACTCCACTCTGCTGTCTGATCACTTCCTCTGGGACTTGGTTGCCGATTGAAATTCCCAGAATTCTTCTTTCCATCACCCTCTCTGTAACAGACAGTTGCTGCTCCTCTGTCTTCGACAGTGCCCATGTTTCACTGCTGTACAACATTGCTGGCAGTACTGTTGAGTTGAAGAGGCTGGCGCATGTTGCCTTGTTGATTTTTCCTGGGAGGACATCTGAGATAGAACTGAATGCGCACCAACCTGCTTTCTTTCTTCATGAGAGTTTACTTTCCTGATCATGGCATATGTTGATTTCTTGGCCCAGATAGACATATTGCTCATATAGACAGCCTGCCTTGAAATGGTAACGAGGCAGATGAATTGGAAGGGTGGAATCAACATCAAGGGAGAGCAGTTAAACCATCTCATATTTGCGGACAATATTGTGTTGATCACCGAAAATACTATCAAACTACAGAAAATGCCTGTGAAAACACAACACAAAAAGCAGCGAAGTCGGACTGAAAATTAACCGCTCCAAAATGAAATGTATGCCATCTGATACCTTGCCAAAAGCCCAAATAACAATCAAGAGAGAACAAATAGAAGAAGTGACCTTATTACAATTGGGAAATGATGGGGAGAGTGAAAGGCAGTTGGTGCTCCCCCATTGGCTCTGCATTGGGAGGGAAGCTCTTCCCAACTTTCAGACAGCCAGGAGATAAAGAGGGAGCTAAGTAGTCCCCAACCTGAAGAGCCAGCTGACGGTGCTGAAACGGAGTTGTCATTTTGGAAGAACAAGGTCCAATCCACACCAAGATCACTTCCCTTACCCAGAATCCTTATTCTTGGGCTTTCAGAGTTTCTTTATTATTAATGAGGTTAGCAATTGAATGGTTGTATAGGGCAGGCCAAGTTTTGTGCATCTCACATAACACTCATGCATTTGGCCACTCTATCTGATACTTAGGCATGATGTCATGCATATGATGGGGCTGTAGGAATGGCCAGTAATTGCTGTGGGCCACCAGAGGCATCCTGGCTGAGTAGGTATTTGGAAGAGAAGGGGCCACCTCCTCTTCCACTCCTTCCTCCGCTGGATCTAAACAGGGATGGAGGAGGTGGCAGGAACACATGAAGGTAGTGGTGGCAAGGGGCCAATACTACCTGTCAAATTATGCATGCCTCACCCAAGTTTTATGCAACCCCTCCTTGGGGAAAAAGGTGTATTAATCTAATTAATCCATTTCTTATATATTTCTTATTAATCATAAACTGAAACTTGTTGTCATGCAAACTTTTTTACATTTATGCAGATCAGCTAATTAAATATTTTGCATCAAGTTTTACACGTGGCAACTGTATTTATATACATGCTTTTGACCTGTTTATGAAATCATGCTGTGCTGTTTTGCTCTGTTTCTTGGAAACTAAATGTTACATAGACCAAGTTATAACTTTTTAAAGAAAAAAACTAACACCATTGAACATGACTTTGACAAATATATTTTAGAGCATATAGCTTTGACCATTGTCCTACGGTCAAATATGTCCTGATTTCCACCCCTTTTACTGTGCTGATTTCAAAGGCATTTCATGAGATGTAAATTGGGGCAGAATGTTGCCTATGAATTGGGGTACCAAGAAATTACCAGGTTTCAGAGTAACAGCCGTGTTAGTCTGTATTCGCAAAAAGAAAAGGAGTACTTGTGGCACCTTAGAGACTAACCAATTTATTTGAGCATAAGCTTTCGTGAGCTACAGCTCACGAAATTGGTTAGTCTCTAAGGTGCCACAAGTACTCCTTTTCTTTTTAAGAAATTACCAGTATCTTAAGATGACTATTAACTGAACATGTCTCCTCCTCTGCCAGTTTTGTTCTCCAATTAAAGATTTCCAGACCAAAATCCCTTTTCATTTTTGTTCTTTACCTTTAAGGTGGGATTGGGAAATAATTCACAAAGAATTTAGTTTTTTGACTGGCATATTTTCTCCTAACAAATGGGATCCATGCTACAGTTGGGCAAAAAACTTATTTTTTTCAGTTCACTGGCAACGCCGAAAAATAGAAAAAAAATTAGTTTGAATCAAACAGGAACTGATTTTTTTCCCCCTGGTGATTCAAATAAAGTTGGCAAAGCTTCATTTTGGGCACAAAATGAGGCATTTTTTTAAACAAAAGGAAAGGAAATAAAGAGTTATATTCACAAAACTGCTGTTGGTGGTGCCAGTGGCTATTTATAACCAATAGCACAGTGGTTATGGTGCTCACCTGGGATGTAGGAGATCCAAGTTTGAATCCCCATTCCACGAGGAGGGAATTGAACTCAGGTCTCCCACATTACATAAGAACAGGCATACTGGGTCAGACCAAAGGTTCATCTAGCCCAGTATCCTGTCTTCCAACAGTGGCCAATGCCAGAGGGAACGAACAGAACAGGTAATCATCAAGTGATCCATCCCCTATTGCCCATTCCCAGCTTCTGGCAATCAGAGGCTAGGGACACCATCCCTGCCCATCCTGGCTAATAGCCATTGATGGACCTATCCTCCATGAATTTATCTAGTTCTTTTTTGAACCTTGTTATAGTCTCGGCCTTCACAACATCCTCTGGCAAGGAGTTCCATAAGCTGACTGTGCGTTGTGTGAAAAAATACTTCATTTGTTTGTTTTAAACCTGCTGCCTATTAATTTCATTTGGTGTACTCTAGTTCTTGTGTGATGAGAAGGAGTAAATTCCTTAGTTACTTTCTCCACACCAGTCATGATTTTATAGACCTCTATCATATCCCCCCTTAGTCCAAGATGAAAAGTCCCAGTCTTATTAATCTCTCCTCATACGGCAGCCGTTTCATACCCCTAATTTTGGTGCCCTTTTCTGAACCTTTTCCAAGTCCAATATATCTTTTTTGAGATTGGACGACCACATCTGCATTCAGTATTCAAGATGTGGGCGTACTAGGGATTTATATAGAAGCAATATGATATTTTCTGTCATATTATCTATCCCTTTCTTAATGATTCCCAACATTCTGTTTGCTTTTTTGACTGCTCCTGCACATTGAGTGGATGTTTTCAGAGAACTATCCACATTGACTCCAAGATCTCTTTATTGAGTGGTAACAGCTAATTTAGACCCCATCATTTTATATGTATAGTTGGGTTTCTGTTTTCCAATGTGCATTACTTTGCATTTATCAACATTAAATTTCATCTGTCATTTTGTTGCCCAGTCATCCAGTTCTGAGAGATCCTTTTGTAGCTCTTCTCAGTCTGCCTGGGACTTAACTATCTATAATGAATACCCTAACCTATTAGGTTATGGCATATTCTGGAGTAGAAGTCTCTCCCCCGCTCCACCCCCTCTCTCTCCCTCTCTCTTTCTCCCCCCTCCCCCTCCCTCTCTCTCTCCCTCTCTTTTTCCACCCTCCCCCCTCTCCCCCTCCCCCCCTCTCTCACTCTCCCTCTTTCTCTCCCCCCCCTCCCCCCACCTCTGCTGTTAAAGCTGTTCCACTTTGTATAGACCATTTAATATCTGTTAGGGCAGAAACTTGATTGTCCCTCCTCCCAGCTGAGTGCTCAAACCACTAGATTACAGAATCACTCTTTGTCAGGCCCAATGAATATTTAATTCATGATACAACAGGAGAAATATTCAGAGAACCTCCCTAACAAATACCCTACCGCCCAAGGGCTAGGGTGGGGGGGTTCCACCTGTCGCCAGTATCCCACGTGGGTGCCTGAACTACTGGGCTATTAGGTATAAGGGGGCACCAGAACAACCATGTGCCAACATTTTTTTTGACCAAAACTCTTTGTCAAATTTGTGGATTGTTACGGTCAATCTGAAGCTGCATGTTTTCAGTGAATAAACGATTTGTTTGAAAAAAAATGCATGCAGTTCTAGCCCCGATGGCATATGTATGGGGCGGAAATGAGTGTGCACCTACTCTTGTACAGCAGAGGATAACGTAAGTCAGGCTTGGTCGTGGCTATGACTATGACCAAGTCGGGGAAAGGGGAGAGGTGCTGGGCAAAAACGGCTGAACCAGGACTCTGGTCACTGCAACTTCAATTAAACACTGCAGAATGGACCTTGTGAAGAAGAGCTGTGCCTAATTGGTGGGTGGAGGAGAGCTGGAAGGCTGATTAAGCCATTAGGCAGAGGATACAAAAAGACACAGGAAGGAAGTAGGGAATGCTGGCAGTGAGAAAGAGATTGCTCTTCCTTCCGTGTCTCAAGAGCTGAGGGTTCCCTAAGACTCGTAGACTATCAGGGTTGGAAGGGACCTCAGGAGATCATCTAGTCCAACCCCATGCTCAAAGCAGGACCAATCCCCAATTTTTGCCCCAGATCCATAAATGGCCCCCTCAAGGATTGAACTCACAACCTTGGGTTTAGCAGGCCAATGCTCAAACCACTGAGCTATCCCTGCCCCCTGCCTACAATTAAAGACTGTAGGAGTACGGCTGTATATTGTACAAGGGGGGTGCAAACCAATGTAAATCTACTGCACCTGGTGTTTTACCAGCATAAAGGTCTCTGAGTCGTTTGTGGACTTGAGCAGAGGCAAAAGTGCGTGGGCCCTGCCACAGCAAGGTTTAGATGAAGTCATTGATCTAGAAACATATAGAATGTGTCCAGAATGATAGAATCTGGATGGACAAGAGATTAGATGAAATTTTTGTTAATGATGTAGCTTGAGTTCTTAGGATCCTGGGGAGGTATTTTACTGCAGCAACCAGTAAAATTGTGACATTTACATTCATTTGCAAGATGGATGTGCCATGCATAGGGATTTAGCCTTGTTTCAATTGCCTTGAGTTATTAATGCATAAAACTGTGGTCCAGCAGAAATTAAGTTCAGTTTGCTATGTGATCCCTGAACAGACGACATAATCACTTTCAAAATTGGCTGCTGTTTGATGTTTTTAATCTCTCTCTTTCTTTCTCCCTCACAACTCAGATGTGACAAATCGGCACAATGTGAAATACCCTCTGGGTGTCATCAAATTATCGTACAGTGCAGGCAGTCTAGCAGTGTCCCAGCTTGCATTATACATTGTACAGGTGTTGCCTCACACTCTGTTCAGAGCTCTTAGGAGTGTTGAAATTCAGAGGCTTATTTCAGGGCACTTTGATCTGACTACTTATTAAATCTTGTGGCAATGTGTGATATTTTAAAAGAGCTAATAGGCCTGTCTTGGCTACTTCAAGAGAGAAATGTCACCATTAGTCAGCGTAACAATCGGTTTTCCAGGTACATTTCAGACATTCATTGAATCCCCACTATCACATTCTCCCATCCTCACTGTCACCTCTGTAAACAGGGCTAGCCAGGATGGTAGATTATGTGCTGTTGAGATGCTGTGCATTCGGTGCACACCTGAAAACCAATAAAAGAGCGATGCCCAATTTATTTATCACCTCAGGGATAATTTAGAAAAAGGTATAATGACATTCAGGACTCTGAATAGTGAGGATCAACTTAAACTTCACTGCCAACAGCACTTTGCTCAGGAACATGGGCAGAATGTTCTGGTAAAATGAAAACGTCATAAGCGGCAAAGCTTTGTGCTTCCGAGAAAAAGGCTGTGTTTTAAGGTTACTTGGATTTCAGGATTGGAGGATAAAAGTCTTTTGGCAAAGTTAACATTGGAAATGGGCAAAATTTAGGTTCAGGTTTCACTTGGCCAAACTTCAAAAATAGTTGAAATTTTGCTGGAGTTGGCTCAGTCTCTGGCATATCACAGTTTGGTTGGAGAGAAAGCACAGAACCTTTATTAACTTCACAAGCACTGACTGCAGATGGAACCAGGTGAGGCTTTTGGGCATGCTTATGGACTGCACATGTGCATCAGCATAGTCACTACTTGTGACAGGTGTATGTGACTCCAGAATCTCAAAGGGGCTTGATGGGGGTCAACAATGAGCCCTGGAACTCTGAGTAGGCTGTCAAGGATTAATAGACAGGGCTGGGAAACTGCTGAAACGGATTGACCTGCCTGCACTGTGCTTCAGAAAGATGATCTCTGTTACTGGGGAGGCAGCTGTGAGAGACTTAGGATCCTGAGGAGGTATTTTACTGCAGCAACCAAGATGACTGAAAGTTTGTTTTCAGTAGCTATGTCTGAATTTTCATGCTCTTGTAGAGAAGAAACTATGTAGGAACTTGTATGTTTGTTTCCAACAAACATTGAAATGGCTGGTAAGACAACCCTGAGGGAAGAAAGGGTTTTGGACTTTGTTGTTTTCGGGCTGTTTAAAGGACTCTAATACTTTGGTCTAATTCTGGTTGTTGGGTTTAGTGTGTTGGTGTCTGGGTGGTGTTTAGTGATGTACAGGTCAGATTGGGTGATCTGCTGGTTCCTTCTGGCCTTAAATTCTATGACTCTTACTGTGTTTTGCACAGAAGAAATCAAGAGATGGTAGCTTGTGTCTTGACTTGGGTTGAGTCTTAAAGGGACAGGTCCAGATGCTTTCCAGGAGAGGCAGTGGCCTTGAGAAGGCAATAGAGGACTTGGGAGTCGCACTTGGCCTACTGCCTTCATTCAGGGCCCAAGCCCAGAACATCTAATGGGTGGTAGGATCTGCCCTTGGCACTGTCACACCACTAGGGGTCTTCTAAATCACAATCCCATACTAGCATTGCATTATCTCATTAGTATAGGCACACCCATACTAGTAACATGATATACCTGTCCTAAGCCTGCTAAAACTTATAGGGCTCCCTACAAGTCCAAATGGATGCTGAGAAGAAAGAAAGAAGGGTAGCCCGTCAGTGATGGTAAGAATCTATTGAGGAGAACTCAACTGTAAATAGAGAGATTCCTCAATAGAATTCATTGTTTTATGGATTAATTCATGTCTGGGCATTGCAGACAAATAGAGGAGTTTTGGAGGGAGTAGCTGCGGATCCTGTGCTTAGAGGTAAAGGGACTCACTGAGTTGTGTGTTTGGTCTGTCCGTTCATTTGTTCTCTGGGAAGGTCATGTGGCTGGGCTTTTGGGCCCTGAACAGGCCAAGTGAGAAATCTGTGGGGGTAGTATGGCTGGGTCTGTGATCAGAGCAGTGTTTAAGCTCTCTGAGTCATTAATTCCTCCCTGTCAGAGAAGGGGTGAAGCTAAACAGTGTGGGTTAGTGTATAAATTAGTGTCAGGAAAATCCTTGAGCAGCTGAACAAGAGGGGCAAACGGAAGTTTTGAAGGGAGTGTGGTTCTTTCTGGTTTTAGGTATGGCCGTACACCAGATAGTGTATATGGGCAACAAGGGAACAACTGCTGTGACCCGTATTGCAGATATTATGTTTTCCTTTCTGCCTGAAGACAGAAAAGATTTCTAGTATATGAAATGCAAGCTGGTTGCCATACTGGAGGAGAAGATATCTACTTTGAAAGCACAGGTATCAGTATTGTGTAGTATCTGAGAAAACAAAGAGTTCTTGGACAACCAGATTCAGAAATCTTTGCCATAGATGCCAAAAAGGTAAGGATCAATTATAAGGCAACTGGAGACAGTGGAAACTGGAGAAGACGACTGGCCATTTGTGACCAGGAAGCATTCACCCAGGCTAGAAGTATTGAATCAGTTACTCAGCTACCATGGAACCTGCCTCTGGAGAAATGGAACAGAAAGCTACAGAGGACATAACTGATGGAGGTTCTTGTGGTATGAAGCAAGAAACTACCAAAAAAGGTTCTTCAACTATCCTAAGAAGGATCGTGATCAGCAACTCCATATTATGAATAGTGGACAGAGAATTCAGCAAATGACACAGAGACAGCAGAATGGTGTGCTGTGTCCTCTGGAGCTATAAGATATAAGATGTGACTGCAAGACTGGACAGGTTTATGAGGTCATCTGGTGCTGATACATACTGGAACTATTAATATGGCATCACTTTGAATTGCACAGATTATTGAAGACTTCAAGGATCTTGGAAGGGAGTGGAGGAAAGTCCAAGTGATCTTCCTGGAGATCCTTCCTGTCCCTGAAGCTAGAATAGGCAGAAAGTATTGGAGGTAAACAGTTAGCTGTTCAATTGGCATGAAAATGAAAGTTTTGGTTTCGAGGCACATTGGGCCACATTGTGGGGGCTGTTCAAATGGGATGGATAGATTGGGTAATCTCAATTGGAGACTAGCTGGTGCAGTCATGAAGGCATTAAACAAATAATACAAGGAGAAGGTACTATGAAGGCAAATGTGGTACAAACTTTAGTGCACTGTGCAAAATTTGAACTAAGATGGCAAAGAGTGTAGAGGAGAAAAATTTAAATTGCTTATATAACCAAAGTCTGGGTAATAAGCAAGAGGATCTGGAGGTTCTCATTGATGAGAAGAAATTTGATATAATTGGCATTACTGAAACCAGGTGGATTTGAATGTTAAATTCACTGGTTACAATCCCTTTAGGATGGATAGAGTGGGTAAAAGAGATGGGTATAGCACTGTACATTAAAGACACTATTATCTGTTTTAGAGTTATTGATCATTCAGAACCACAGGATCTTGAGTGCATATGGATCAATGTGCTAAATAACAAAGCCCTAGAAGGAGTATTGGTGGGGGTCTGTTACATGCCACTGAATCAAACCAGAGAACAGGTTGCTTCTTTAAGCGTCTGTTTGTCATGAGTGGGAAGAAAAATTGTAGTGTTATGGGGGACTTCAAGGCGAGAGACATATGCTGGAGGTCTCATGCAGTCAGTAGTAAAACAACATTAGAATTTCTAAAAATGATAGATGATTTTCTAACAAAAGATATTGTATCCATCAAGAAGTAACTCTATTTGAACCTCATTATGACCGATAGAAATAAATTAATTGCTGGACTGGAAGTTGGTGGTTGACTTGGGAGCAATGTTCATGACCTGATTACATTCAATATGGGCAAACAGAGGACAATCCCAACCAGAGATATAATTGTACCTGTGCTTCAAAAGATCTAATTGCACAAAGCTGAGGAAAATTATGCATTACATTGGTTGGGAGTAAAAATTCAAACAGAAAAAAAGAAAATAAAACTAGGAATTCTTTAAAAAGAGTGTATTAGATGATCCAAAAGCCACAATTCCACTATCAAAAAAGAGGGCTTTTATCCAAAGTTGTCCATTCTGGTTCTGTGGAGAAGTGAAGGCAGCAATTAGAAATTATAATACAGATAAAAATAAAACAAATGGAGGGGAAAAAGGGAAGTAGATAGCAATCACTGCATATTCAAAATTATGAAGTATAGAACACTGATAAAGAAAACTAAAGACAACAGGGAAATATTCACACCTAGCAGGACTATGGACAATAAAGAGTTTTATGATGGCGAAAAAGCAGAAGTGTTAAATAAATATTTCTGTTCTGTATTTGGAAAGAAGAAGAATTATGTACTTGTATCACGTGAGGATGATGAAGTACTTTCCTGTCTATTAGTAACTAAGGAGAATATTAAACATCTGCTAGTTATAAGCATTTTAAAAATCAACAGCCCAGGATAACTTGCACTCAAGAGACCTAAAAGAGTTGTCTGAGGAGATCTCTGGCCTGCTGACATCAATTTTTAAAAGAACTCTAGGAATATCAGTAAAATTCCTGAAGACTGAAAGAGTGCTAATGTTGTGCCAATATTTTAAAAGGGAAAGTGCAATGACTAGTTAATTCTAGGTTGGTTACCCTGGCATCACTCCTGAGCAGAAAAATGGAAAAGCTGATATAGGATTCAACTGATAAAGAATTAAAGGATGGGAATGTAATTAAAGCCATTCAACACGGTTTTATGGAAAAATATGTCTTGTCAAACAAGCCTGATTTCATTCTTTGAAGAGATTATAAATTTGCATGATAATTGTACCTATATAGATGTAATATACTTAGACTTGTAAGGTGTTAGACTTAGTACTGCATAATATTCTCACAATAAATTAAGACTGTACATTATTAATAAAGGACACGTTAAATGGATTCAGAATTGGCTAACTGACAAATCACAAAAAGCAGTTGTCAGTGGGGAAATCATCATTGAATGGGGGTGTTCCCTGCAGCGGCGTATTAACGCCTAGGCCGACAAGGCCTAGGCCTAGGGCAGCAAATTTGTAGGGGCAGCAAATTTATAATAGCAGAGGCTGCTTCCCCCGGTGCCGGTTCGCACCCACTGCCCCTGCCCCTGCCCCAACTCCACCTCTTCCCCGCCCCCATTCCCCGCTCCTTCCCTGCCCCTATTGGTCCAAATCCCTGCCCCAGCCCCGCCTCCTCTCCTGAGTGCGCCACATTCCCCCCCCTTCCCGCCCTCCTTCCAGAAGCTGTTTCACGCTCAAGCACTGGGAGAAGCAGGACTCCACGGCATGCTCAGGGGAGGAGGCGGAGGCGGAGCGGAAGTGAGCTGGGAGCGGTGGGGCAGCAATTATTTCTGGGCCTAGGGGCGGCAAAATCATTAATCCACCACTGGTTACTTGTGAGGTTCTGCAGAGATCTGTTCTAAGCCCAATGCATATTAACATTTTTATCAATGATTTCTGGAAGCAAATATAAAATCATTACTGCTAAAAGCTGTGGATGACACAGAGATTGGTAAAATGGCAAATAGTGACCAAGACATGGCAGCCCTACAGAGTGATTTGAGTCGCTTGGTAAGGTAGGCCCAGTCAAACAAAATGTGTTTTAATACAGCCAAAAGCAAGGAAAGAAATGAAGGTAAAAAGAATGCAGCCAAACTACAGAAAGGGGGACTTTGTCCCAGAAAGCCATGACTGCACAGTGCAACAGCTTCAGCAGGAGAGGCTGAGGGAGCTCCATATCAGAATATTCTATGCCCCAACGGTTAGGGCAGAGGTGGGCAAACTACGGCCTGCGGGCGACATCCTGCCCACGGGACCCTCCTGCCCGGCCCCATAGCTCCTGGCCCAGGAGGCTCGCCCCCGGCCCCTCCCTTGCAGCCTCATCTCACTGCCGCTGGTGCAGTGCTCGGGGCTGTGGGGTGGCGAGCTCCTGGGGCAGTGCAGCTGCAGAGCCCGGCCTGACCCGGTGCTCTGTGCTGCGTGGCGGCGCGGCTGTAGCGCCGCCAGCCACCGGTGCTCCAGGCAGCGCGGTCAGGGGGCAAGGGGGGTTGAATAGAGGGCAGGGGAGTTTAGGGTGGTGGTCAGGGGGCAGGGGTGTGGATAGGGGGCGGGGCGGTCAGAGGGCGGGGAACAGGGAGTTGAATGGGTCCTGGGGGGCAGTAAGGAAGGAGGGGGGTTTGGATGGGGTGGTGGGGGGCAGTCAGGGGCAGGAGTTCCAGGGGCAGTCAGGGAGAAGAGGTGGTTGGATGGGGGAGGGGTCCTGGGGGGCAGTCAGGAATGAGAGGAGGGGTTGGATGGGATGGTGGGGGGCAGTGGGGGCGGAGGGTCCGGGGGCAGTCAGGGGACAGGGAGCAGTGGATGGGGCAGGAGTCCCGGGGGGCCGCCAGGGGACAGGGAATGGGGCGGGGGGGGGGGGGGTTGGATGGGGTAGGAGTCCTGGGAGGGCCGTCAGGGGGCGAGAAGCGGGGGGGGTCAGATAGGGGTCGGGGGCTGGGCCACCCCTGGCTGTCTGTGGAGGCACAGCCTCCCCTAACCAGCCCTCCATATAATTTTGGAAACCCGATGTGGCCCTCAGGCCAAAAAGTTTGCCCACCCCTGGGTTAGGGCACTCACATGAGGGCTGACAAATCCCTTCTCCTCACAAGATGGAGGGGGGACTTGAACTAAGTGTCTCCCACATCCCACATGAGTACCCTAACCACTGAGCTAAAAGTTAGAAAGGAAGTGGTCCTTCTCCCTGCCCTGCCCTCCAATCCAGGCTTCTTACAGAAAACGCTGTAGGTGCTTAACTCCAAAGGGGGTTCCCAGCTATAAATTGCAAGCAGAGATAAATGCGTCCCTTCAGCCCAGACTTAGACACCTATCTCCATGGGAGGGGCAGGGCTTAACATCCTGTCAGCTTCTCCTGTTGGCTAGTTTTGGCACCTCTCCATTTAGCATGCCGGCTTTTATGTATCACAGTCTGTGCCTACCTTTCCCCATTCATTGTATAGGGAGCCTAGGTGCCTCACTCAGGCTATTTGAATTTCAGTTTGTTCTTGTGATTTTCTAGGTGCTTAAGTACCTTTGTGAATCTAGGCCTCTGTGCCTCAGATGTCCATCCGTACAATGAGGATCATAGCACCTCTTTATCTCACGGGGTTGTTGTAAGATAATTATATTAAAGATTCAGAGGTGCTTGGATACTACAAGAATAGGGGCTATATAACCTAGATTGACTTTATAGAAAGATGTTTTACTGTCTGTCTTCTCCACGTTGATCAAAATTTTTGACAATTGTACTGGCTCATCGAGGGAACCACAATAATATTCATGATCTTGAGTGTCACTTGGAACGAGACGTGCATAGTGTAGCAATGCTGATAAGTAAGAAAAGGACACTGATGTCATTGCTAATGATTATCTCAATGGAATCTTATTTAATCCTCGCTAATTTTTAGTGATTGAAATCACTTCTTGAAGCACATAAATATAATTTGCTCCAATAGATTTGCAAAGCTGGAGGAAGATGCCAACAATTTGCATTCATTTTAGGCATTTATAAAAGCAACCCCTCTTGTGGCAAAGGGCTGTGCAATGGGTTTCAAAGTCTCACTCCTAACTTTTTTTGAAATCTTCATCAAAGTCCCAAATTGACAGCCCTAAATCTGTGCTTGTACCTTGTGCACAAACGCTGAATTTGTTACGGACTTACACCCCCGGTTTAGCTAAAGTTTAACAGCACTTTATTTTGCACACAGTCTCGTTTGATAATTGTGGTGCTCTGTGGAATAAGCTACTGGTGTGCAGAGATAGACTGATTGCAGTCTCTGTGCTTATTTTATATTTCTGTAAATAGACATCACCCATCTACATGGCTTTCCCAATAGCGGACTGTACTCAAGATTTAATTTAGTAAACACTGATAAGTAAGGGGGAACTGCTTGAAGCTCCGTGGGCATGAAAATGGATGGCTCAACTAACTTAGTGACTATTTTTAATAAAGACACTGAAGTTGTGGGAGTGGAAGAGAACTAGGGGAAAAATACCAGAATGTTAATGTACCAATCTCTAGCTTTGGTTTTGCAACACTAGAGCAATAAGATCTTAATTATCCAAAGATCTTGGGGTCTCATGGTGCCATCCGTTAATTTCCAGTAACAAAGAGAGATATCCTAGTGATTGAACTCTGAGATTCTGATGCTGACTTTAAAAGTCATCTGTGAAAGCTGATTATAGAGAAATGTCTGGTTTACTCAAGGTCAGGCAGCTCAGTAGGAGCCCCATGAAACTAGAGCTCTTGTGTAGCATCAGGACTGGCCCTAGACCAATTGGTGCCCCAGGCGAGGAGCATCTTCGCGCCCCCCTCCATTGTTAAACTTTTGAATACCTTATTTTTATTGTATTTGTAGTCCATTTCATTACTTGATCTACAATTTGCATGGAGTGATGGAGAATCATCCAGTTTTACTGGTGGACTAAAGGAGAGAGATGATAAAGAAGAATGTGTCTCACATGAAAAGGAAAATAATGACAAAGAAAAATCTGGCTTATGTGAAAAGGAGAGAAATGCTAAAGAAGAATCAGCTTTGCATGATGACAGAAACAGCAGTGAGAAAAATTGCACACCACAAATTGATACATCAGATTCTGATTTATGGCTAGCGATCTATACTCTGCCAATATTGATTGTACAATTTTGAATGGGCTGGGCAAAATCAAGGCTATGACATTTCCAGTAAAAGAGCAGAAGCGACACTTTTCAAAGTCACACTACAAAAAAGTGCCCAAGAATGGTGAGAAACTGAATCGGCGTTGGCTAGTTTACTCGAAATCAACTGACAAAGTGTTCTATTTTTGTTGCAAAATATTTGACAAGAATGCCAAATGGTTGCTTTCACTTTCTGGGTATAATTAGCTAATTCTCTGAAGCAACAAGAAAAGTCACCCAGCCCTGTTGTGGCCTTCTCCAAATGGATGGAGGTAGAGTCCAGGTCAAGCTGAATAAATGCATGGACATAGAAAAAGAGCATATAATTAATGTCGAAACCCAGCACTGGAGGAACGTGCTCAAGTTTCTGATCTCAATTATCCTCTTCCTTGCAAAGAATAATTTGGCTTTCTGGGACTTGTTAGATAAGTTGTTCACTGAACATAATGGTAATTTCCTTGGTTTGGTAAAGTTCCTTGGGAAATACGAGGTCATGCATGAACACCTACTCAGAGTGGTTCATAAAGAAGTTATGGACCATTACTGCAGCAAAAAAATTCAAAACAAATTGATTGACCGCATGGTAAGGAATGTGCTTGATAACATATTGATGCGTCTCAGCAAATTGAGGTACTACACCGTAAAAATGGACTGCATTCCCAGCATTAGTCACAGTGAAAAGATGTCATTTATAGTAAGATTTATTGATGACGAGGATGGCTGTATCCAAGTAAAGGAACACTTTTCTGTTTCTGGTCTGTGGATGACTCTATTGGAAAAGGCTCAACAGAACCGTTTATGAACACTTTGAATGAGAATAAAATAAAGCTTCAGGGCTGCTGCGGCCAAGGCTACGACAAAGGCAAGAACATGAAGGGAAGAATCAGTGGCATCCAGGCAAGGATCCTTGTGCTGAATCCAAGAGCTTTCTTCATGCCTTATAGATGCCATCCCCTCAACCTGGTTGTGCCAGATGCAGTGTCATCTTCTTCAGATTCAATATCTATCTTTGGAGTATAGCAAAGATATACATATAAAGTATATACATCCTGTTTTCGGCATCAACTACCAGGTGGAAGATTCTCACAGGAAGTGTTACAAATCTGACCATGAAGCAGCTAAGTGACACTTGCTGGGAGAGCTGCATTGACAACATAAGGCCAGTGAGGTACCAAGTGATTGAGGTTTACAACGCCCTGATGGAACTAGTGCAGTCGAGTAAAGCCGAGGGTGGAATCCGACATGAGGCACAAAGCCTGGCAAACCAGATCACTGACTTCAAATTTCTGGTCTCAGTTATGGTTTGTCACAATATCCTGTTCCAAGTAAACGTTGTAAGCGAGGCATTACAAACTCAGTTGATGGACATCACGACCACTACTACTGTGATGAGAAGCTGCCTTGATTTCATTGTGGCCTAGAGAGAGAACGGATTTGAAGATGCCATCACTGCTGCCAAAGAAACGGTGGAAGTCTTAGGAGTTGAGCGTATATTCAAGGAAACTCGTATTCATTGGAAGAGAACTGGGCTCTCACTTCATTCTTATATCTTACTGACTGACTGGCAATGCCTCGCTCCTTATATACCCACAAGGGCATGACTGACAACATTCTAGGAGGTTCAAGGAAAATATAATTCTCAAAAAGTCTGGAAGGTTCCACGAGATTCTACAAAGGTCCAGAACATTCTAGGAGGGTAGAGAAAAATCGGAATCCACATTCAGAATATTTGAAACATTTTACTTCAAACATTCTATTTCCCCTTTTGTCACTAACAACAAAAACATCTCCCCAAGCCCAGCGTTCCCCAAGCTTGGCACCCCAGGCAGTCGCCTGGGTCGTCTGCCCCTGAATCTGGCCCTGTGTAACGTAGTTCTGCAGACCGAAGCTAGTCAAGCTTCTGGGTATACATCTGATGTTCCCATAAACAAGAGGCTTATTTATCTGGAGTTCAGATACTGAGAGTTTGACAGGTTGCAAGTGCATCTCTGATCCTGTTTTTTTTTGCTCTCCAGAAAAAATGTGATTGAAAGGATCTAGAAAATGAAAGTGAAAGTGACAACGCTTAAAAACAATAACAACAACCTCACAACCTCCTCAAACCCACGTTGGGTTCCCTAGTAATTCCCTAGGATTATGGGACTTTTATTTCTAGCATTTGATTGTTTCTAGGGAATTCCTTCAGCCATTCTGTTGCTATCACAGCAGAGATTATGGTTAGATCTGGGTTAATAATAGATGTTACAGTTCAGTGGAAATTAAAACAAATCATTTTGGGGCAAACTGAAAATACATTTTTCAAAATTTTTCGGTGAATTGAAAAGTTGAAAAAAAATCAAGTTGAAATTAATAAAAGTTTAGACATTACCGAAATAAAACATTCTGACTCCAAAGATTTTGACATTACTGAGACATTACGTTTCATTTCAACCCCAACAATTTCGTTTAGCCTTTCAGGCATTTTGCCAAATGCAAGCAAAGGATTCACAAAAAGGCTGGCGGTGAGGGAGGAGGAGGTGGTGGTGGTTGTGCTGCCTCCTTTATAAGCTTTAGCCCTAGGGTTGCCAACTTGCACAAAAACAAACACACCTGCCCCACCCCTTCCCCAAGGCGTCTCCCTTGCCCCGCCCCTTCTCCGAGGCCCCACCTCCACTCACTCCATCACCCCTCCCTCCATCACTCGCTCTCCCCCGCTCTCACTCACTTTCACCGGGCTGGGGCAGGGGGTTGGAGTGCAGGCGGGTGTATGAACTCTGGGCTGGGGGTGTGGGCTCTGGATGGGGCCAGAAATGAGGGGTTCAGGGTGCGGGAGAGGGCTCCAGGCTGGGGTAGGAGCTAGGGGTGTGTGTGTGTGTGTGCGTGTGAGGACTTCAACTCGGGGTGCAGGCTCTGGGGTGGGGCTGGGGATGAGGGGTTGGGAGTCCAGGAGAGGAGTGGGGCACAGGATTGGGGTATTGGGGGGGTGCAGGCTCCAGGAGGGAATTTGGGTGCAGCAGGGGACTTTGGGCTGGGGTGGGGGTTGGGGTGCAGGAGGGGAGGGTGAGGGTTCCAGCTGGGGGTGTGGGCTCCGGGGTGGGGCTGGGGATGAGGGGTTTTGGGTGCGGGGGGGGCTCAGGACTGGGGCAGGGGTTAGGGGTGTTGGAGAGGGTGCGGGGTGTAGGCTCTGGGAGTTCGGGTGTGGGAGGGGACTCCGGGATGGGGCAGGGGATTGGGGTGCAGGGTCATAGCGGTGCTTACCGCGGTTCCCGGGAGGCAGCCACCAGGTCCCTGCAGCCTCTAGACTCATGGGCGGCAAGGGAGGCTCTGCACACTGCCCTCATGCCTGCAGATGCTGCTCCCGCAACTCCCATTGGTCGTGGTTCCCAGCCAATGGGATCTGCGGATCCAGCCTTCAGGGTGGGGGCAGCACGCGGAACCTCCCTGGCTGCCCATGTGTCTAGGTGCTGCAGGGACCTGGAGGCCGCTTCCAGGAGCCGTGTGGAGTCAGGGCAGGCAGGGAGCCTGCCTTAGTCTCAGACCCCTGCTGTGCCACTGACTAGACTTTTAATGGCAGTCAGTGGTGCTGACCAGAGCCACCAGGGTCCTTTTTCAACCGGGCATTCCAGTCAAAAAACGGACGCCTGGCAACCCTATTTAGCCCAATGGTTAGGACAGTCATTTGGCATGTGGGAGACCTGGCTTAAGTTCCCCCCTCTGCCTGATGTGGAAAAGGGGTTTGAGCTTGGGCACTTTCCTGCAATGGGGGAGATTCTAACCACTGGCTAAAGCTCATATGGGAGGCATTATTGCCTCCAGCCACTTTGTGTATTCTTTGCTTGTCTTTGACAAAATGCCTGAAAGTCTCAATGAATTTTTGCATGTCGAAATGAAACATTGGGTTTCAACATCATCAAAACTTTTTGACTTTTTCAGTTTGGTCAAAATTATTAAAAAAACGTGACACTAATTCATTGATAGTTTTGGTCATCCCAAAACTGAATTTTTTGTTGAACAAACTGTTAGGCTGAAAAACTTTGACCCACTCTAATTGTGGCCTGCCACTGGGGCCAGCTTAGTAAAGAGCCAGCCAGGCCAGGGTTGGAAGTGTGCTTCCTCTTGTCTGCCTGTGACCCTTCTCAGGAAGGTTATGTTCCTCCCCTCCCCCAACCTTCCTTACCTGTTTACAAGTCTCTGGGACCTCTAGTATGCACCTCTACCTGGCCCAGGAAGCAAAACCAAAGATCAGCTTTCCATCTGGAGTAATTTATTCTATGGGCTGCTGGTTTTGGGTATGACCATGAATGAGGAACCAGGGAAGGTGTTCTGGGTGGGCGGCTTATGTGGTGCATCACCCAAAGAATACAGTCCATGGTAGCTCTGTAGCTTGAAGGTCAGATTACCATATATTCAAAACCAAAAACTGGGACATTTTTGTGGCAACATTTTTAGGGTACAGGAAAAATCCTACATAAGAATGCTAGTACATAGGAACTGCCATACTGGATCAGACCCAAGATTCAGCTAGTCCAGTATACTGTCTCCGACAGTACCAGATGCTTTGGAGAAGGTGTAAGAACCACACAGTAGGTAGATGTGGGTTAATTTGTACCCCACACTAGATCTCCTCTTGATTTCTAATAATTGGAGAATGGCTTTAATATCCGCTTCAAATGTTTTGTTTTCATTATTATGACAATTCTCTAGATTTGCTTGACATCCGTATCAATGTTCAATACCTTTTGAATCTTGCTAAATTCTTTACATTCAATGGGTTCCTGGGGCAGTGAGTTCCACAGTCTAATTACACATTGTGTGACAAATTTTTCCTTTTTTTGGTCTTGCTACTGCAAGCTTTTGACTCAGCAGCAACAGAAATATATTTTTTGGATTGGTGTTCTGAATGAGTTTACCATGGAACAAGTGTTGCTAGGACTTTCTTTAAAACATAGAAAAGCTTTGGTTGTGTCTACATTCATTTGATTTTTCTGTTCATTCCAAACACTGTTCATCACATTTGGACTGTTTGTTCCTGGGAAATGGAGAGCAAGTTGTACTCTGGGCAGTGATACTGTGTAAATATTTTGGAGCTACAAAACAATCCAAACTCTGTGATGAAATGAAAAACTGACTGTCCACAAGGAAGTTCCTGGGACATCATATGAAAAAATACGGCTGCCCCCAATAAAACTGAGCCATATGCTCACTTTAGCCTAATAACTAGTGCAGGATAAAAGCAGGTAGATATAAGAATGGCCATACTGGGTCAGACCAAATGTCCATCTAACCCAGTATCCTATCTTCCAACAGTGGCCAATGACAGGTGCCCCAGAGGGAAAAAACAGAACAGGTAAGTGTCAAGTGATCCATCTCCCGTCATCCATTCCCAGCTTCTGGCAAACAGAGGCTAGGGACACCATCCCTGCCCATCCTGGCTAATAGCTATTGATGGACCTATCCTCCATGAATTTATCTAGTTCTTTTTTAAACTCTGTTTTCGTCTTGGCCTTAACAACATGGAACGTTTATTCCAAATATGGAATAAAGGTGAATTTTGGTTCAAAGTGAGGAATATTATTTGTCATGAGGGGCAGTGAGAGTTATGATGCAAACTGCTCATTGTGCAGAAATTGTTTTCTATGGCTTGAATATTTTCAAAATTGACCAGTAGAGCTCATTGGAAACTGGAATTTCTGTTCTGTGGAAAATTTTAATACTTCATATTTGTTTTCATTCTGAATTGGAACAAAATCCAATAATTTCTAAATTTCCCCCCCAAAATGAAAATTCTCCAAAAAATCAATTCTGAACTATTGAAACAAAATTTTTTGATAAAATGTCTTGTTTTAAACTGTCAAATATTTAATAAATGTTTAAATGTAATATAAGCCAAACTGAATCTAAACTATAAAGTTGGAACATTTTTACCTTATCAAAAAGAAATGCTTTGACATTTTCAAACCTAAACAGAGTCATAATGATTCATTTTGATTTTTCCCCATTGACATTTTCATTGAAATTAACACACTACTGCAAAAGTGTTTCAATTCTGACTGAACTGCATTTTCTGATGGAAAACTCTTCCATGGGAAATTTTCCAGCTCGCTGTAAGGCCAGATTCCCATAGGTATTTAGACACTTAACTCACTCCCATGGATTTCTAAGGGACTTATGCACCCAAATATCTTTGAGGATTTGGGCCATACTGACTCGTGATTTTAGGTGCACCAATGAAACGTCGTAAAAGGGCCTGATTTTCAGCGTCTGGGTAGTCAAGATTTTCTGAAAATTCAGTTCTGGTCACTTCTGAAAAATTAGGACAAAATGCGCCAACTTTCAAGGTACTTGGTCTACAAGCACTCAGTGTAGCTTATCACATGTAGGAGAACATAACAGCCACGACCCTCAAAACCCTGCCAGTTTAACCTAAAATAAACAGGCAGGGTAATCTCAGTATCTGAAATATTTCTTGAACTCCTCTATATTTATTATAGGGAATACTCTGAATGCTGCAAATACTTACTTAGTTACCTAAGACAATTGGCAAGTTTAAATGCTACCACTTTACAGCCCACACATCCATTTATGCCCTGTTAATTTATTACTTATATAAATTAGCCATTGCCATGATGCTGAGAACATATTTGAGGCCTCATTAAAGAAACTGATCTAACATTTGTAAACCTAGGTCTAACAAAAATGTCATGTTGCTCCCTCTTCAAAAGTGTTAATAAATCCTAAATGTATTTTCAAGCAATTTTTATATTGTGGTTTAAATGACTTACAACATTTCAGCAATGTCTGCCTTCCTTAATATTTGGAACAGTGAACATTTTCATTTCCTGAAATGTCTTGTATGCCATTAATATAGTCATGACTAGAGCTAGGCAAATAATGCAAAAAAAAAAAGTATTCATGAATATTTATTTCCTATCATTTATGTACATAACAGCTATATGTACTGAACAATGCCTATGCAGAGCTCTAGGTGGATATGACATATTTAAAAACACAATATAAAACACTGCAACCAGTAGCCTTATACTCCCAAGCACCAAAAATTGCTATCTGGAAAATAATAATCAGAGCCATACAATAGCCCATTTTACGGTCAAACTCCAGCCCTCTTCATTGGTTCTTCCCTTACAGACTGCGCTAAAGCCCACTGAAGTCAAGGTGAGTCTTTCCATTGACTTCACTAACTTTGCATCAGGCCCTAAAAGCCCAGGAAGATAAATGGGTTTTGCAGCAAGCCTGAAAAGACATGTGAAGTGTTGTAAAGTGATAGAAAGATTTTTGTTTGTTGGATGACAAAAACTGAGACCTGATGATCAGTAAGTCTTATTGGCAGCATTGCTGAAACATTTTACTTACAACAAACAGCTCTTCTTTTTATCAGGAAAAAATATATTCACAAATCCATTACAGGTGAAGCCTCTGGCAGCTGGCGGCTGGGTTGCCTGCTTGTCAGCCCTGAACATTAATGACCGTAATAGAGTTGCAGCAAAATGTCTGGTTATCAAAAAATTTAATGGGCATAACATAATACTTGAGTGCTTATATTGTTCCAGCAAAGTTTTCTTGAACAAATAGGTTTTCTCTGGCATTTCCAAATTACAGTAATTAATAAAGGTTCATTATTACTTTTCCATGATTTTCCATGTCTTGTCCACAACTCAGCTGCAATTATTTGACAATCATCCCACGATTCAAGTAGGACTTTGATTATAGGAAATTTTATAAATTACCTGCATGAAATGAAAATGACTTGCTGTCAATTAGTTTCAGTATTCTGAGCATATAAATCAGAACAAATGGCCAGATGTTTAGAAGAGCCCCATCTGGTCTGGGTACATTGACCAAGGAAAAGTAAGGCAGGTGGTACAATTTTTCCATTCATTTCATATAAAGAGCATAATTCGTTCCAAGAATCTGCTTAATATTTTTTCCGATACATTTTTTCGTTCTGCTGAAACCTTATTGTTGAGTTTGACATCATGTAACCTGTCATCACCACAACTTTACCATGGCAACCCATTATCCTACATAGCCTTGTAAAGTACACATGAATATGGTACTGTCCCTATGCATACGAAGTTTTAATTTAGGTTGGTATTCAGTTCTGTCAATTGATGAAGTGCAGTCAAAAACTGATGCTGACATATGGTGTGGAGGGAGATATGTCCTGTTTATTCTCCCAATGCCAAGGCACTTTAGGCCACTGAAGTAGGTGATGTGCTGTGCCTACATGGTGGAGAACATTGGCTGTACATTTCAGTTTTAACTCTGAATTACCTTTCACTCTTTAAAGTTATAACAATATTGTAATGCTGTTGTTTGTGGCTTAGCTTGGTAAAAGGACAAAGAAACAAAAAGACTTCCTTGCAATACTGTCCACATTTTCAGTAGAGCTCAGCTCCCATTTAGACACCTAAATAAGGGCCAGATTTGGAGCTCCTGAATGTTGAGCTCTTTGTTGAGCTCTTCTGAAAGTCTGACTGTGTCATTTAAGTACCTAAATGAGATCTGAGTAATCTTTATAATCTGTTTTGGTATTAGGTTTAATCTGTGAACTAAAATGTAGCACAGCAGCATAAAACAAGGACTAAATCCTGGATATAAAGTCCCTGTAAAAGGGCTTAGACGCCATGCAAAATAGCTGAGGGATGGAATCCAGCCCACTGTGCCTGTCCAAATGGCTACAGCTAGTAGTACAGGCCATCGGGAAAAGTGAGAGGCATGGTCTGTTGTATTCTGGGGCCGGCTTCTGTGCCTTTGTGTTTCTGCACATTGCAGATGCTGTTGTGGAGAGCTGAGGTTCCCTGTGACATACAGAGAGGTTGCTAAGTCCTCTTGTACAAGGTCAGAGTTTATGTGCCTTCACTTCCTACCTTAGGCTTTGAAACTGATCATGGGGCTCTCGCTGGCCCATATGGATTCCCAGGAACAGCATTTAGCCATGAAGGCCCAGTCTGGTCCCTGCTGAAGTCAAGGAAAAGAGCACTTTATTCTCACCTGACTGACTGCCAGCTTCTCTTTGGTCTTGCCACCCATGAATGACAACCTACAACGGAGCCATTCTTAACTCTGTGCCAGTAGACACTGTATACATCAAATGTGAAAGAAATTATGTGCTGTACATAATATTCATCACATGAGATAGGCAGTAGGGAGTTTTTTTTCCCAACTATGGTCATTCAGGAGCTGAGAGACAATGTAACATTGACTGGTGTTACGCACAGTGAGAATACGTGATATACAGTGGACCCAGTTCTGATCTCATTTACCAATTTTAGTGTGATTCCTTTGATTTCAGTGGAGTTACTGCTTATTTATACCAGTGAAAGACAAGGACGTTGCCAGCTGTATGTAGCCTAAGGGCTTAATCCTGAGATGGGCCAAGCTCCTGCCTGGCACTGATTTGCATGGTAGGAAAGAGATAAAGGTGACGCTAAGTCGTTGCTTTGCCTTCATTGATCATGGGGGAAAATGGGTCTGAATCCTTTCACAGGTTAAACTTTCATAGAACCATAGAGTTAGACGGGACTGCAAGGGTCATCTAGTCCAGTGGTTCTCAACCAAGGGTCTGGGACCCCATGTGGGGCCGAGAGCAGGTTTCAGGGGGGCCGCCAACCAGGGCCAGTTTTAGACTTGCTGGGGCTCCTGGCAGAAAGCTGAATCCCCGCTGTGTGGGGCTGAAGCCCTGGGGCTTTAAGCCCTGCCACCTGGGACTGAAGTCGAAGCCTGAGCAACGTAGCTTTTCAGGGACCCCTGTGGCGTGGGGTCCTGGACAATTATCCTGCTTACTACCCGCTAATGCTGGCCCTGGCTTTTCTATGCAGAAAAACAGTTGTTGTGGCACTGGTGGGCCATGGAGTTTTTATAGCGTGTTGGGTGAGGCCTCAGAAAGAAAAAGATTGAGAACCCCGGATCTGGTCTAATCCCTTACCAAGATGCAGGATTTGTGGTGGCTAAATTATGCAAGACAGATGGCTCTCCAGCCTCCTTTTGAAAACCTCCAGTGAAGGAACGTCCACAACCTCCCACGGCAGTCTGTTCCATTGTCCTGCTGTTCTTACAGTTAAGAAATTTTTCCTGAGACTTAATCTAAATCTGCTGTGCTGTAGTTTGAACCCATGGCCTCTTGTCCTGCCCTCTGTGGCAAGAGAGAACAACTTTTCTCCATCTTTTTTATGTCAGCCTTTCAAGTATTTGAAGACAGCTATCATGTCCCACCTTAATCTCCTCTTTTCTAAACTAAACATATCGAGTTGCTTCAGCCTTTACTCATATGGCTTGCATTCCATCACTTTGATCATCTTTGTTGCTCACTTCTGGATCCTTTCCAGTTTCTCTACATCCTTTCTATACATTAGTGACCAAAATTGGACACAGTACTCCAGTTGACGCCTAACCAATATCAAGCGGAGCGGTACTATCACTTCCCGTGACTTGCATGCTATGCCTCTGTTAATGAAACCTAAAATTGCATTGCCTTTTTTTTTTGCAACAGCATCACATTGCTGACTCATGTTGAGGTGGTGATCCATAACTCCCAGATCCTTCTCAGCAGTGCTGCTGCCAAGTCAGTTATCTCCCAATCTGTATTTGTGCATTTGCTCCTTCCCTAAGCAGAGCACCTTACATTTGTCTTTCTTGAATTTCATTTCGTTGTTTATATCCCAGTTCTCCAATGTATCAAGATCCCTCTGAATCTTCGCTTTATCCCCCAGCTCTGTGTCATCTGCAAATTTGATCACTATGCTTTCTATTCCTACATCCCGGTCATAATACAGATGTTAAACAATAATAGATCCAGAACAGATCCCTGTAGAACCCCACTTGAGACCACCCTCCACTCTGACATCATTCCATGAATAGTTACTCTTTGGATACATTATTGGTTAAACAACCACAAACACTTAATGGTAGTTCTGCCAAGCCCACAGTTCTCCAGCTTACTTATCAGAATGTCATATGGGACTGTGTCAAAAGCCTTGCTGAAGTCCAGGTATATTATGCCCACCACATTCCACCTATCCATCAAATCAGTTACCCTGTCAAAGAAGGAAATCAAGCTGGTTTGGCATGTTTTGTTCTTGGTAAATCCATGCTGGCTGCAAGTGATTACCCCTTCACCTCCAGGTATTCACAAACTGGCTTTCCTGATTGACTTATATTAGTTGCTGGGCCAATACTCTGAAAAGTATCAACTGCAACATGTTGTTCTCTGGTCCCGCTTAGCAACACTAGCTGACATCCCTGCCCCATCTCTGTGAAACATTCTCTATTGCTAGGAAGGAAGGAGTAGGTGATGTAGAGCTGGGTATTCTCATTTTCTGCCATCTGGGGTTCCCCCTACACTAAGGTACCCAATGGCATCTTTGAGGGCACCTTTCCAGCTGCTTTGCACTGCAAATATTACAGGATTAAATTTCCACTGCAAACAGACATGTCTATTGTCACCTCCAAAAGCAAGCTAATTCAGTGCTAACACCAAAAGGCTGAGAAGCCAGACTCTGCTCTTTATGATGTGGATGTAATTGACTGCAGATTGACTGACAGCATTGGTTTACACTGGTATCAGTGAGTAGAATTTGGCCCTAGAAAATTACAAGGTACTGTAAGAAAAAGAAACACGAGTGGTCATCAATAGTGATCAAGAATAGATTTTAAAGGGGCATTAATTACAATTTCCAGCCACCAGTTACATCACTTTCACTAATATGGCTGCCTGTCATATTAGGCTCAAATTATAAGCATTTTTGAAAAAAATAAGGAGAGAAAAAAATACACTTCACAATTTAGGGTGAGAATTGCCTCCTGTCTTGCAAACTCTTATACCACTGGGCTGAGAGAAATGGCTGCAGGTTTCTTTTAACATGTTACTTTATGTTCTCATATTCACTACAGCTTATTGTGTTGGTATCATTTTCATCCATCAGAAAATATTCTCAGAACTCCCTTGCATCTCTTCTTCCCATAACTTTTGAAGTTCTTACAAAATGGATTTTTCTCACCATTACCACATTCTGTATGAGCCATGAATATCACATTAAAAATACATGGCCGACTGCAGTGTGGTTGCCTCTTTTCAAAGTCCCCCTGAAGCATTAGGGCTGCAGTGGCATTATTCATATGATGCATTGTAAAACCATGTGATTTATGTATGTTTCTATAAGCATAGACACATGCTTTAAAATTCTCTTAATGGAACAGAATAGGAGTGGGAATGAAATTGGTGATGTCTGAAAGTGGGTAGGCAAAAATAAGATGTAAAGTGGTGTTCAGATTCAATTTACAGCATTAGGTAAAGACCATTGTACGGTAGGATTTGCCTTTAAAATAGATATGTTACTAGTATGTGTGTGATTATGTTAATACCTAGCACAGATCCACAGCTGCTGTGCTATGCCACAGCTTTTAAACAGTCCCTTGGATTGGAGGTAACTCTTTAGTGTGCCAGACCCTGCAGGGGTCCCAGTTCTCCTTAAGGGTAAGCCATGTGGTCTCAACACCTCTGAAACAGAACCTCTGAACTCCAGTTCTCCTGCTTCTCACTGTGAGCTCTGCTCGTGGGTCTGACTGAGATAGACCCCAGTTCAGAGGCTTTCACCCTCTTCAGGGATCAACATACCTCAGCAAGTATTTGTAGTGACACCAGGCAGACTTTTCAAAATAAGGTCACAATTTATTAGTCACCTGGCCTACAGAATCTGAAAGTCCTTAGGTTAGCGCAGGGACACGGCAACCAGGGGGAGGCCAAGGGGGACATGCCTCCGCCTTTTGTTGGCCCCAAACTGCAAGCTTTGGGCAGTTGTGGAGCAGTGCAGGCAGGGGCTGCACTCCGCAGTGTGGGAGCTGATAATCAGCTTCCCTGCTGTGAAGTGTGGCTCCTGCCTGTGGTGCCAGTGCCTTCCCAATGGGGTGAGGGGGAAGCTGTCATGGGCCTTAGCCCCCTCTTGCCATGAGGCTGCACCCCATGCTCCTCCTCTTCTCTCCAAGGCCCTGCCCCCTGACCAGGTCAGAAGCCAGAGCCGAGCCATGGTAAGAACACCCCAGGGAGCCCAGGCCACTGTGGGGACTCCCAGACCTGCCATCTGCCCTGGGCAGATGGGCCAGGGTGCCCGAGAGCAGCCCCTGGCCAGTGTCCCCACACCTCAGAGGGGGGCAGGGTCTCGGGGAAGAGGAGGAGCAGGAGCAGGGCCATGGAGGGGGCAGAGCCTCATGGCTCCCCACTTCTACTGAGGTTCCAGTGCTCCTGGATTAGCATAGACAAGCAAAGGTTAAGACGTACTCCATACTGCCTAAAGCCAGGGCTCCATTGAGCCATGCTGCTCAAGGAACCATCTTGGTTTCTTTTCTCTCTGTCTCTGTCTCAGTCCCAGGTGTGAACTGCTGTCTCCCCGCAAAGACCAGTTCTTAAAATAGTCACCTTTGTTCTCCAGCTCAGGGCCTTGGCTCTGCTTCCCTACAGGGAGGTGTGTGTGAGAGAATCTCCTTTCTCTTGGCTGTTGGTTACTAGGAGTGAATGTCCTAGTCAATGGCATTTCCCACTGTCTTTCTGGATTTTCCATTGATATGGGTTGGTTTCATCCATTCCTTAATGACCCTTTCATATCACTCCAAACCATTACAGATGTGACGGGTTCGGTCACAGAGACCCCCTTGGGACTGTCACCTGACATGCTGAAACTATCTCTGAGCCCATTTTACCTGCCAGCTTGGGACCCCAGAACCCTGTCTTGTTGAGCCAGACACGGTACTCCGCTGCAACACAGACCCAGGGTCTGAACCATGCCCCCAAAGCTGCAGGCTTTAAATGAAAACCACTCAGCAGGTATTCCTGTCTCCAGCACCCAGACACCCAGCTCCCAATGGGATACAAACCCCAAATAAATCTGTTTTACTCTGTATAAAGCTTATACAGGGTAAACCCATGAATTGTCTTCCCTCTATAACACTGATAGAGAGATATGCACAGCTGTTTGCTCCCCCAGGTATTAATCACTTACTCTGGGTTTACTAATAAACAAAAGTGATTTTATTAAGTATAAAAAGTAGGATTTAAGTGGTTTCAAGTAATAACAGACAGAACAAAGTAAGTTACCAAGCAAAATAAAACAAAACGTGCAAGTCTAAGCCTAATACATTTAAGAAAGTGAATACAGGTAAATCTCACCCTCAGAGATGTTCCAGTAAGCTTCTTTCACAGATAGACTCCTTCTTAGTCTGGGCCAAATCCTTTCCCCTGGTAAAATTCTTGTTAGTTCCAGTTTGGTGGTAACTAGGGGATTTATCATGATTGCAGCCTCCTTTGTTCTGTTCCACCCCCTTTTATGGCTTTGGCACAAGGTGGGAATCTTTTGTTTCACTGGGTCCCCACCCCTCCTTCTAAATGGAAAAGCACCAGGTTTAAGATGGATTCCAGTACCAGGTGACATGGTCACATGCCCTGGGAGACCCCAAGCCTCCATTCTTTCCGGCCTGACTCACAGGAACACGGGAAGGCTTACAAATAAACAAAGCCATTTACAACCAATTGTCCTGGTCAATGGGAGCCATCAAGATTCTAAATCATCATTAGTGGCCCACACGTTGCATAATTACGATAGGACTTCAGAGTAATACTTCATATTACTAGCTTCAGATACAAGAATGAGACATTCATACAAATAGGATGAACACACTCAGTAGATTATAAGCTTTGTAACGATACCTTACAAGAGACCTTTTGCATGAAGCATATTCCAGTTACGTTATATTCACACTCATTAGCATATTTCCATAAAACATATGGAGTGCAACGTCACAACAGACTCCTCATGACTCCTGCTTTGCCCAAGAGCATTTCAACTCTTCTGCACCCACCAAGTAGCAACCCCTAGTCAAGTAAATCACCACAGTGCATATAATTCATAAAAATATTACAGAAAATTCCTGCTTTGTCACTCTCTCTCTCTCTGTCTTCAACATGTAGCCAGACAGTCGGCCATAGTGATCATTCACCATTTGGTCTGTTCCTGTGCAGCCGCAAAGGCTTGACAGCCTGAGCATCTAACATCGGAACAGACTTGATGAATCCATTTAATAGGGGCTCTGCCTCTGGGCCGCCTCCACCCCTCGGTTGGTGGAACTTTATCCCAGATGTTACAAGCCACCAGGAGAATGGTGTTCGCTGGAACGTCTTGTGGCATCCTTGCGACATGTCCGAAAAGCATAAGGCGTTGCTTGCGGCCCCACTAGTCTGTAGACCCGAATGACCATAAACATCTGCATTACAGATAAAGTCATTCCACTTTATACCCAATATACAACACTGACATTTTGTGTGGAAAGCCTCCAACTTTATCCAGTCTGTATGGCATAGTGTCCGTGTTTTACAGCCGTACAACAGTATGGGAAGTGTGCTTTGTCACACCTGTATATAAATGTCTAAGCACATCTACTCTGAATTAGGTATTTCTAGAAGCCAGAACAGGCTCAATATGAGCTGGGTGCTCTTGCAGGTTGTGTGTGTTTAAACTACCATCACAAAATGGCTGTCCTCTCTCTCCTGACAAAACTGACTCCTGACCACTTGCTAAAAAATTAAAGGCTGGATTGTCTGCTGCCTTGTGCCTAGAATAGTCAATTACATCTCTGCATAGTGAGCATGCCGGACTGATTGTTAGTGTAAAATCCTGGCTCCATTAAAGTGAATGGCAAACTCCCATTGACTTCAATGGGGCCGGGATTTCACTCTCAGTCACTCTGTTCCTGAACTAAGGGCAAAGATGGGGTATGGAAGAAGGGGAAAGACATCGTTGGACTCTCCACATTCTGGGACTGCTCAGTGGTCTGCCTGTTCCCTGGTACAAGTTATTGCAGCCCAGTTAACTTTTGCCCTTTCCCCACCCCCTTTCTCTTTTGCTGCACATTCTCTTTTGTGCTTCCTGGAGACCCAGCACAAAGCCAGACTATAGGTGCAATGCTAATGCTAGAGAAGATGTGAAGATGGCTTGTATTAAATCATCTTTATTCACCCTTAAAAAGTCTTGCTGTGATGCACCTATGAAAGTTCACACTTATTTCTAAGCATGCAGCAGTTCATTATAAAAAATAAGCCACAGATGCTCAGCTGCGACTGCACTGCAGGAAAGTAGTTTTGACAAGGCTGTCCATAAAAGGAAAGGAAAGGTGATTGCCAGCCAGCTGAAATTCCAGCAATGGAGGGAGACCCCAGAGTTTCCTGTTGCATGGCGTCCTCAATGTTTTCAGCTCACAGTGACATGTGGCCTTGGCAGAAAAGTCACCGATGCCCCACGAATCAGCAAAATGCTTGGGCTTTTGCACTCACACAGTAAGAAGCTACCTCACAAACTCTGTGTTCAAGCTGTAGGGGAGTCTCTGTGGACATCTGTCTGTGAAATTTGTGTGTCATTCACTGAGCAGCAGCTGCATCCTCCTGGCTGAATGGGACAATTCTCCTTTCCTCTAAGGCCTTAAGAAACCCTTGCACAATTATGCAGAAAATGTACCAGCCCAGGCACAAAATCTACTTGCCTGCTCAGACCACGATGAATGTGGTTTTGAAGAAAATGGATATTTTATTGCCTTATCTAAAAATACGCGAGGTAAGTATAATGTAACAAGACTGCATTAAAGGAGTATTAGACCATCTAGCAAGCTGATGGGGGTTTTCTGATACAAGGATCCAGCAGAGCAGTTAAGCACATAATATTGCCAACCTCTAGCTGTTCAAAAATCAGGTCTGATCCCCCAAAATTATGAGAATAAAGAACCCCTGAAAACTCTGTATTTCTGTTTTTGTTTTGTTTCTTTCACCTGTGGGGTGAATCTACCCACTGCCAGTTTGTGTGGGATCATCCAAATTCAGTCTTAAATATCCATACACACAAACCCTGGCCTCTTTATTCACTAACTGCAGGGACGCTTACCCTTTCCTGGACCTCCCTCTAAGATCCCCCCTTCCCCATAACCTCCTGTTCACCACCCACCCCTACATTCACTCAACCCTCCCACATTTCCTTCTCTCGTCCTCCACCTCTCAGTTTACTCTTTATCACATTCTCCCTCTTTGCAACACCTATTCCTTGCATAGCCTCAATCTGCATCCTGCACCCCTTGTCCCCTAACGCCTCATCTTTTCATGTCCTGTTCCCTAACATACAATCTGTCTGATGCACCTGGAGTCTCACTTCCAGAACCTCCACATTCTTCTGTCCCATCCTTGTCCCATACATGGTGACTCAGGGGCTAACATCTTCCCTGAGGGCTTCAGAAACAATGGGAAATGGCATAAGTTTTTGCTGGGCACAGCCTTGCTTTCATCTACAAGTGTTGAAGAGACATTGCTGAGGGCAGGTTGTGGCTTCAGTTCTATTGATAATCATTGGAAATAGTCGCCATTTTGGATAATGGCAAAACTTCACAAGATTGAAGGCAGAAATCAGAATATGTTGAAAACACTTTTTTAAAAAACCCAAATGTGAGATTCATGATCAGATTAGGGTTGTGCCCGTTGTGTGTGTTCTCCATGAATGTTCAAATGATTGAGTTTCACCATACACATGCTCATGGAGGATCAATTTTGCAAACCCGAGTATTCACACACCTCTTGCCAGAAAAGATTCTCCTCCCACCAATACCACGTATGTCTAAGGAACATGCACTGAGGCGGCAACCAGGATGCCAGGAATTTTGGTATCACTTCCACTGACTGTTGTTCTGACTGTGCACTTCACATCCTTTATTTCTGAATAAGGCCTCATACCTTATCCTGGAAGACAGGTCTAGTGTCTTATTCCCCCTTCTCCCGTTTTACAAATAAGTTAATTGAGAGGATGCACATCACAGCTGGCAGAGTGGGAATAGAACCCGGGTCCTTAGTATGGCAGTTATGATGTTGTTAAATATCCATAGGAGTCTAAGACCTGGTCTACACTTAAAAGTTAGGTTGACATAGCTGTGACACTCACGGTATGAAAAATTCACATCCCAGAGCACCATAGCTACACCATCCTAATCCTCTGTGTAAGGTAGGGCTAGCTTGATGGAAGAATTATTCCATCAGACAAGTACCTTCACTCAGAGGTGGATCACCTACAGTGACGGGAAAAACCCTTCTCCTCATTGTAGGATGTGCCTACACTATTGTGCTATAGTGGCATAGCTGCAATGCCGAAGCTCCACCACTCTAGTGTAGACATGGCCTAAGATCAGCAAAATTTATATTCACTTGCAGACTAGGATTTCTATCTGTTCTGGAAAAGTGAGTGCAATAGGCCACTACTGCACGTTTGCCCCTTAGTCCTTCCATTTGATCTTGTTGCCATTTGCCATTGTGTTGAGACAGTCAGTGCCAAAGGAGTCGCATGCTCACTGAAACACTTTATTTCATCAATAGCTACTGAAAGAAAAGAGGTGCATCTGTTTGTCTTTATAGGCATCTTTTTCTGTGCCACAGTGAACATGCTGAACTGAGGCACATAGCTCTAAATGTGGTGTCAGAAACAGAAGTACCTGCACAGATCACTTTCATTGTCCAAAACAAATAGATTGCAGAATAGTAGTGTCTAAAGACAGCATTTTACAACTGTAGGCCAATGTTGTTTACTGAGTGCTTAAAGTCATGCATTTAAAAATTGTTGAAGGGTTAACATTTCACTTTTAATAGGCAGGGTAAATTAAATGTGCAATGCTTGCTATTGGTTTGTTATCTGAGTGCTTAGCAGACAACCAAGACTGTCTGTTGTTGTAGAATGAAACACTTTTCATTTGCTTTCAGGCTTTTATGAAAGCCCCTCAAGGTTGAGAACAGAGGATGAAGATTAATGACGCTGGTCACTGGTGCTTTATGAAAACCTCCCAAGAAAAGGGAATGTCTCTTAAGATTTTAAGATCTACAGACCAGAGCTGCCAGATGATAACCTGCTTAGCATGTTTTTTGATATGTCTGGCATTTTTTCCCTCACACCCTGGGTATGCTTCTAAAATAGGCTTCTCAGCACTGCACTGAGGAAAAGCTTACGGTGACCTGGCCAAGTATTAATTTAAATCTTCCTTTTATTAAAAGATAACAAGGGAGAGCAAATCAAATCAGTAAAAGTGACTGTGACAAAAGGCTCCTGGTAAATGATATCTTTTCCATAGCGGAACACACTCTAATCATACAACTTATTTAAAAGAGAAAGATAATGAGTCAGAAACTAAACTTTTAGGAGGTGTGTTTGTTTGTGGAGTTGCAGGTGGAGATTTGAGAGCTGAGCCCTCCAAACCTCTTCGTTCTTTTTTACTCTTAACTATTATCATTACCCACCATCATGTCGATATACATTTAACAGCCATGTGAGAATGATGAGCTGCAGAAAGCAAGGCAGAAGGTTATTCTGCTGCTCTGACAGTCCAGTGCCAGGAGGTGTCAGTGCAGGGACTAATTCTTGTAAAGACTCAAGGTCCTAGTCATGAGATTCCTATCTAGATTTGGGCTGCTGAAAATCTCCAGAGTAGTTCAGACCAAGTGCTCCAAAAGTGACCCTTCTCTAGTAACCTTTCATCTGTTTATCTCTTTCTCCCCCTTCCCATGACGTTTGTGATGGTTCTATTCCAAGCAGCAGACATCCAACTTGCATCCCCTAATCATTCCCCAAATACGTTTGCTGATGACTAAATGGATTATTCTCTGTCTTGACTGACATCTCCCTCTTGTTATAGTTTTTAACCTGCTAAAAAGAATTTGGCAGAAGGAAGGATTCTCTCTTGCCATGGATGCATCCTTGAAAAAGGGATGAAGACGATCAATAAGATATATGCCATCATGTGCCAGCAATGCCCCTCTGCCATGTACATTGGCCAAACCAGACAGTCTCTACGCAAAAGAATAAATGGACACAAATCTTACATCAGGAATCATAACATTCAAAAACCGGTAGGAGAACACTTCAGCCTCTCTGGCCACTCAGTAAAAGATTTGAGGGTGGCAATTTTGCAACAGAAAAGCTTCAAAAACAGACTCCAAAGAGAAACTGCTGAGCTTGAATTAATATGCAAACTAGATACCATTAACTTGGGTTTGAATAAAGACTGGGAGTGGCTGGGTCATTACACATATTGACTCTATTTCCCTAAGTTAAGTGTCCTCACACCTTCTTGTCAACTGTCTAAATGGGCCATCCTGATTATCACTACAAAAGTTTTTTTCTTTTGCTGATAATAGTTCATCTTAACTATTAGCCTCTCACAGTTTGTATGGAAACTTCCAACTTACCTGTATGTATATATATATCTTCTTACTATATGTTCCATTCTATGCATCCGATGAAGTGGGCTGTAGCCCACAAAAGCTTATGCTTCTAATAAATTTGTTAGTCTCTAAGGTGCCACAAGTACTCCTGTTCTTTTTAATAAGAAATTGGACTAGGATACTGCAAACCAGCATCTCCATCTCCAGCTTTCTGCTTACAACAACACAAAATCTTTACAAGATACTCTCAAATTCCAGCAAAACTCCATTCAGCTAAGTTGCTGAGGCCTGATTTCTCCACGGCCAGATATGTTGTATCTTCACTTCAAAGGCTTGCCTTTTTGGGCTATTTTTTCTGACTTTTACAGTGCTGCAAACCCAGTGTGGGATCTGAAAATCCAGCAAAGGGAGGAGGGGGTCTCTGATGGCCCCAACAAAGGATGAGGTTAGTCCCAGCAGATGCGGCAGGAGCTGAAACTGCCTGGAGATGATGTTTGGTAGATCACTGTAAATACATTACATAAAGTCGGTGCCAGCACTGAGCCTTGTGGGAGTCCATCCTTCTGGAATCTCCAGTTGCTTGTTTTGTGGCTCAGAGCCACCTGAAAAGTTGACCTCTGACAGCTCCAATTTTTTTCTTCTTTTGAAATCCATTCTCAGTATATGTAATAAGTGCTAACACTTGGACACATGTATTTTGATTTGGTTGGAAACTGGCCTGATCACAACTCAAAAGTTGTTCTGTCATGGGTGTAATTCTCTATAGGATCATTCACTCCAGGATTTTGTAGCTACAATTCAGGAGTGATATAAGGCAATAGGTAGCTGCTAAAGAGTGGTTTAATCTGGCTTTGGTAAAGCTATGGCAGAATGCTAAGGAGATATGTTTATGAACACTGAATGTGTTTCATCTATTGAGATGTTATGAGGGCCATAGATTATATATAGGTCATTGATCTTAGTGTAATTGTCCCCATTGCCTTTCTGTAGTTCCAATGTAGCCTGGGGGTAGTGGTCAGCTAGTATGGTAACCACTGTTTGGATGAGGATGGGGTAAAATTGGTTGCGGGGGGGGATTTTCCAGGACCCTGCAGGTGGTTAATAGAGGGCAATTTCCAGCAGAAATGATCCAGCTGAGGTCAGGGGAGGATCCCTGGTTCCCATAGGCAGACTGAAAAGTTACTGGTTGCTTATGGTCATGAAGAAGGTGGAGTTCCTTGAGGGAAACCTAGTTTGCAAGGTCTATCCCACTTTGATCAGCTTCTCTGTTGCCCCATGTGGTGTGGTGGCTGTTGACGTCTCCAGAATAGATGGCAGGATCCTGAAGTGATGGTAGAGCTGAAGCAGGCCATAATTAATTATGGATGTTGTAGACATTAGCCACTTTAAACTGACCAGTCCTTATGATGTCACAGTAGTCAGATGTAGATGGTAGACTCTCCACATCAGCTATATTGGATATTACATATTTTTCATGAAGACTGTAATTTGAGGTTGAAACCAGAGATTATAAAACAACTGGTGATAAGGGCATTAACATGGGTTTCTTGAAGGCAGATAACATTGATGATGTTAAAGAACAGAGCACTCTGTGGCTGTTCGGCCATCAACTTTCAACAGTAGCACCTTGAGGGAAAGGCCAGCATTTATTGCATTTTCTTGTCTTTGTCTATATCCACAGTAACTAGATTTAGTTTGCTGGTTTTAGCTTTGATTTCCCCCAAAGGGTAATCACAAGGTACACAATGAGAACATTGCCTCATTGTATCCTCTGTTTTGTGAAATGATGCATAATAAACTGTTCCCATGTACACTACTATGCTAGCATTTGGGTTTTACTTCCAGAAGGTGTCTGGAAACTGTGCCCTTCATATACAGCTGCACAAACATAGGATGCATTTCAAACCTGAAAGTAAGTGACCCAGAACTGTGACCTTTGGCAGCTATCCTATGTTGTTGGCATGGGCCTGATCCAGTGCTCGTTGAAGTCAACAAACTCATTGACTTTGGTAGGCTTTCAATCAAGTCCTATGTTTCCAACTTAAGAGGGAAGCCACCTCTCCATTTCAGTGACTTGCATAAACAAACTGTAATTTAAATCTTCCTATCCTAAACTCTAGCCACATAAATTATTTTATTTATGAATATATTTCTCCAATGATTTTTCATTTTTCTGTAACTCAGTCTGATCTGTAGTGATCCCTTGTGTGGGAGATTAGGGTTAGGACAGAAGGGAATATATAGATTGAAAGTGACTGGTTATAAATAATGCTGAAAGCTTTCTTCGTCATACAATCTACTGGAACATTATGGGCATCTGTTCTTCTGTAGCTCTCATATTTTTATTCTCCAAAGTGACTTGCAAGTTTTGATCATATGCAGTATGTTGTTTTTTCTTTCCTCAAATCTGAAGCACGTTATGATAATCAGATACTACTACAGAGGGGAAATTAGTTTTTCCATGTGGGTCATGGCAGCTGTTTCCTATATTTTTGTTTTCTGTACCCAAAATCTTTTCCCCGCTTACAGTGGTGTCAGACTGTGTCATTAACAATAAAAATAATATGAACTTTTGCTTTTCTATTCTGAAATACAGATGCCTCTTACCTTTTTTTTCCAGTTCCAGATTGAATTTATTTAATAAGAGTTTTCTTTTGTTCTCTAATGTTAAAATAAACTACCTTTGGCAAAGCAAACAGATACTGAACTGAGGACTGTATGATTTGGTATTTCATCAAGTGCGGCTGCTAGGAGATAGCTGATGAATGTCTCATGTCCTGTTTTGAAAAATGTGTGTTTGCTCTCTTAATGGAGTGGGAGCGGAGATGGGTGCATATGGTAGAGAGCTGGGCTATTTTGTAGTTATTCAACTGTGGAGAAAATGTTCTTACGAAAAATGCTGATATGTGCATAACTATAACGAGTAATTGTGGCAGTTGACGAAAGAGGGAAAACAATCAAATATAATTGACAAGGCTGCAGATTTTTTCATAGGAAGTATTGCCTTGAAAGACCTCAGCTAGTTATGATGAAGAGAACAGAAGTAATGGAAATGCAATGTAAGACAAATTCATGCAAGACCTATTGTTTTGTACCCAAAGTAGGTGTATTCTCCCTATTTTAATTACAGATAAAGACCAACGGCCTCAGCTGGTGTAAATTGGTGCAACGCCATTGATTTCAGGGGAACTACGCCAATTTGTGTCAGCTGATGATCTGGCCTCAAATGAAGAGCACATACGGTTTCAGAGCGATTTGGAATGTAGGAGCTCTCCTACCAGCGCCATTTGGGGGCCAACAAGGTATTCAAAATTTGGCTCTCTGTAAGTTTAAGAATAAATAATTGGTATTCATTTTGTACTTTGGAAGCAGAAAGGTACTGTAAAGTTGTAAAGCATATTATAAAAACCAATGGTGTTTTCATAAAATACAAGTTTGCTCATCACAAATTATTATTTTATAGTAAATCATATACCGGTCTGCTCTGTGCAATGACGGGAGATCCTCTAACTGAACTACTGAACAGGATGCTATGCATGTTGGTACCTTATATAAATCTATGTTGTTGTTACTGTTGCTTTCTTTCTTCCCCCTTCATTTCTATTTGCTATGCTCATGTCATGCCTGGTTTTAAATGAATCCCTCAGCCTGCAAACTCATGCTCATGAATGAAACTTTACATGAGTAGTCTTCAGGGCAATGCTGCAGAATTCAGAAGCAAAGCATTATTGCAGCCCAGGGCTTCAATGGCACTAGTAACATGTACAGAGTTACTCCTGTGTGCAGAGGGTTGCAAGAGCAGGCCTTTAGATTGTAAACTTGCTCTCATTATCAGCATCATGTCAGGAAAACTTGCTTGAAGAAGGCTTCCCAAAAACATCTGAGCCCTGGCTATGTGAGCGCTCACAACGTTGCAATGGCTTAGTACGTCCTGGTGCACAGGCAGATTTCTTTTTAAGAATAAACAAGGGCCCAAAGTGTCTTAAACAAGTCTGAGCCTGTATCCTGGCAGTATTGCTGATCTCCTCATTGCTATTTTCTTCCCAGTCACTCCAGACTGTATGTTTGCAGCTTTCAAGGCTCAGAAAAGTGTGCTCCACTGTTTTACCTTAACATCTAGCCCCCAGTCAGCCATCCACTAGCAGGATTTACTTGGAGTAAAACATTTCCGAATGTTCAGAGTCACTGGCAAAATCAATGGATCTCTCCCTGTCTTCCTCAGAAGCTTTAAACATTTCAGAAGCATGCAGCATGGATTGGTAGATTATATCACAGCTGCTCTCTCAAGGGCTTCTGTCCCTCTTCTGAATAGGAGGTCATCTGCCTGTGCTTTTCTCCGTTTTTATGTAGGGGTGCTAGAGTTAATGCTAAAGTTAAAAATCCATTAAAAAGTGATTACTGTAGTAGCTCAGCACCACCAGCATACCTGGAAAAAACACTGTTCCCAGTTCCACCCGCTCCCTAGCAGAATGCAATGAAATGCTGGAAGAAGCAGTATTAACTTGCACGCAGCCATGCCCTTAGAGAGCTGCCACTTCTGAAGGAGTATGCCTTGAGTTATGGTTTCTTCCTAACATCTTTCTCACAGCCTTGACATTACCCTCTGACCATGAAGTCTCATGGACTCCCTGACTTATGGATTTTGGATGGAGGGCACTTGAGGCAGGGCAATAGCATTGGAACTGCTCCTTGCTCCCAAGCTAAGTGGAGCATAAAGCCCAATGTTAGCTCCCATCCCATTATGGGCTTTAAAAAACTGCTTTAGGCAGAAATTTTCAAAGGGCACATGGACGCCTAATCCCAGTCTGTACCTATGGAAACTTTCCCTGTAGTGATGTTATGATCATGTGAGCCACTGATGGGATTTTCCTTAGATCCAAGTTGAGGTGCAGATAGTGTATGTGAAGAGAGAGAGACCTAATTAAATTATTTTCAGTTAACTTTCTAATTAGGGTTAGGTGATTCCTTTAGACTCAACCCTGTGCAAGGGGTGGTGCATGAGCCACAGATCTCCATAAGGAGCTCCAGGAGGCCTGGAACATACCCGTGCAACAATTCCTGCCTCTTATACCTAGGGGGAAAACCTATCCAGCTTGCCTATACCAGCAATAAATTATTATCTTCACCACCTGCACTCCCTCTTGTGTGGCCTCCCCTACTCAGGCTAGTGAGTAGGGGGTGCAGCTAACTCAGTCTGGGTACCCTGAGTAGGGGGATACTTGGGGTTCTTGAAGTCTATCACAATCCATCCATTAACAAGGAAGCCAATGAAACTAAAATATACAGAAATACGTCTAAGAATTTACACACATTTTACAAGCCTCATCTATGTGTATCCTGACAGCTAGTTACACTAGAATTCACAGGAATGAGGATTTTCATAATAATTAGGGGATTAATTAAATTACGGACTGTCAGTGTAATGAAATGATCATGTCACTGCAACAGTAATGACCATCTTGTGGATTATTGCAATCATTTCAGCAGTACTGAATGTGATCTTTCTAAAGGACGTTAAGGGAGTTCAATACATTCTGACTGGGTATCAAATTGTTCATTTACAACTAAATCCTGACTGTGAAAGGACAACCATGGGAGAGCAGAGGCTGATCCTGTGACATGCACGTCCTGCTAGTCTAGTGTGGGTCACCTCATAGACAGCTAGCAATCATCAGAAAGTCAATGGCACCAAAGCTGTCCTTCAGCTCCTAATCAAGGTGAGTCACTTTGTCAAGCTTCTTCAGGATTATTGACAAGTGTGGTCAAGTGGAACCTTGGCTTGGATGGCCAAAGGAAGGCTCACTAAGAGCCTATCTAGCCTGCTTCATTATCTTTTGATAGTGTGAGATACAGAAACTATGGATTTATCAAGAGAATTGAGACTGTGTTGTTGCACAGGAAACTGATGAAAAACAGGGCAAATAGATCCAAGTGTAGAAATCCCCACTGGTGACATGACTGGAGGAATACATCCCAAAAGAAGGTGTTTTCCTCCCACACAGTTAGTAGGTACTAACACAGACGGATGTTTTGGTGTGTCTCAAGTTTTTAATAGACAGATTCTCTCCAGTTTTGTCAAATCAAACACAGCTGTGTTGTTGTCTGACAGCACAGGAATACAGTGTAGTTGTAGCTGTGTCAGTCCCAGGATATTTGAGACACAAGGTGGGTGAGGTAATATCTTTTATTGGACCAACTTCTGTTGGTGAGAGAGACAAGCTTTTGAGCCACACGGACCTCATGAATATGGCAGCTCTACGGAATGTGTAGTTTGTTTAGATTTCTCTTAACTGTGTGAGCAGCTCTTAGTTGTTCATAATGAGTGAGACTCAGACAATCCTCACAGCTAATCCCCAGTTGTAACTCTGGCCCCTCCAGTTTGTTGAATTATATATGAAAAGTCAAAATAACCAATCAGAAAGAGATTTTCAAAGTCAATATGGACTCCCAAGGAAATGAATGTATTGCTAAAGCTCCTGACCAGCTTTGAAAATCTCACTTTGATTATTTTTTTATGCAATGGATCCATTTCCAATATACTGGAATAGTAACATACGTGACATCACATAATGTTAACTATCATGTAATAGTGTGCTTGAATTGTGTCTTCACAATTGTAGTGGGTCTGACGTGTGGGAGCATATAGTCCAGAAGGCAGCAGAAAATCCACAATTGCTTATCTTTGTTGTCAAACCAAAAACTTCCCTCCCCCAGTTCCACCCCATACTTTTTTAGCTTCATGTGGCTGTGGTTGGAATCAAGCTTGTGGGTTTAAATGTGATTTAGGAATTTTGTGTGTGCATTTGGGTTGGGTTGATGTTGAACATGAAAAGAGTTTGCTATGGTGATGAGGAGTCTGTGAGGGTGTTTGGCTGGGATGATGTTCGGCAACATGGATGAAGGCTGCCCTTCACTCGTGGTTACGTTGAATTTTGGCAATTATATTTGTGGAATTGGCACTTTAACAACTACAGCTCTAAGCTAGCAAAGTTTTTGGTTTGTGGTTAGACAGTTTTTTAAAATTTCCCAGTTAATAAAATACAACAGACTTTTCTACAGTCTCACATGGCACAATACAACCAGAAAATTCAGGTTTCTTGGCAGGAATGTATATATAACAAAATTTAGACGCCTTCAGTTTCAAGAGACCTGATATCAACAGGTTGGAGAAGCAAACTCTCTTAAGTCCCCTATCTTTGAGGATCAAGTTGAAGGGTGTTTAGCAGCTCTGTTTGCCTTTCTGATGAAGCCTTAATGTTGCTCCATTAACCTTTTTCCAAATGGTTGAACCTCCTTACTTAAAGAAACCAGAGTGCTTTGCTTGTCAAAGTATGTGAGAAGTGACTCTTCTAAATCTGACAGTGTTGTTATGGCATCCTCAAAATTAGGACTGGTTTAAAAAGGAGTAAGCGAACTACAGGCCTCTAACCTCATCTGGAAGCAGACCCTGTCCCTGTCTCAATTTCCCCTTCTTGGGCTTCCTAATAATTTCACCCACATTGTCATGTGAAGCAAATACCCCTTTTTGGGGTCTGGTTTATTAACTTTTAGCCCCATGGTTAGAGCACTTGCCTGGGATGTGGGAGGTTCGGTTGCCTGCCCTACTTGAGGTGCAGACAGAATTTGAACAGGTGGCTCTTACCCCTCAGCAGAGTGCTCTAACCACTAAGTTCTGGGATATTCTGGAGTGGGGTTCTCCTGTTGAAGTTGTTTCACTGTTCACAAATATTTAGTCACTGGACCAGAGAGAAGAGTGTGAAATGGCACCCACTTGGAAGGTTTATATTAAATATTTAATTATTTATACACAGTGGAACAGCTACACCAGGAGATACTCATTGGCTCAGATGCTGCAGTCCTCAAGTTTATAAAACGCCTATGGCATTTCAACAAATGAAAATGGAAATTTTGTCTGTGAGAAGATTGCAGGATGCATGCAAAGGCAGAACTTGCTCCTAAAAATATCAGAACAATAGGATTATATGTAAAAGGTACAGTAATGCCTCACTTAATGTTGTAGTTATGTTCTTGAAAAATGCGACTTTAAGCGAAACAATGTTAAGCGAATCCAATTTCCCCATCAGAATTAACGTAAGGGGGGGGGGAGCATGGGTTCCAGGGAATTTTTTTTCGTCAGACAAAAGACATTATATACATACACAGTTTTAAACAATTTTAAACAATTTAATACTGTACTCAGCAATGATGATTGTGAAGCTTGGTTGAGGTGGTGGAGTCAGAGGGTGGATCGTCAGGCTACTCCTCTTGCTGTTCTTTCCAAAGTGCCTGGGGATGCTCAACCGCCGGCTCTGCCCCAGACCCGCCCCCTCTCCACTCCTTCCCCCAGGCCCCATCACCGCCCCGCCTCTTCCCACCCCTGCTCCACCCCCTCTCCCTGAGTGCACCACATCCTTGCTCCTCCCCCGCAGCCTCCTGAATGCCACGAAACAGCTGATTGCTGTGGGCTGGAGGTGTGGGGAGGGAGGGGGGAGTTGCTGATCTGTGGGGCTGCTGGAGGGCGGGAGGCGCTGCGGGTGATGGAGGGGAGCTGATAGGGGGGCTGCCAGCCCACCCTGGTTCCAGGCCCCCATGGCCAAACAATGTTATAAGCAAACATTGCACAACTTTAAATGAGTATGTTCTCTAATAGATAAGCGACGTATCAACAAAACAATGTTAACTGAGATGATGTTAAGTGAGGAGTTACTGTAAATGTTTATTTTTCCTATTATGCTTTCATTGGATCCTATTACATTTTTAACTCTATATTATTGTTGGAAAAGAGGAATCAGCAAAGAACCCATCAGTAAAAATAAGCATAACAATGAGGTGGAAAATACAGTTTTAAGTGTTTTCTTGAGTAAGAATTGCATTTGTTTCAATTTGCCTGTACTTTAATGTAGTTGCAGAGCAAGCATTTTGTTTTTTCAGCTCTTATTTGACTCTTCTTTCACTCGGCACTAGTTAGTCCACAACAAATTAACAGACAGGAAATAATTCCATTTACTTTTAAGAGTTCTGTGCTAACCCTTTAAAGGAAAGCAAGCTAATTTTTCTCTTTTCTGGCTCTGTTTTCTTGTATGAATTTGGCGACAGCTCATTATGTCTCCTTAAATGAGCAGTGCCTGTGCCTCCGTTCATAGTTGTTCCATGGAGCTATAAAACTTTCTCTTGTTTGCCTGAGTCAGTGTTCCTGCTCTTTCAGGCAAGGATTTCCTCTTATTATACAGTGAATTGAGCAAAGTTCTTTTCCTCCAGTCCACTCCCATCTGGGCGTTTTGGTGTCCTATCTCCCCAATTGTTAGTAAAGAAGTCAGATAGGCTGCTTCTTTTGCCCAGCCACACTGAGGAAGCCCAATCTCCTGAGTTTCCTATACCTGGGGATGCTAGCTAAGCTTCTGGAAGTTGTGTGTTTGTGAATTTTCCCATTTTTTGATTGAGCATCAACAATATAAGTTGTGATGGCAAATAGACTCTTACACAGGTCATCACAGCAGGGCTTCCCCCGGTACTTTAGCAAGTCCATAGGAGATAGGAAGCTGCAGAATTATATCTGGGTGGAATATGGAAGTAGTTGACAATGGAGTGGGAGAGGGGAGGGATTTAAATCACACTGGAAAAATAAGGCGTTAAGGTTCTTTCTCAAAATATGAAATGTTTAAAATGTAATATGACTAAAAGATCCGGCAGTTCCCTGTCCCCATTCATATAGCCATTCCCTTACCCCATCCAGCCCTGGACATTCGTCTTCCAAGCATTGCCCTCGACCCATTCCTGTACTGTGGTCTCCAGCACCACCTTCAGTGCCTCTCTGTTCCCTGGCCATCGGCTGTCTCCCGTGCATGCACCCCCCCCGCCACCGCTGTACAGCTTCCCTTCAGAGACAGGGTATCACAGCTACCGGCCATGCCCTTTCCTAGCCATGGCCCATGTCCCTCCCATTTCACTCCTGCCATTTCCCCCTACCCTACACATCCCACACTCCCGCACCTTCTGATTTTCTCTCTTAGTGTTCCATCCATGCCTGAAGTCATTGCAGAAGAGTTTATTTATAAATATAATCTTCAGTGTTGCTATGTATGTAGGCGACAGAGCTCTGTATGGACTTACCTGCTCTAGGGTTTAGTTGTACTGTGGCTCCAGCTGAGTGTTTGTCAGTTAATCAAGTTAAGTAGCACAACTGTTAATCTTTAGTGCAGACAGAACACGAACATTTGTTTCTGCTTGTGTTCACTTTGGTTGTATCAATTAAAATCTATGGGTCAGGCTACAGGGTCTCTATGTTAAGAGAACACATAGATGGTAATAAAGGTTACATGCCAAAAAAACCCCCAAAACAATCTTGCCTCCACAGAGTTTTAATATTCAGATTTCCACACCACAAGTCAGGAAGTTTGGAGTCAATAGCAAGTCCCACCACACAGCTATAACTTTGCCCCCGCACCAGATGTGTTACAATATGCTACATACAATTTGCCAGATCCTGCCATTTGTTCTGAACATACAGATCCCACTGAAGTTAAAAAATAAATGTCAGTGATAATTCCTTTGAATTACATTTTGCTGCATAATTGGCTGAATCCTATTTGGAATTGCTGTGTGTTGTAAGATCATGCAATGAAAGTGAATGCACACAGTGGAGCGGTCAGGGATATTAACCATAAGGCATTTTTCGGGAGTAAGGGAAGAACAAAATAACCCTTGCTGAAAGGACAAATGTTTCATATCTGTGCGAACATAATATTTTGTCTATATTTAACATGCATGGACACTGTTATACAAAAGGGGTCATGTTCATATTAGTAATAATACCTAGCTCTTTTCCTATGTCACTCTCAGTGCTTTTCAAAGGAGGACAGTATCCTTATCCCTATTTTACAGATGGGGAAACTGAGCCACAGAGAGGGGAAGTGACTTGCCTGAGGTCTCTGAGTCCCAGCCCAGGGTTCTAGCCACTAGGTCACACTAATAATTCTGATATAAAGTATATGCTACATGTGTTACACACATCACGGGCACCTTTGCTTCCCCCCATTTTGTGTCATCATTCCAGGCTGACCCGGCGGGCCCTCTTGCAGGCAGGTGAGCCCTTGCTTGATTTTTCTCTAAAGAGCAACCCCTTTTGGAGGTCCTCATTTATTATCAGAAAAACCAACAGAGAACATAAACAAAACTCTCACTCCAACATCTCAGTTAGGTGACTAGGTCATTTTTAGTCTATCTGTCCCCCATTTGCGTTCAGTGCTCACCACTGTCTAGGCTCTTCCCCACATGTTCCCTTGGTTCTGATCTCTGCCTCTGGTATTAAGCCTTTTGCCTCTACTGGAGTAAGATTCTCCTCTGGAGTCTGGGGAGGCCCATCCACCATGACTCTTCTCCAGGGACAGCAGATCTTTGCCAGGCTGGACACCGTCTGGAAGACTCATGACTGAAACCAGGCCCTCTTGACTGCAGCCATCTCCCCTCTCTAGGAGCACCTCTTACAGGTTCCCAGAGAGCTCAGCACTCTAGGTCCCCTGGAGCAACTCTCCACTGGAACATCTTTCTCCCTCAGAAGTTTCCCTCTAATTGAGGTTGAATAACCTTTGTTAGGTCCAGTTGCTCATTTACTAATCAGTTACGTGGGGAAGCTAATTTCCCATAAGAACAGCCCTACAGGGTCAGACCAATGATCCATCTAGCCCACTATCCTGTCTTCCTACAGTGTCCAATGCCAGATGCTTCAAAGGGAATGAACAGAACAGGGTGATCATCAAGTGATCCATCCCCTGTCATCCAGTCCTAGCATCGTGCAGTCAGAGGCTTAGGGCTCAGAGTATGGGGTTGCATCCCTGACCATCTTGGCTAGTAGCCATTGATAACCAATCCTCCATGAATTTATCTAATTCTTTTTTTAATCCAGTTATAGTTGTGGCCTGCACAACATCCCCTGGGAATAGGTTCCACAGGTTGATTGTGCAATGTGTGAAGCAGTACTTCTTTTTGTTTGTTTTAAGCCTGCGGTCTATTAATTTCATTGGGTGATCCCTGGTTCTTGTGTTATGTGAAGGGGTAAATGACACTTCCTTATTCACTTTCTCTTCACCATTCATGATTTTATAGACCCCTCTAGACCCTCAGTCATCTCTTGTCTAAACTGAATAATCCCAGTCTTTTTAATCTCTACTAGTATGGAAAATCTTCCCTGGATGAAAACTGGGACAATTCGGCTTTCTTGTCATACAACCCATATTTGAAGTCTGAGCTGCCCCTGGATAAGTGATCAGAATTTCCACTGCTCCCCGGCCCCAGCCTGCCGAGTGTTCATCATCTCTTTAATGGCTCATTTTGTCTGAAAGATTCAGTCATATCACTGGAGATTCCATGCTGCCTTCCACCCACTTGTACAATCCCCACTGGTATGTGGTGGGAGGCACAGGGCAATGCGTGGCCTAAGTACTCATTTCACTGTGCTGTCAACATGCTCAGAACATTTTGGAGTGAAAGATACATGCCAGGGACTATGGGGTAGTGGGAAGGAGGTGGCTTGTAGGGAAGAGTGAATTGAAAGCACTTTCATGAGGATTGTTGCCATGGTAACCACTTCCTTTTCTCTGTGTGTGCAGAATGTTGGACTCGACCTCTTATAAAGTGCAGCTCATCTCATAAATTTGTGTGCGTGAAGAGGGGGAAAGAAGTGCCTGGGAGACACTTAGGGCTAGATCCTCAGCCTCTGTAAGCTGGCATCACTGTAGTGGAACTATGCCAATTTACTCCAAGGGGTCTGCCCTGTAGTTTAATATTCTAAACAGCATTTTCATAACTTCTGTAGGCCTTTAGGGGGAGCTGAGGACCATGGAGATTGGAAGGTTGTGCTTTCATTTAACTTCTAAGATGATAGATAGTAAAACACTTCCGTCTTGTTACATTAGGAGTAAGGAAAGTGATGTTGTATTTAGGCCTGGGGGTCAGGGAATTGCGACTCTTAGGTTTCCAATCCTGACCCTACAACTGACATCCTCTTTCCTTGTCTCAGTTTACCCATCTGTAAAACAGGTACAATAACACAGGGTCAGTCATACCCCATGCTCTAAAGGAAGAGGAGACCTTCACTCCACAGATCACACCCCTCCCAGCTGAAAGGAAATAGACCACCTCTGGGGCAGCTTCCAGCCACTTGCTCCTTACGTCTGGTCATCCGTTGGGAGTGAGCAGACCAGGGGAGGAATAGATGGACCAGGACACTTATTGTCCCTTCGGCATCCAGTGGACTTTCCAACTGAATGTTAATACAATCTCAGGCAAGGTTAGTTTTCTATCGTGCTCCTTTCAAGTCAAGGAAATTCTGGGGCAGTTGCTACATAGGGAAGCCCTGATGGGGTTGTTCTGGGGAGCAGGCAGTGGGGGCACAGAGCCAACACAAAGGCACTTAGGCCTCTGTACAGATTGCCTCACCTCCTGCTGGTCTCAGAAATCTGCAAGGTTTGTGGCCTGCTCTGTGGGGGTGGCAAATTCCCACTCCTGGGCAGAACTGGTGGTAGGGGATAGATCTCTACACAAAGAACCCTTGTGTTCCATCTTGCTGCCTGCAGAAGGGGGTTATTGGGGCTACATTTCCTAGCTCAGGGGGTACTTGTTTGGTGTAACTAATTCGTGCCCAGGGACCATTTCTATTGGGTCCATTCCCTTATCCGTTTATTCCTTTTGCTCTCTCTCTCTCTCTCTCTCACGGTTTTAGCTTTGATGCCTTAGTGGTAGTACTGAACTGACCCCTGAAATTCCTGGCAAAGACTGATGAGCTTTTCCTACTGCAGTTAATCTTTTCATTATCTGTATACTTAAAAGCAGACTCAGTGTTTCAAAATGTCAGGTCCCTCTTCTCTCTCTCAGTTTCCCTAACACGCTACAATCTGTAACTGTAAATATTAATCAGACCACATAAATAATCCTGACATTTTGATCCACTCTCTGTCAGCCGCTCTGCCAAGCCCATTCCCTGGTGCCAAAACCAAGCCCTCTGCTGCTTTTATGGGGTTCTGAGCGGCTGGGGAATGGTAATTCTGATGAAAGTCATGGACTATGGTGCTGTGTGGAGTCATGCATATATCTTCCAACGTCTCTCATTTTTCTCTCATAACTCTTCTGTATGTAGCTATGATTATTCTGTTTGGGTGCTGCATGATTATATCCAATGGGCCTGATTCTTTGCTCATTTACACCAGTGTAAATTAGGATTGGTATAAAACTGGTTTAAGAAGCCAGTCAGGTCCCACTTGGCTATCAGTGTGTGTGCTTAGGGGCAGTGTTGTGAGGAGATTCAAGATGGAGGATCTTACCAAATGTGAGCAAGACACTGCTTTCTCTTTCCTAGGACTATTGCATTTAGTTGTTCGTTGTTTGTGTGTTTTTCCTTACTCAAAAATAACTAAGAAAGACTAGAAAAAATATATGGAAAATGGAGAACTTTGTCCCACACAGCCCCTTTTTCTAACTCCCTTTCATTACTGCACCCTATTCATGTCAGAAATTGTCAGTCATAACTCACAGGGCCTGAGTTTTCTCTTTATTGCCAGCCCATGGCATCCACATAACACAAATCAGGCCTCAAAAATCACAAGACTGTCTTAAAAATCATGAGATATAAAATAAGATAGGATTTTCTTTGCCTTCTATTTTTGAGCCTTTCAGGTGCACACATTTTCAAGCTTTTCCTCACAATCAGGAAGGCTAGAAACTTATATTTTTAAAAAGTGGAAGCTGAGATTCCAAGGTAACCACTTAACTCCAGTTGATGGGGCTTTAAGAAAATCTGCAAACATTGCAAGATTTGTACATTGCGGAGCTAGCAATGCTGCTGGCATCTTGTGTCATCATGTACACTTGTGAAAAGTAAGAGTAAAACACCGCTTGTCTGAATTGGTAGCATTTTACACTCCTTTTGGACTGGTGCAAGTGACTGTACAAGGTGCAAGCCAGTATCAATTGGCCAGTAGGAGGTTTTGTATCTTTGAGCACCTATAGGAGAATTTAGAGGAAGGTGTCCCGTTACAGAAATTCTCTAAAACAATATACTTATCACTAATATCCACTTTAGCCACAAACCTTTCAAAATAAAAGCCCACTTACGGTCAGAGACGTGCCTATGTAAAGATGACACTTTCTTCTTGACTAGAACTGCTTGCCATGAGTATTCCAAGTAGTATCTGCTGACTCTGCTACATTTTAGTCCTGTTGGCACTGTGGATCCAATAGAAGAGAGGGAGTAGGCACATGTCCTAGCTCATTCAGTATCAGAACTGTTATGTTCCAATTAAAAAAAAATCTTTATTACTGATAATGATGTTTGAGCCAAACCCAGATTGAATTACTGATCCCAGAGTGAGTTTGCAGAACTCTAAATAAGTAAAAAACCCTTAGCTCATGAACTGAGCACACTGGAGCTGCAATCCATTGAGAAAAAACAGAGAGGCCCATCATACCCTTTTTACAGAATTATTTTTCAGAGCACAATATAATCACATTTTAAACCTATGCCTGCTTATATGCGGAAAACAGAAGGCAAAACCTTCAGGGTAGTCAGTGCTCTACATAACAGAAAGAAAAACCCAGCTTTTTGAAACAAATATTGTTGTACTATAGTTTAAAAAATAAAGGTGCTCCCAAGGTGCTTAACTCAGGGAGAGAACTGACATGACAAGATACCTGGGAACTGCATGGTACCTAAAAAGGTAAGACAAAAAATAAAACAATATGGAGTAGTTTGAAATCCACTACTTGTCTCATAAAATGGTTTGTGAAAGAATAGCAAGAGGGAGCCAGTCATGCTTTGCAAAGCAATGCAGTAAAAGATATCTATTTAAGAGTGTAGGGGAGTGTTAGTCTCTATAACCATTAAAAGACTTCACGGATATGTTACAGAGGAAAGGATTTTCTTTTAAAATGAGCCTAAATGCCAGATGAAGCATTTCCACTCAGGTGTTATAAAGGATGAGACTCTATGGAAGCGTCTGCTCTTTGGTAGCTAAGATAGTTCGCAGCCTTGAGGTCAGATGGGACTTTCTAGTAGCATTGGACATTCAAATAGCCGCAGTCACCATAGGCGCCTTCCTCCAGCTCCAGATAGCAATAATATACCTTTCTTTTTTCTCTGATAATGACCTGGCTGTAATAATCTGTGCATTCATCACCTCAATGCATCACTACTATAGTTCTTTCAACCTTTGTCTAGTCAAAAAATACCAAAAACCCTACAGTTGGCACATAATACAGCAGCTGGTCTTCAGCGTGGGATGAAATGAAGAGAATATATTACATAGTGTTCTGCTACGTATCCTGAATCCTGATTCAGTGCTGGATCCAGTTCAAAGTTCAGGTATTGATCTGTAAATCCCTTAGTGGAATAGACCCATGGCAGCTAATGGCTCATCTCTACTTCTTTGACCTATGACTGCAACAACACAGCATGGTATGCTCCATCTGTCAGAATTTAGGTATAAGAGGGAGCTTCCAGAACAACTCTCTGAACTGTAGACAAGGCTTTGTAACTGTAGACAAGGCTCTCTGGTTCAGGATATTAGGAAAAGTCCTGCTTACCCTCTCCATCTTCACAGCATGGTTGAAAACTCACTTCTTTAATAAAGCACTTCCCAAAGAATAAAGCAGAAAAGAACCTGGCAGCCTGCTCCAAAGAGTAAGCCACAATTCTAAATTCCTTCAAGCACAGTGGTAGATGGCACCAGGGTAGCTTCCCTGACAAGAGGGATATGGCAGAAGGATGAAGTGGGGGACTCACAGTAATATCCCAGAATAAGACAAACACAAACAGGAAGTTGGTTTGCAGATTCACCATGGTTGTGTGTTCTTCTGACACAGTTTACTCAATCTCCTTGAAATCCAGACAAAGTGCGTTCCTAGTTCCAAGTGTTGTGCAACTCTTTGTCCAACACCTCACTGATGAGAGGAAAGGAGCTTCTATGCCCTACACACAGCAGTTGCAGTGTGTGTGGGCAGTGGGGACATGCAGGATCCAAAGAATCCTGCTTTTCTTCCCCACAACAGCAGTGGGAGTTCAGGAGAGGCACAAAGGACACTGCCTCCCTGCACCCTTCCTAGCAGCAGCTGGAGGTGAGTTAGGGGGTCCAAACGAACTAACCAACGGCACTCTCCCCGGTACAGCAGAAGTAGCAGAGAATGGGGAACACAGGTCCAGACTATCTGCTTCAGTATTCCTCTCCTGGGCCAACCCTGCTCTGTCCTTCCAGTGTTTCCTCTGAAGCTGCACCTCAGTCTCATTTAATAAAAGGTCTGAGAGATGCCTGTTGGTGGGAGACTGAGTCAACTGGTGGTACTCCATCTAGGTTCGTATACCAAGCCCACCACTGTAGTCTCATAGCACTTTTCCTGCAGGCTGGGGGCAGGAAGAAAGGCAGCCTGCCTGCCTGTAGACCAAGCATCACCTGGTGTCAGGGAAGACACTCTGCAGAGAACTGGGCTTGCAACCCCTCTGGCTGCATGAGATTCCAGCAGGGTCATGGGGAGTAATGAGGGTAAGCAAAGCAAGAGAGAGGGCAAATATGCAAGTGTTATGAAACTTGGCAGCTATGTACGTTCAGACACAGATGAACCAGGACCAGCAACGTTGTTAAAAGGCTCTTGACCCTCATGCAATGTTCGAGGTTCAGGTAGACCTCTGGCTTAGTAGGAACAGGTCCCACAGTACTTCCTACATCCTCTGGGAGCTAACATTGAGAGCAACATTTAAACCTTTGGGTTCCTTCTTATACGGAGGACTCTGCAACCCATCAATTAAATGAGGCATGTGTATTTTGTCCCACTCACCATGGACACTTGGCAGCACTTGTGCAGATAACCTTTAAACATGTTTCTCACATGCAGCTCCACACTTCCTATTTGATCAGTGACCAAAAGCGAACAGATTGCTAAAAATCTAATCACCACTTGGGTGTCTGACTGACATAACCCAACCCAGAAAATACTAGCATTCTTGTGAGGGGGAAACCCTAGTCTTATGAAATTTCCAGCCAGATTACTATCTGTCTAGGTACCTATCTGGCACCCATCATCATAGTATGCAATCTTTGATATATTTATCCTCACAAACACCCCTGTGTGGTAGGACACTAGCATTATCCCCATTTTACAGACCAGGAATTAAGGCACAGAGAGATTAAGTGCCTTACCGAAGATCACAAGGAAGCCTATGGTAGAATAGCTAATTGAACCAAGGTTTCATAAGCTCCAGGTTAGCACCCTAACCACTCAACCATCCTTCCTCTTGTGAAGAACATGAATAGGTTTAGCTAGAAATACAGGGCTAGATCCTCAGCTATGTTGATTTACACCAGCCAAGGATCTGGACCTTAGACTTTATAGTGCTAATCTCAAGTATTCCAAACCATCAATCCTTTTGAGAGTTGTCTGTCACTAGTAAGTTCGCAAACATTTTGAAGCAAAGTGCTCATTTACATTTGCTTTAAAACCTTGCAAACTCCACTGACACTATGCACATTTAAAATTTTGTTTAAATGCACAAGTTTTACAGGAAAAATCTAGGTGTGTAGCAGACCTCCTACTACATACACGTTATACATACTGCATAGCTCCCATGGGGCCCTATGTTTAGCACCTCCTGGCTAAGGAACCTGACTCCATTTAAATAAACAACCCTAGCCACCCCCGCCTCCCAGATCACATCTCGTTCTCGCCTTTATTCCTCATTGCTGTAGTAGGCTAATCATTAGTAACCTCCTGGAGGGAGGGGAAGGACTATCTTTAATTACCATTCTGCTTCATATAGAGTTTTTTCAAGTGTTGTTAATGTTTCAGCAATAATTTCCAACATTTCATTAGTTATTTGTGACCCTGTTCAGTTCCTTGCTGCTGGACCGAATTAATTAAATGCACATAAAGACATGAGGAAAATCTAATGACCAGAACAGGTTGATTAAAAAAAGATTTGGAAAATTCAGGGAATTGAGCAGAGCAGTTCTTAGCAACTGACATTTACAACAAGCCCCAATGCACAAAATGAAAGAGCTCTCCCAGCTCTTAGTTCAGTGTAGGTGTGAATGATGGAGGCGTGACAAATGTGAAATAATTTGGTCTGTTGGTATCATTACATGAGCTATGTGAACTCATAACATTTTCCTGGATTTAGGATTTAGAATAAAAAGCGGCAATGTGTATGTAAATGTAAAATGTATGTGTATTATACTGGAAAGTTAGAAGCAGCATGTTCCTTTAATGGACATCATCTTATTTATGTGCTACCTATGGGAAGAATGTGAGATGGAATAATAATTGCCTAGTGCTTTTTTATGACTAGATCAATAAGGAGATTGCTTATTTATTATGTATAGCATGTGTGCTGTTACTGTAGGAAATCAGTCAGAAAGCTAGTATTCTAAATGGATTCACAGCGGAGAGGATATGAAACTATAATCAGACTGCGAGAATTTAATTGTGGTGAAATGTGATAGGGTATCAGATAGGAACTTCAGTCACTGCTGCCGGAAGTTGGGTTACTTTTGTTCTGGGAAAGAATAAAGACTTGCAAGAGCTGCTATTAACATCAAGGTTTTCATTGTCTGGGCAGAGATAGGGATATTACATACAAGCGAAGCGGCAAAGGAGCAGAATAAGTTAGCTAGTGTGTTACTATTGTGCAGTACAGAGAGGTGTATTTTAATAAAGGAAGTAGGAAGTGATCAAGGTGCTGTTTGTTGGTAATTGTGATGGATCGTGCAGTATTGGAAAAGTAGTGCTGTAAAACACAGTGTTGTAAAGGGGCTGGGAACTTGTTGATCAGGTGCTGGGGTCAGAACATGGGGCATTGTTTCCATTATTATTATTTGTATTACCATAGCACCTAGAAGCCCTAGTCATGGACCAGGACCCCATTGTGCTAGTCATAGTAGAAACTCTGAACATTGTGAGTGATGCTGTGTCCAACCTGTGGTGAGCTGATTTAGGGCTGAATGGATGGACTTATCTGGCTGGAAAATCTTGTTGTGTGTAAGAGAAGCAGGGGGAAATAATTTTGTTCCTAGAATTTGGTTCCTAGGGTGAGGGATTAAATGTTGATGGGCCAAAAAGGCTTCCAGGTTTGGGGACAAAAAAAGACAGCTGTATAGGCTAAAAAGAAAGTGCTTTTGAGCTGCTCCCTCTGTGCCTGGAGTTGGGTTACTTGATAAAAAAAAAAGGAGTACTTGTGGCACCATCGGTATGCATCCGATGAAGTGAGCTGTAGCTCACGAAAGATTATGCTCAAATAAATTGGTTAGTCTCTAAGGTGCCACAAGTACTCCTTTTCTTTTTGCGAATACAGACTAACACGACTGTTGATAAAAAAAGTTGTTTGTGTGACTTTGGGGACAAGAGGTAGTTAAAATAGTTTTGCCCCTTCTTCTGACACCAACGTTCTCCTCTGCTGAGCGGCGGCAGATGTCCAAGGCCTTGTGGGTTGGCTTCCCAGTGGTCCAAATTTTCCAACAAGAGCGTAATGGGTGCCTTATAAAAATACTGTACCCCTACTGTGCCTGCATTTGAGTATACAAATAGGCTGTACATTAAGTCCTTAGAGCAAGGACCTAAGAGCCAGAGACCTGGCTGAGTCTGACACTGACTCTGACACTGAGCAGATTTCTACATACCTCCCTCACGGAAGGGAAGATCTAAGCATCTTTGCCAAAAGATTTGTATGAGCAGTTCTATTTAACCCCTGAGGTATTCCTGCTGAGCTGTTAGCAAGCAGGGAAATGGAGAATTAAGAATGGTACATTAAGAAATCTAATTTCAGCAAAATTATGTATTGCAATCCATAAAGATCCACCTATTCAGAGACTGGATCAAACAAGTTAATGACGTTACAGAGATGGCAAGGTTAATGACCAGTCTCCATTTGCAGGAGAAAGCATTGAGCTCAAGGACTCAGGAACAGTTTTAAGAGAGACCAGTCAATTTTAAGAATGCCAAGGACATAATTTAACTGGTCAAATCTAGACTGAGCATCAACTGTTAATAGTCTCTGAACACACACAAAATGTTCAACTGGACTATGTTTTTCATTGTCAAAATACCACACCACAATGGACACTACAGTCAGTAGTGTCGTCGGCAATTATTGAGACCATTTTTCCATTTAGTGAAGACACAATCTTTTGTTGCACAACGTTGTGCAAAGCCACAATTAAATCATTTTGGATGCGATTACTCAGATAGGTAGCGTTTCGAGGAGATGGTTGCACATGTTTTGCCATTACGGGATCATATTTTTGGAGCATAGTGACAAGATTTAGAAATAAACCTTTCTCAAAACTGTCAGCTTTTTCATTGTGACCCCTGAATGGTCTCCACCTTTCACCAAACACAGAACAATGTCAATCAGTCGCTCCATTACACTTTGGTTATGGCACCGTTCTTCTTCTTTAAACAGATAAGCCTGCTTGCCCCCATCCAACAATACATCAATAGTTTTCCCTTCATTAAAACTTAACCATGAAGAACAGCTCAACACATGAGATTTTGACAGTTGGTGGGTTTTAAATATTCGTTAGCCCTATGCCAGTTTCTGAACCCCTTATCAATAAATGCTGGATCAGTGTGACCTTTGTTTGCTGCATCATTAGAGGAGAAGAAATGGCAGTAAAAGCAAAATGCTGCGTCCTTTGATGGGCTATAGTCTAACCACCTATACTTTTCATATCAATCGGACTGAAAACTTCTTTGTTTATTCCCTATTTTACTTATAGGAAACATGCTCAATCTAGGCTGATAAGGACCTCTAGATAATTGAGACCGATGTTCTAATCTATTTTTTGGAATATCATAGACTGGGTCATCAGATGGAATGTTTGATGGCTTTGAATAGGAACTACACTGACCTGAACTAAGAGACAAAGTCTGTTTCTGTTGGTCATTACTCAGTTTATTGCACGCACTGGAACTGGTGGCGGCATTATCTTCATGTAAGTTCTTAACCGAGGAGTCCGAGGTATTTACACTATCAGCACATTCATTATAATTCAGTTTGTCTGCTCCTTTTCTTATCTTAACAACGAACCGATCCATATTTTAAAATTAAAAGGGGGTATCATACGATTGAATTAAAACGTAAAGTCACGGACTTGTTATGCTATTTCAGTAGAGTATATGCGACAAAGATTACAAATACTGTAGACACTGTGCTGGGCACGCCTGATGCGGCCACTTATATAGGTCAAAGAATTTTCTAGAATAGTAGTCGGAGGGGGAGGGAAGGATCAATGGTAATGCGGCGCCGCAGTAATGGGGACGCATGCTGCGAGCGAACTTGGGCTTTCTATACATTTCTACAACGTCTATATTATGCAATTCGGCGCTTATTGCGTAATACAACAATCCATACTTTAAAACGAAAAGAGCGTATCATGCGATTAAATTAAAACGCAAAGCCACTTTTTTTTGGATACATTAGGGCCTCAAACTCAAATGACCACGAGGGCCACATGAGGACTAGTGCATTGGCCCGAGGGCTGCATCACTGACACCCCCCCGTCACTCCCCCGGCCCCGCCACCACTCCACCCCTTCCATGATGCCCCACCCCTGCCCCACCTCTTCCCACCCCTTCCCTGCCCTCCATTCCAACCCCTTCCCCAAAGTCCCCACCCCAGCTCTGCTCCCTCCCTGCCCCCAGGGGGTGCAGGAGGGGTGCGGGGTGTGGCGGGTGCTCAGCGCAGGGAATTGAGGTGCAGGAGGTGTGCAGGGTGTGGCAGAGAGCTCAGAGCAGGGAGTGCAGGAGGTGTACAGCAGGGGGCTCAGGGCAGGGAGTTGGAGTGTGGGGTGCAGGAGGGGTGAAGGGTGTGGCAGGGGGTCGGGGTGCAGGGTGTGGCAGGGGGCTCAGGGCAGGGAGTGCAGGAGGTGTGCAGGGTGCGTCAGGGGGGTCAGGGCAGGGGGTTGGAGTGCAGTAGAGGTGTGGGGTGCAGCAGGGGGCTCAGGGCAGGGAGTTGGACTCCCTGCCTGCCTGCCTGCCCTGCCCCCTGGCCCTGCTCCACTCTGCTCCGGGAACCAACGGGAACCACGTCCCTGCTGTCCCTGGGGGAGGGGGGGCACAGGACTCCATGTGCTGCGTTTGCCGCTCCTCCAGGTATCTCCTCCAAAGCTTCCATTGGCCGTGGTTCCCCATTCCTGGCCAATGGGAGCTGCAGGGATGTGGTGCCGGGAATAGCGCGGGGCTCGCATGCCACGGGGCCAATCCCGGCCCACGGGCTGTAGTTTGCCCACCCCTGGCCTGGAGGTAGGTGTGTGGGGGGGGCACAGGGAGCTTGGCAGGATGCAGGAAATAGCCCTGCGGGCTGCGTGTTTGAGACCCCTGCATTAGGGTGTGCCTGGGCACACCCGGCACACTCCGTACACACACCCTTGGCAGAGTGGCAAGCTGAAGGAGCCTGGGTGTAACTCCAGAGCTGTAACTAGGCTTTTTAGTGACCTGGGTGACCAAGCCTATTTGTGCCCTCTGCTGGTTCTTTTTAGATGACATGAGTTAGGCTATTATAGAGTAATGATAATGCATTTATTTTTGCATATCGGTACGGTACGTAGACAATAAAAGCTACTGTAAGATTCTTTTAGGTGCCACATTAATTTTCACACAATCCTTTAACATCCCTATAGTATCCTCCTATATAACCTTTAAGCAAACTCATTGATAGGCACTGAAAAAAAACATGGATTGAAAATAATAGTAACATATATGATCCTGCAATGACTTAATTCCATGAAAGATGTAAAATTGCATTTCTGTATATTAAAAAAGTGATACTGGTAGTTTTCCATCACCGCACAGTGAAACTGTGGCTAGAATAAACAGCCTCCTCTCTCAGTTACACATCAGAGAATAAAAGGGACTCAAGAGTAAACAAAGAATGAATTTATCACACAGGTGGATTATCTAGCAATTGAATTACCAACATAGCATCTGATTCTGTATCAGCAGAAGCCTGGTCTTTATATGAGGGAGACAGCCATTTTTTTGGGGGGTGGGGGAGGTCAGGAGAGATCGTAAGATTTCTGTTTTTTACCTTTTGCATTGTAATTTTATTTTTCTTGATTATTATTTGCTTCCTGGTACAATATTATGATTGGCTTATACCTGATCATTTCTCCTGCTGAATTCTGCCAAGCAAATTGTGATTATGTCCCTTTAAAGGTGAAGGATTATAGCAGCATGGCTTGTTTGTTTAACGCCAGTGTGGGAAGTGTCATTCAGTTGGGGAAGCTATGTTGTGACAGCGGATTAAGAGGCATGATTCATCCTGCATCTTGGCAGGGATTAGACTAGGTGACCCTTGTGGTCCTGTTTAACCCGATGGTTTTATGATATATGACTTCTGGCCAGGTGAGGCCCCTCAGAGCTAAATGTGGAGACAGAAGAAAGTATGTGGCTGTGGTGATTGTGAAATCAAATAATGCTGTGCCTCAGTGTGAGATAGGGTGACCAGATGTCCCGATTTTTGTGTCTGTTTCTTATATAAGCTTCTATTACCCTCCCAATCCCCATCCCGATTTTTCACACTTGCTGTCTGGTCACCCTAGTGTGAGACAATGCCAGTACCATGGTTGTAGTGGCTACCTGGACATATCACCAAGGTGATGGCTTCAGTCTCATAGAGAAGGGTGTCAGGAACAGCCCAAAATGCTACAAGCACAGCTCACAGTGGACATGCTTCTTCGCTAGTTCATATCTCACCAGCAGCCCCAATCCAGATCTGCACCCAGTGCAGATTTCTCTATTGGTCTCCTCACCTGTACAGTAAATGGCCTGTATTTTTATCTATCTGGGCACAACTGAAAGTTGCCCCTAGCCCAGAATTAGAGGCCTTTTAACAAAAAAGCCAAGGTGTGTTCAGTAGATCTGACCGGACACTGTCAAGTCCCCTTTTCGACCAGACTTTCCAGTCGAAAACTGGCCACCTGGCCACCCTATGCCCAGTCCCCCTCCCCTTTGGCTTTCCAGGGGTTGAGGACTCTGCTTTTTGTGGGCTGTGTAAGCATACTGATGCTTTTTCAAACTACGTTAACTCCACCTCTACCCCTTAAGAAGGCCAGTGCCTTGAACAACAGAACCAGAGTGCGGTGCCCTGCACTCTGAGACTGGACCACTGTCCATTCCCTCCCCAAGAGGATGCTAGAGAGGGATAGCCTACTATGTTCACAAATACATCTGTGGTATGGCATCCCTTGTTCTGGTATCTAAGTACTGCCATCTTAGTGCATCATAGATGCATTTAGGGATATCTGTACAGCCTTCATATTGTCTTGTGCAGCTGGAAGACATCAATGAAGATACTCAAGCCAAGGATCTGGTCGTATAAGTCGATGAACTTCTAGTGCACGGCTGTGGTGATTTACATCGGCTGAAGATCTAGGCCTAGAATACGTGGTCACTAAAACAAATGAAGAAACAAAAAAACACACGAAACCAAACCAAAACAAAAAATCACAGCAAAACAACACAAACTTGGCTGTTTAAGTTTTGGACCATGTGAGAGAGAGAGAGAGGAAGAATTTGGCTGCATAAGTTAAAGGTTTTGCGATGACCCCATCATAGCTAGTGGACTTATTTTTTCCACTGGCTATTATTCCATTAACATGTTACCAAATGCTGCTCTGCAAACTGCAATGGTCACATGTGCTCTAAAAATGATATCAAAGGACAGTATATTATCTGTTGAAATATTTAAATTGTATTCTGCCAATACAGCTAATTTAATACTGCTTTTTAATTTTTACATGTATTTATCTCAGCGGTGGATTTAGGCAGACAGCTTGCAGGGGTTTGAGCAAATTCAATTGTCTTTTCTTTCCTTCTACTGAGTGCCCTTTTGATTCAACAGAAAAGGGGCCAGAAACTCCCCCCCCCCCGCCCCACTATATTAGTGGTCCCCAAACTGTGGGGCACACAGAGGAACATTTGGGGGTGTATGTGGCAGGGCCCGGGCCAGCTCTCCATGGGGGGTGTGGAGGAGCATGACACTTCCAGCCCTGCTCTGTCCCCCAACTAGCTCCTTCCCCAACCTCACTCCTCCCCCAAAGACTCAAAAACTAACAGCAAAGAATTTAAGTACATCAGAATCAGGAAGGCTGCTAAACAATTGGTGGGGCCACTGGTCAGTCAAGGTGCTAAAGGAGTATTCAAAGAAGATAAGGCCATTGTGAAGAAACTAAATGAATTCTTTGCAGCTGTCTTCACTGCAGAGGATGGGAGGGAGATTCCCACACCTGACCCACTCTTTTCAGGTGACAAATGTGCAGAACTGTCCAGACTGAGGTGTGAGTAGAGGAGGTTTTGAAACAAATTGATAAATTAAACAGTAATAAGTCACCAGGACCAGATGGTATTCACCCAAGAATTCTGAAGGAACTCAAATAAGAAATTGCAGAACTAATAACTGTGGTATGTAACCTATCATTTAAATCAGCTTCTGTAGCAGATTATTGGAGGATAGCTAATTTGATGGCAATTTTTAGAAAGGCTCCAGAGGCAAATCCTGGCAATTATAGGTCAATAAGTCTAACTTCAGTACCAGGCAAATTGGTTGAAACTAAAGAACAGAATTATCAGACACATAGATGAACATGATTTGTTGCAAAGAGTTAACATGCCTTTTGTGAAGGGAAATCATGCCTCACCAATCTATTAGAATTCTTTTTGGGGGTCAACAAATATGTGGACTAGAGTGCTCCAGTGGATACAGATACAGTGTACTTAGACTTTCAGAAAGCCTTTGACAAGGTCCCTCACCAAAGGCTCTTAAGCAAAATAAGCAGTCATGGGATAAGAGGGAAGGTCCTCTCATGGATCAGTAACTGTTTAAAAGATAGGAAACAAAGGCTAGAAATAAATGGTCAGTTTTCAGAATGGAGAGAGGTGAATAGTGGTGTCCCCCAGTGGTCTCTACTGGGCCCATTGCTGTTCAACATATTCATAAATGATCTGGAAAAAGAGGTAAACAGTGAGGTGGCAAAATTTGCAGACAATAAAAAAATTACTCAAGATAGTTAAGTCCAAATCAGACTGTGAAGAGTTACAAAGGGATCTCACAAAACTGGGTGATAAATGCAAAGTAATACACATTGGAAAACATAATCCCAACTTTACATACAAAATGATGGGTTCTAAATTCGCTGTTACCACTCAAGAAAGAGATCTTGGCATCATCATGGATAGTTCTCTGAAAACATCTGCTCAATGCAGCTGTCAAAAAAGCTAACAGAATGTTAGGAACCATTAGGAAAGGGGTAGATAATAAGACAGAAAATATCATAATTCCACTATATAAATCCATGGTATGCTCACATCTTGAATACTGTATGCAGATTTGGTCACCCCATCTCAAAAAAGATATATTAAAATTGGAAAAGATGTAGAGAAGGGCAACAAAAATGATTAGGGGTATGGAACGGCTTCCATATGAGGAGAGATTAAAAGGACTGGGACTTTTCAGCTTGGAAAAGAGACGACTAAGAGGGGATATGAGAGAGGTCTATAAAATCTTGACAGGTGCGGATAAAGTGAAGAAGGAAATATTATTTACTCCTTCACATAATATAATAACTAGGAGTCACCTAATGAAATTAATAGGCAGCAAGCTTAAAACAAACAAAAGGAAGTATTTCTTCACACAACGCATAGTCAACCTGTGGAACTAGTTGCCAGTTGTGAAGGCCAAAAGTATAACAGGGTTCAAAAAAGAATTAGATACATTCATGGAGGATAGGTCCCTCAATGGCTATTAGCCAGGATGGGCAGGGAAACAACACCATGCTCTGAGTGTCCCTAGCCTCTGATTGCCAGAAGCTGGGAGTGGATGACAGAGGATAGGTCACTTGATGATTGACCCGTTCTGTTCATTCCCTCTGAAGCACCTGGCATTGGCCACTGTTGGAAGACAGGATGCTGGGCTACATGGACTAATGGTCCAACCCAGTATGGCCAGTCTTATGTTCTTATAGGTGGGTGGCTGCCTACCTTCCCTGCTTCATGGACCATTCTGGGGTTTAGGTGGTAGACAGCCACACTTCTCCCCCCCCCCACACCCCGTACATAGAGGGAGGCAGCAGTGTGCATGCCCAGAGGCAGAAACATAGTCGCCTAGGGAACTTTTACTTAGAAAACTTAGGTGCTGAGTGTGTTTAAGCACCTACAGGGTTAGGTGGCAGCAGAGCAGGGTTTTGTGGATCGCAGTGGTGCCTAAAATTGGGGACTTAGGCATCTAAATCTGAGGTTTAGGTGCTCAAGTACCATCATGGATCTGGGCCCAGGTGCTTATAGGAGAGTTCTGTTTAATACTTCATAACAGTAACCCTTAAACCTGTAAAAGTGTTACAGTCCTAAGCCTCCAGGGTGTCAGAGGAAAATCTGGATTTTCTGTCGTAATGAAACATACAATCACAGAGACTGCAAACAGGACAAATATCTTCTTCATTTGTTCTCATTTTTCCTAATGCCAATCCTGGCTGCTTTAGCTAACGGGGATCTGAACCACCGTAGCAAAATTGAATTTTCCTGTGTATCTTCTATTTAACCTATACCATTTCCATTGATAGCTCACAACAAATGACAGGTGTTCATCAAAAGGAAGTTTTGTGTATACACAATTAAACAATATATATATTTTGGACGGGTAAAAACAGCAATTGAGCCCACTTTAATTTATTTAATTATTCTTAAAGAAGGATTTCATCCCTCTCTTGCATCTTGTTGGTGCTAACATGAGCATCAGCACTACTCTGAGTGATTGATTGTCTTCAAGAAAGCACACAGCCAGTGCACTAAGGCTGAATCCAATTCCCACTGAAATCAGTGGGCAGAAGACTCCTGCTGACTTGGATTGGATCCTTATGGAACAACTTTACAAAAGAGAATACCAAGGTACTACTGAAGAACCAGTAGCTCAGAACAGCTAAAAGTAGCAGTTCATATTCTATTCTCTCTCTTTTTAAGTGAATTTCGTTGCAGTGAAAGGTGCTGAATCAAAAATCCTGGAGAACAAAGTCCTCCATGTGTCCCCAGAACAGGCAGGGCAAAGTTAGTGAAAATCTCCCCATAGTGTCCTACCAATGTGCTTCAACTCTGACACAGAGGGACAGCCTCTGAAGAGTGAGAGGGTGGTTAAATCTCTATGGGATTAAATCTCTATGTCCAGTCAGACTTGGCTGTCTAATGGAGATTGCCAGCAAAGATGTCAATCGTGGTATTATTGTGGGTGAAGGTTGATTCTGAGCAGCAGCCACAAAAAAGCGGACTGAGACAGACTAATTTTTCATCGCTCTCAGATAGCAGTAACTTTCAACCACTGGTGAAATAGGATGGATTCAAACCTGCAGCTTGAAGGTTTCACTGTTCTATTACAGCCTTCTGTGTCATTTAATCTACCCTGTATTTCTACAGCCTGGTTTTAATGGTTACCACAAATGGGATATCCTGATTAGTAATGGGAAGTAATTCCATGATCATGTAGTGAGGTGGTGTGGCCTCCCTCTGAGCCAGAATGGGAGGAACCACCCTTTGTGCCTAGGTGGGCGGACCCAGACTAACCTCACCCCTCCAACCAGAAGTGGATAGGCAGGACAGGAAGTATAAAAGGCGGAGCCTCTAGCTCAGTGGAGTTGGAGGCAATGACGGAGACAGATATAGCCTGCTTGCTTCAGGCTGCTGAGCCCAGAGATGCCCTCCTCATGGAGCAACCTGTGTCTGCAGGGGAGCTGCTGGGACTGCTGTTGGCCACCTAACCTGGGGAGATGGAAGGCATTCCTTTGTTCCAGGTACCTCCCGAAGCGAGGGTAGGAAGTGCCCCGGGGAGCTCACTCCAGTCTGGGTCTTGTGCTGCCTGAAAAATAGTCAGTGTGTTGTGGCTGGATTCCCTGCTGACCCAGTGGTGGACCACTCTGCCACTGTTAGGGCCCTGGGCTGGGACCCGGTGGAGTTGGGTGGGCCCATGTCCCCCTAGCCTCTGCCACCCCCAGTGTAGGCCAGGAGTCTGGTGTTAGCTTACTGCCTGCCAGAGCTAGGATGATGGGCTACTTGCTAGCTCTGCCCTGCTTGAGGGCTGTAGTCCATAGACTGCTTGTTAGCTCTGCCCTGGCCTATGGGCCAGAGCCTAAGGACTCCTTGGTGGCCCTGCTCCTGCCTAAGGGCCAGAGCTGGTAGGCTGTTTGCAGTTCAGCTGTTAGACCAGTTGGGATGCTAACGCCTGGTCTGCTAATCCCCCCTGATACTAGTCAGTGATCCCGATGACTCAGTGAGGCAGTGTGGCCTCCCTCTGACCAAGAAGGGGAGGGTTGACTGCAACACCACTACAATCACAAGACAGAACTTCAAAAGTTCTGACTTCTGTGGCCACAAGGAATATCCAGTAGAGGCCTAGTGAATTGCCTGTTCAGACCATTATGAACCATTAAGGCCATATGATTACAGAAGACAGGTTGAGTACGCTGGGCCACAGCCATTCCGAGGCATTGAACGTACATAAAATCTTCAAAATCAACCGAAAACCCGAGAGGAAATCATTCGGTGTCAGGAATATGATATGGGAAGAATACGCTGAGACAGCCAAACACCTGTAAGTAGTTGAACTGAAGCACCCTGAGTCAGTGCATCTAAGGACTAATACTATTAGGAACTTCAGGGAAATAAAGAACTACAATAACTCAGCCTTGAAAGAACAATGGCACTTAGCAGCAATCTAAGTCCTTTATACTGAGCAGCATTTCTTCCAGTCAACATTGTGAATGGATAAAATTATGCTTTACAAGTTGTTCTATAGAGTGTTATCCATTTAAACAGATACCACACTCCAGGTATTAGCTTGCATCACTGTTTATTTCCACCTACATGTAACTCATATAAATGAGGAAATCTTTTTTTTTTATAGTAGAATCTGAGGATGGGCTTTTAGGCAGAACTGATGTGTCAGGGAATCTTTTATGTTAGCCGTTCTGTATGTTAGAAAATGTTGCCTGCTCCCATGATTATTCTGCAGGTCCAAGTTTCTGTAAATTCTAGGAAAGAACCAAACTCCTCATTGGGATGTGATGGGATGAAGGATGATTCCTAGGTTAAGGTTCTGGACTAAAGTTCTGGGTACTATTCCTAGCTTTGTCACAGACTTCCTATGTGACTTTGGGCAAGTCACTTTATCTTTCTGTGCCTCACTTACCCATCTGTGAAATAGTGATAATACTTTTCTCCCTCACTAAGGGCGCTGTGAGGATAAACATATTTTTTATTAATAAAGCTGGTCACAAAATAGACTTTCTATCTTGTGAAAAACTGAGATTTTAAAAAAAATCACTCTGAATGGGGATAAAATGCCAATATGTTGACAATTTTTTGTGAAATGACATTTGAGAAAAAATTGTTTCAATTTCAACCCCTTTACATTTAATTTTTATTCCAAATAATTTGAAATGAAAAGTCATTTTAAAAATCAAAACTTTAACCCCAAAGAGACAAAATGGGTCCCTTCATTTTCAAAATTTTTTTCTACTTTTTTAAAATAAAATTTCATCAAAATATAAAAGTTCACAAAAATGGTTTAATCGAAACAGTATTTTCCAGTGGAAAGCTGTTTTGATGAAAAATTTCCAACCAGTTCTATTCATGAAGGGGTAGATTTTTTTCAAAGGCGCAAATGGCAATTAGGTGTCCAATTCCCATTGACTTTCAATGGTAGTTAGATATCTAACTGCCATTTGCACTTAGATAGTACAGTGATATGGACTGCCAAGAAGATGTAGTCACTGGTCTGAAATGCATGGATTAACCACTGAATTGTGCAATTGTGCCGAACAGTTGTAGCACCTGTGTATTATAGAAAAGACCTGCAAAAGTAGTTGGATCAGTAAAACATTTTTATAATAAATAAATGATGCAAGTTTGACCTGTTTTTCCCTAGAAAAAACACTGTGATTATATTAGGAAAATTTTATTAGGAAATACTGATGAGCCACCAAACTGATGTTACTTTTATCCATTCTGGTCCAAACATTCTGGAGAAAAATAGAATCTGGCTATAGTAGCGTTAAGAATATATTTTCATTAAATTATTTAGCATACTTCAGTAATGACAGGAGATGAGCCATAACCAAACCTCCAGATCTAAATGCATCTGACCTTTTGGGCACTGGTAATCTATATATCAGGAGTGGCCAAACTTACTGAACCTCTGGGCTGCATGTGATCTTCAGAAGTTCGAGAGCTGGGCGCACCTGCTGGAGCTCAGGAATTCTGCCCTTCAGTGGGGTGGTGGGGCTAGGGGCTTCTGCCTTGCAAGGAGTGGGGTTGCAGAGCTTCAGCCCTAGGGGAAGCACCTGCCAGGGCTGGGGGCTTCAGCCCCACTCCAGCTGAAGCCCCCAGCAGGTGTGCCCCATGGGGCTGAAGTGCCTAGAGCCCCCTCCCTGCTTGGCAGAAGCCCCGAGCTCCCTCACCCCAGACTGGTAGGCAGAGAATGGGGGGGAAAGTCATGAGGGACTCTGCGAGCTGCACTTGTGTACAGCTTGCAAGTTTCAGTTTGGCCACCCCTGCTATATATAGGGTGACCAGATGTCCCGATTTTATAGGGACAGTTCCGATTTTTGGGTCTTTCTTATATAGGCTCCTATTACCCCGCACCCCCATCCCGATTTTTCACATTTGCTGTCTGGTCACCCTAGCTATGTACTTTGAATTTAGTATCCCAAAGCTATCTGTATTCCAAATGAAAACAGCAGTCACTCTATCCCCAGTAATGTTATATAATGCCATTGCAATGGGCCCAAACCATAATATTTAAGAGATGGGCCAAATCATTAAGTTTGGGGTAGCTAAAAATCGTTGTGTAAATGTTCAGGCTCAGGCCTACACCGTCCCGGGCCACAGCATCTTTGACAACCTATATCTGGTCCGGGGCCTTTTGGAACTCGGGTGTAGGGATGGTCTGTCATTCGCCCTCCAGTCCTTGGATCAGGAGAAGGCATTCGACAGGGTGGACCACGGGTATCTCCTAAGCACTCTGCGAGCGTTTGGCTTCGGACCCCGGTTTGTGGGTTTTCTCCGGGTGCTGTACGCCTCCGCAGAGTGTCTGGTCAGGCTCAACTGGACACTGACCGAACCGGTCAGCTTCGGGCGAGGAGTACGGCAGGGGGGTGCCCCCTCTCGGGCCAGCTGTATGCTCTGGCAATCAAGCCCTTCCTCCGTCTCCTCCGCAGGAGATTGATGGGGTTGGTGCTGCGGGAGCTGGAGCTGCGGCTGGTCCTGTCGGTGTACGCCGACGGCGTGCTCCTCGTGGTCCAGGACCCGGGCAACTTGGCACGGGTGGAGGCTTGCCAGGCCATCTATTCGGCAGCCTCCTCCGCCTGGGTCAACTGGGTCAAGAGCTCTGGCCTGGTGGTCGGGGACGGCTGGCAGGCGAGCTCCCTCCCATCCACGCGTCAGGCCATCCGGTGGAGCGCGGGTCCGCTGCTCTATCTCGGCGTTTACCTTTCTGCCACGCATCCCTCTCCGCCGGAGAACTGGCACAATTTAGAGGGCAGGGTGATAGAAGGGCTCTGGAAATGGACAGGACTACTCCGGTGCCTCTCCCTTCGAGGGAGAGCACTGGTGCTTAATCAACTAGTCCTGTCCATGCTCTGGTACTGGCTCAACACCCTGGTCCCGGCCCCGGGTTTCCTGGCCAACCTCCGGACATTGATTCTGGAGTTCTTTTGGTCAGGACTGCACTGGGTCCCTCCAGGGGTTCTCCATCTACCCCTGGAGGAGGGAGGGCAGGGCCTGAAGTGTCTGCACACTCAGGTCCATGTCTTCCACCTGCAGGCCCTGCACCTTTACGGTGCAGGTAGTCCGGCATGGAGCATACTGGCGCACGCCTTCCTGCACCACTTCCGAGGGCTCCAATACGACCGGCAGCTCCTTTATCTCCATTCGAGAGGTCTTCCATGAGACCTCTCCGGGCTGCTGGTCTTCTAGCAGGACCTCCTCCGGACCTGGAAACTGTTTTCAACGACCAGGTCTGTGGCAGCCACCGAGGGGGCAGATCTCCTCGCGGAGCCCCTGCTTCACAATCCCCAGCTCCGTGTGCAGGTGGCAGAGACCCCCTCAGTGCGCCAGAGGTTGGTCCTGGCAGAAGTCACAAGAGTCGGAGACCTCCTGGACTACAACCGGGGAGACTGGCTGGATCCCCTGACGCTCGCTCAGTGCATGGGGCTCTCCAGACCTCGTACTTCCTGGTGCGTACTTAAGGAGGTGAAGGCCGCTTTGCCGCCCACTGCTCGGGTTTACCTCGACCGGGTCCTGCACAAGGGCGCGCCCTGCCCACCCTCCACCCCAGGCCTGCCGGACCTTTTCATTGGGCCCCTGCCCCGTGGACCCAACCGACCCCCTCACCCCTTCACCGTGAGCCGGCTGCACGAGCTGCAGCCGGTCTGCTTCCAGACCACGCCAAGGAAACATCTATACACGCTCATGCTCCGCACCCTTCATGCCCTCACCCTCATGTCCCGCCCCGATACAAAATGGCGGGACCTCCTGCCACCTTTGGAGGGTGAGGAGCCCTGGTGGGTCAGCCTATATTCCACCTTGGTCCCAAGGCCCACCGGGGATATCAGTTGGTGGCTCCTTCACGGAGCTGTGAGCATGGGCGTGTACTTGGTGCAGTTCACCCCTATCCCAGACACCTGCCCCTTTTGCGGCGTGAGGGAAACCCTGGCACACACATATCTGGAGTGTGCCAGGCTGCAGCCCCTATTCCGGCTCCTCACAAATATTTTATTATGTTTTTGGTTGCACTTTTCCCCTCACCTTCTTATTTATGCACTCCCTATCCGTGGCCCCACAAAGTCACGGGATCTCCTGGTCAACCTTCTCCTTGCCCTAGCTAAAATGGCCATCTATAAAACCAGAGTGAGGAGGTTGGCCGATGGAGTCTGACTGTGGGGCCTATTTCCGATCCTCGGTCCATTCACGTATCCGGGCAGAATTCCTCTGGGCGGCGTCCACTGACTCCCTTGACACCTTTGAGGAGCAGTGGGCACTGTCCGGGGTTCTCTGCTCAGTGTCCCCATCCGGTTCCCTTCGTTTGACCCTTTGACCACACTCCTGTCCCTGTTATTTCATTAGTTGTCCCCCGGATTTATTTGGTGTCCAGGTCCTGTGGATCCCTCTCTTAGGCTGGGGGCGGGATCCTTTAGCAGTGGATGGGCTTTCCCCACCCACTTCCCGGATCCCAATAGGATTACTCTCCTATAGCCATCTGGCCCGACCCTGTCACAGTAGACATACCCTTAGGGTTAGATCCACAAAGGTGACTGAAGCTCTGCATTGCACTGCCAAAAGTGAGGCACCATGCTGTCCAATGGAGTCTTCAGCCCTGAGTTAAGTGCCCAGGCTCCCTATACAATGCATAGGGAGAGGTAGATGCCTAAGAATAGGATTCACAGGAGCCAGTGTGCTGAGGGTAAAAATACCCAAGCTAGCCAGTGGGAAGTGCTGAGGAGAGGGGTGTGACTTAGGTCCTGCCACTCAAATGGAGTTACCTGCCTAACTCCAGGCTGGAGGGAAGTCCCTCCCTCCAGTTGGGATTCATAGCCATGAACCCTCTCCTGGCATTAGGCACCTACATTGGGTCAGCCAGCCCTTTCTTATGAAAAACTGGAGGAGGAAGTGGTACCTCCCTACTAGCCCAAAGGTTAGAGCACTCACCTGTGAAATGGGAGACCTGCGTTCAAGTCTCTGCTCCAAAATCAGGCAGAGTTGGGATTTGAACCCATATTCAGGGGAGTGCTCTAGCCACTGGGATATTGCGAGCAGTGCCACCACAACAGTATCTCTTGTGGGGGTAGGTGTGTTCTGAGAATACCCGCAGGCAAGAGAGGCAGAGGAAATGCCTGGTCGGTGAATCCTGTTGTGGCTTAAGAGTGAGTTAAGTGACAAGCTGCTCAGCAGTGTCAGGATTTAGGTGGCTTTGGACATGCCCACATGCAGAAATTAAGGTACATACAGGATTTGCTGGCAGAAATGTAGGTACCTATGGGATTTAGGCACATAAAAGATAGATGGCAACTGAGTGGTTGTGAATGCCAGTGGTGCCTAAATGTTGGATTTAGGCACCTAAAGGGGCAGTTAAATGCTGCAGTCCCCCTTGTGAATCTAGTCCCTAGTGAACAGAACAGGCTGAAAAACAAAACAAAACTTCCACAAACATTTTGTGAAAATGTTGTTTAATTTTTGTTGTTGAAATTCAGAATTTTCATTGAAATTTCAATTTTTTTTGTTATCTTTGCTAGGGAATCATGTGTGAACAAGACTTTCACAAGACAGTTAACTTTGTTAACCGAAAAGCATTTAAATATAAAAATTTAACATGATCATTTAATATTTAACAGCAAGGAATCTCTCTCACACACCCCTATCCCCACTCACCCCACCATCTGTACCTACTAGTAACTAAAAATCTGTGGAAGATGTTAAACAACAGTTACAAATAATAAACTGTGAAAGATCTTGTTTAATTTGACTTCTGCACATGTGGTTTACTAGCTCCTGCATCCTTCTAGCAAAAGCAACAGCCTCTAGAGAAAATGAGAGGATTGCTCAAGCATTACCAAAGTGAACATGCAGGTGTAATGATCTTAGCTCATTACTAGATTTCCAGTTTTGCTCAGAGTGAGTTCTCTGTATTCTATTATATGTAGTTTGAAAACCTTTTACTGAAAATTCCTAACAAAAAGATGTCAAAGAACATAATACAGAACGTTTGATTACATAGTCAGGGTCTTTTGGGGGGATAATAATGGTTTTTAAAGTCCTGATCCAAAGAACGTTGATGTCATGAGGCCTTAAACAACCAACCAAATTCTGCTTTTATTTATATCAGTGCAAGTTTCTTGTAACCAAGTGAATTTCATTGGTGCATCTTGGTACATAAACATAAATATGCAGGATGATAGAATATTATAAGCAAAAATAAAGAATAACTTAAGGTCAAAAAGGCTTGACTTTGCACTACTCAGGTGAATAAATGCTCCAGCATTGTGGTCCATGGTTCTAAATTTGATTCTGAACTTTCAGAACATTTTCCTTCAAAAAGAGAGAATTTCTTATGTAGGATGTAAAGAAAAATTTGGATAAAGCTAGTAAATCAGTTCCGTCTGGCCAATCAGTCTGAGCAAATTAATGACACAAGTGAGTAATGTAGATCTGTTTTATGTATAAAGAATATACAACCTCATCTAATTAGAAGCTAAATGTGAAATTACATTAAAAAAAACCCCTCTGTTGAAAGATGTTAAGGTTGTAAAATCATCCAGCTCCTGCTTCTGTTCCCCCCCACCCCACACTCCTATTCTCCTCCAACCAGCTGCTTCCCTTTCTTCCTCTACTCTCCACTCCCCCATTCCTATCCTCCCCCATTTCTGGCTCCTGGCCCTCTCTCTCCTTGTTCTTATTCCCCTTCCCTGTCTTTTGCCTCATCCCCCATACCCTGCATCTATTCCCTCTCCCCAGCCCTCCTTCCTCACCCCTATAGATATAGATATATATATATAATATATATACACACATATGTCAGGCAGCTGCCTCCTTTATCTCCATTCTGCCTGAGCACCAGCAGAAGGGGCTACTCCTGAGGGAATTCTGCATCAGAAAATTAAAAATTTTGCACACAGTATTTTAAAATTCTGCATATTTTCATTTGTGCATATAACAACAATATAATCACATCAGTTTCAATTATTTTGGTAATTTATTTCAAAATACCTGTCAGCAAGTATGTCTGTAACAATACAGACACCAGAAAAGATTTCCCGTAGAGTGTTAAAGAAACCATGACAACCCAGTTCCTATTTCTCTGTGATGCTTTTGTCGGGCACCTCAGTCTGGCTGTGTCACACGTGCCAGCTGTGTACATCTTGGGGGAAAACTCTGCCCCTCCTGTCTTTTAATTGATTCTCATTTTTTCACCCTGTCCCCAGAGGGTTATCATATAGAGGTCCCGAAAAAGCGGATACTGCCGGGAAAACTGGGAGCTGGCAGAGCTATGGGGGGTGTGTGTGCTCAGTGGCGGATTTAGAGTTAGTGGGGCCCTGTGCTCAGCTTTATTTTTGGGGCCCCTCCTTGGGATCCAGCAAAGAAAAAGAACATTCTCTCTTATCTCCCCCCCATCCCCGTTTTTCATTCTTTTTTTTCCCTTCATCCTCCTCCTATAGGTAATAGGAAGTAAATGAAAATAAAGTGAGGTACCTTGATTGTTTTTGTAGTCTTATTTATTTTTCCACAGACCACTTGAAAATCACTGAGGGTCTCGGCAGAGCACTTTATGATCTTTCCAAATATTGTTTGTACTGTTAGCTAACTATCGTAAAGCACTTTGGATAAGAGCACTTTATAAAAAAAATGTAAAAAAACATTGGGGTGCAGGGTCTGGCCACGACTTAGGGTGCAGGAGAGGGCTCAGGGCTGGGGGTGCAGGGTCTGGAAGGAATTTAGGGTGCAGGAGCAGGCTGGGGGTTGGGGTGCAGGGTCTGGCCAGGAGTTAGGGTGCAGAAGGCGGCTCAAGGCTGGGGCAGGGGGTTAGGGTGTGGAGCGCTTACCTGAGGCAGTTCCCGTTTGGTGTGAGGGGTGCAGGTGGGGATATGGGGGTGGGTGGGTGCAGGAGTCAGGGTGGGCAGGGGGCTGGGGGTGTGGGGTATTGCAGGAGTCAGGGAGGGCAGGGGGTTGGGGGTGTGTGAGGGGGTGCAGTAATCATGGCTGGGAGTGTGTGAGGGGTGCAGGAGTCAGGGCTGGGGTTATGGGCTGGGGTCATGGGGGTGCTCCCATCCCTCTGCCCCATCCCATCCCACCCCAGCCCTTTGCCTTGAGCGGCTCATGGCAGAGGATAGGGGATGGTTATGTGTAAGGGGAGTGTGGGAGCCCCACATTTGCTCCGCCCTGCCCCAATTCCACCCCCTTACCCAAGGCCCTGCCCTCATCTCTTCTCTGCCACCTCCCCCAAGCGTGCTGCGGCCCAACTCCTCCACCTCCCTTCCAGAGCTATCTGAGTGCTGGCAAACAGCTGTTTGGTGGTGGGGAAGGGGTGGGAACATGGCATGCTCGGGGGAGGAGGCGGGGAAGAGGTGGGGGAGGGGAGAGCTTGGCTGCTGGTGGGGGTGGAGCCTGCAGCAGGAGCCACAGGAGCCAGCAGGACCAAGCTTCTGCCCCCACAGCTGCCCGGCCCTGGGGCCCCCTATCGTGGGGGGGTCCTGTGCTAGGGCACCCTGTGTTTTACTGTAAATGCGCCTCTGGGGGTGCTGAAGGTGTGTGTGTTAGGAGGGGGTATTTGGGGGCTGCTGGAGGGGGCTGTGTGGGACCCCTCAGCCCTAACACCTGCACCCTCTCTCCCACCAGAGCCCAGCCACAGGGCCAGACACCCAGCTCAGACACCTGAACCCCTTCCTCCTCCAAGAGCTCAGCCATGAGACACCCCCTGCGAGGCCAGACCTGAACCCCCTCCCCTCCAGAGCCCAGGGATCCAGAGGGAGAAACGGCTTTATGCTGATGAGACCAGGATTGTATGGAATTTCCTGTGGTGATTTCAGTGTTGGGCTGTGCAGGACTTACACAGCATAGGGCCTCCATCCCTATTGGGCTGCTCACTGTGGGGCTGCAGCCCACACGCCACCTCCTTCCTTCAGGGCATGCTGGGAACTGCAGCTGCTGGAAACCCTCCAGCTCCCTCTGCCCTCAGCAGTGTCCTCTCTTTGCAAGGTGGGAAGCTGGGCTCTGCTGGGTTCAGCAGCCTCTAGTGGCAGCCAGCAGCTCTGCAGCCCCATTTCTGTGGGAAAAAATGAAATTCTGCACAGAACATTAATTCTGTGTAAATTCTGCATTGTGCAGTGCCTCCGAATTCCCTCAGGAGTAAGGGGCATTGAGAACACAGGCGCCCACAATGGCCAAGACCAGCAACTGTAGGGGATGTCCTGCTGGAGCATACTCAGTACAGATGGACCCTTCCAAGAATTTAACTTGCCAAACATTAACAAGTTTCTACTGAGCATGTATGAGCTGAAATTTTCAGAGACTCAAAGCTTGGCCAGTGTTTAGTGGATTTTCATGGGGATGGCAAAAGACAGAAAGGCCACTCTTCAGCGAATCTGGTTCTAAATGAACAGTTGTATGAAAGATTTATATGGACAAAATGTATATTTCACTAATTTTGTTCTTGGAAAGAGTTATTGTAGCTGAAACTTTTTTAAAAAACAAGAAATCAGTTCATGGCAGACACCTGACACAGAAAATTTCAGCCTGAACCATTTAAGTTTGGAAAAGTGATAAGCAACTGAAAATAGGGTCCTATAATGAAAGTTGCCACACAACCTTTACTATAGGTTTCACTACTTAAAAGGAAAACAAAGGCAGTAAACAGCTCTCAGACAGAATAATGAAATAACAATGAGGAAATCTGAAATTTTAATAAATTAAACAGGTGCCAGTAAAGGATTATTGGGACTTGGAAAGACTGATGTTTTGAATCCCTAGAATAGGTGACCATGGGAAAGGTAGAAGCTGCTATTATGTGTCATCATACCCATTGGGTTTCATCAGTCAATGAGAGTTTGTTGTGGTATGTGGTATATTTCACTGGTTATGTGTATTGTCACTTGACACCCTTTTGGACTATTCGGTGGGTAGGATTCTGTGGAAGCTCAGGTAACTTTCTCTCTCCTGCATGTCCAGTTCAGTTAACCTCCTAACAGACTTGGTCATTATTTTTCTAATTTGTGTCTGGACTCTGAATTACTAATGCTGCAAATGTAACAGGCCTCATTACCTTCTTGGAAAAATGGTTACTGTACACCTTGTGATGCAGGCAAGACTTCAGAATTCAGAGGTAATACTTTCTACTAAGTTAAACTTATTGTCCATTTGTTTTGCATTTAGTCTTATAACATTAATCATGAGGTTTAAATAGGAAGCCCTGACCAGAATTCACAGTGTTCCACCAATCAGGCCCAGGAAAGCCCTCACTGATATAACTTCAGGTTTCATGATCTCTCCTGCTCAGCTGGTAGCAGCTAGGTGGGCACAGGGAGGTTACCGTTGACTAGGAACATTGTGGCTCAAGGGTCAAGTCCTGTGGGATCAGTTATGAAATTACTTCAAGACTAGATTTGGCCCCTTTACTGTTTGAAGAAAAATTAATTGCAGTGAACAGCTACATCCAATTACCTTTACCTGCCCTTATTTCTCCAGATCCGAATTCCTAGCTTGGGTATTTGCTAAGCAAATAGCAGTGTGTTCTTAATATTGCACTCTCAGTAACCAGCTACAATGACCTTTAAATGTAATTTTATCATGTTAGAACCATTTTTAAAATGTAAAATTATTTTACTTTGGCAGTTGACCTTATTGCTGTAATCCCTTTGAGCCATCTTATGGCTTCTTGTGCTGCACACATAGGGTTAAACAAAAGAAATTTTAGCCCACCATCAGAAAAGTGCATTGCTGCTGTGTTTTTCTCCTTTGAAGTGTTGGCCTAGAGCAGTGGTGGGCAACCTGAGGCTCATGGGCCATACGTGGCCCGTCAGGGTAATCCGCTGGTGGGTCGTCAGACCGTTTGTTTACATTTACACAGCCGTCCACAGCTCCCAGTGGCTGTGGTTCGCCGTTCCTGGCCAAGGAGAGCTGTGGGAAGTGGCACAGGCCTGGCTGCAGAGAATGGTATCATAGGCCAATCATTGGCAGGAGCTGATCTTTCTATACTGAAATGAGGAACAATAGATAGAGTGGGGGTAAGTGATGACTTGGCTCATATGTTATGTTTTTCATCCACCCTTTCTGTGTCTATGTTCTTTAATTAAGATAATTATTTGTGGAAGAGGAAATGGAAAGACCATACTTGATCTGCTTTTCTCTCTCATATATTTTTTTCTTTACTGATTGCAGTGAAATCGGAGAAACATTACATAATCTGTAAGCTATCACCACTGAATAGATCCCTGTATGTTTTTCAACAGCTAAATACTGCTCAGTCACTACCGATGCCTGTCATTCATTGGCAGTTCTTCAGTTGTCCCAGTTGGTCTGCATTGCGAATGATTGTGAAATTAATTTTAAAGCAAGCTACATTAGTCACATGCATTTATCTTTGGATAAATTCATCCTTACTTGCTAATGCCATAAAATGCTTTTTAATTAAAAAAATATATTTTTACACACACACACAAACTTATGGACTAAAATGTTCAGTTATGAAGCAAATTATTGTAAAGGGTTTTATTAAGGTAGCTAAACAACCTTTTTATTTTACACTCATTAAAATGTAGCCCAACATTTCCTGTGATTTTTAGTTAAGACTATCTTCCTTTATTTTATAGTCCACAGTCTATTTGATCAAAAATGTTGGTTTGTTGTTGGATTTTTTTTTAACATTAATTTGAACATGTAGAAAAAATGAGGCTCTTTAGAGCAGAGATGAAGACAAAAGCCTGAATGTACAAGAGGAGTTCACAGATTCCAAGGGCAGAAGGAACCATTATAATGATCTAGTCTGACCACACATATAACACAGGCCATTGAACTTTCCCAAAATAATTCCCCAGAACAGATCTTTTAGAAAAACATCTAATCTTGATTTAAAAATTGTCAGTGATGGAGAATTCATCACAAACCTTGGTAAACCATTCTAATAGTTAATTACCCTCACTGTCAAACAGTTATGCCTTATTTCCAATCTCAATTTGTCTAGCTTCCAGCCATCATGTTATACCTTTCTCTGCTAGACTGAAGAGCCAACTATTAAATGTTTGTTCCCCATGTAGATACTTATAGACTGTAATCAAGTCTTAATTTCTCTTTGTTAAACTGAGTAGATCAAGCTTGTTGAGGCTCACTTTTGTGGGGAGAGCTGACAGGTGTGGAGGAGCGCACAGTTCAGATGGAAACATCCCTTAGGGATGAATTTATTAAAGGGGGAACTAAATTTAATTAAATTTAACATCCTTGTTGGGGGAAAAAGGCCAAAGAAACTCACCATAGTACCATTTCAGTTAAAAAAGGGGAACTACACACATACAAGAGGAAGTTAGTTCAATGGAAATTAAAACGAACAGTCACAAGGGTGAAATGCTTGCAAACTGCATGGAGACTATTTAAAAACACCATAATAGGAGGTCAAAATAAATGTATGCCCCAAATAATAAAAACATAATAAGAGGACTAAACAAATGCTACCATGGCTAAACAGCAGAGTAAAAGAGGTGGTTAAAGGCAAAAAGGTATCCTTTAAAAATTGGAAGTCAAAACCTAGTGATGAAAATAGAAAGGAGCATAAATTCTGTCAAGTCAGGTGTAAAAGTATAATAAGGATGGCCAAGAAAGAATTTGAAGAGCAAAAAAGAAAAAGAAATGCTGTTTTTTGTGTGTGTGTCAAGTACATCAGAAGCCCGAAGCCTGCCACTCAGTGGGGCCACAGGATAATCGAGGTGCTAAAGGAACACTCAAGGAAGACAAGGCTGTTACAGAAAAACTAAATGAATTTTTTTTTACATCTGTCTTCTCTGCAGAGGATATAGAGAAGATCCCCACACCCAAGCCATTCTTTTTAGGTGACAAATCTGAGAGGTGTCCCAGATTGAGGTGTCATTAGAGGAGGTTTTGGAACAAACTGATAAATCAAATAGTAATAAGTCACCAGGACCAGATGGTATTCACCCAAGAATTCTGAAGGAACTCAAATGTAAAATTGCAGAACTACTAACTGTGGGATGTACCCTATTGTACCAGACAACTGGAGGGTAGCTAATGTAACACCTATTTTTTCAAAAGATTACAGGCCAGTAAGATTAACTTCAGGCAAATTAGTTGAAATTACAGTAAGGAGCAGAATGATCAAACAACTAGACAAAACATGATATGCTGGGAAAGAGTCAACACAGCTTTTGGAAAGAGAAATCATGCCTTACCAATCTATTAAAATTCTTTGATTGTGTCAACAAGCATGTGAACAAGGGTGATCCAGTCAATATGGTGTACTTGGACCTTCAGAAAGCAAGGTCTTACCAAAGGCTCTTAAGCAAACTAGCAGTCAGGGATAAGAGGGAAGGGCCTTTCATGGATCAATAACTGGTTAAAAGATAGGAAACAAAGGGTAGGAATAAAATGGTCAGTTTTCACAATGGAGAGAAGTAGAACAGTTCCCCAAGGATCTGTACTGGGACCTGTGCTATTCAACATACTCATAAATGATCTGGAAAAGGGGGTGAACAGTTTGGAGGCAAAGTTTGCAGGTGATATAAAATTACTCAAGAAAGTTAAGTCCAAAGCTGACTGTGAAAAGTTACAAAGTGATCTCATTAAACTGGGTAACTGGGCAACAAAACGGCAGATGAAATTCAGTGTAGATAAATGCAAAGTAATGTATATTGGAAAAAATAATCCCAACTCTACATACAAAATGATGGGATCTAAATTAGCTGAGATAAGATCTTTGAGTCATCATGGATAGATCTCTGAAAACATCCACTCAATATGTACTGGCAGTCAAAAAAGCTAACAGAATGTTAGGAACCATTAGGAAAGGGTTAGATAATAAAACAGAAAATATCATAATGCCACTATATAAATCCATGGTATGCCCACACCTTGAATACTGCTGGCAGTTCTGGTTGCCTCATCTCAAAAAAGCTGTATTAGAATTGGAAAAGGTTCAGAGAAGAGCAATGAAAATCATTAGGGGAGATTAAAAAGAGTGGGACTGTTCAGTTTAGAAAAGAGCTGAGTAAGTGGGGCAAGATATGATAGAGGTCTATAAAATCATGAATGGTGTGGAGAAAAAGGTGATATTTGCCTCTTTACCTAACACAAGAACTTGGGGTCATTGATGATATTAATAGGCATCAGGTTCAAAACAAACAAAAGGAAGTACTTCTTCACACTGTGCACAGTCAGCCTGAGGAATTTGTTGCCAGGGGATATTGTGAAGGCCAAAAGTACAACCGGGTTAAAAAAAAAAGTTAGATAAGTTCATGGAGGACAGGTCCATCAGTGGCTGAGAGCGACAGAATCAAGAGCAAAATCCTAGACATGTCAACTGGTATCATTTGCACCTTTCTGGAATGTGTTTATGGGAATATATAGTGTCTAGTACTTCTTAGGAATGTTTGTGTTTTTGCAACACTAGCCCTGTTCTTAACAAGTTCATGTTCCGGACAGTGAACTTGCAGACAGCTGTTTTGTAACAGGGTGTTGCAGGGCAGCTATACTTTGTCATCCCTGGAGGGGAGGAGAGGGTGGCATTATAGTCTGGCGGCTAAGTCCAAATAACCACTGTTTTCCTCAAGGCGGTATGACCTAATGGTCCGAGTCAATAGGATCACTCTTCAATACAGGACAGAAGAGTCCAGTGGCCAACATCCATGGACTTGCCCCTAGATTCAGGGCAGTATTGCCTAATGGCCAGAGTCAATAGAACCACCTTTCAATGCAGGGAAGTACGGCTCAGTGCTAGAGTCAGTAGGGTGCCCTTAGTTTCAGAGCAGTATGGCCTAGTGATCAGAGTCAATAGGGTTACCCTTATATGCAGGGTGGTGTGGCCAAATGGCCCAAGGGGGGCGGGCTGCCACCCAGGGGTGGGTTGGCAGTTGGGGTAGGGGGACCCAGGCCCTCCCTGCTTCACTGGGTCCCAGCCCAGGGCCCTATCAGCAGCAAGTGTGCCCACCACTGGGTCAGCGGGGATCCATCCAAAATACACTGACTCGGTTCCCAGTTCCACAACCGGATCAATGTCTGGTTCCCCTGGGCTACTTCCTACTGTTTTCCCACTCTGTAGTCTGCAGGTTCTCTGGGTCTCCAGGATAATTGGCAGATGAAGCTCCTGATGACTCCTCCTCACGGGCTTCCATGGCCAGCCAGGTATTTGCCTAGTTCTTGGAGTGGCTAGCTTCCATGGTCTAGGGCTCTGATAGCTCCCGGCCGGGGGCCTGCAACACACATCCTCTCTTCTCCATGGTCAAAGCAGACTGAGCTGGGTGCTCCCTTTTATACTGAGGTTCCAGTTGGTACATGCCTAGCAGGAGCAAGAGGGTATGACTTCCTTAGCCCACAATATGGAGTTAATCCTTGTCCAGTGCGGGGCAAGTATACCCCATCACACGGGGCCTGACTTTTGCTCATAGGCTGAATCTTGCTAACTTTGCTTTATAGCAGAAGGGCCTGACTTTAGTTCAGGCCTTAGACCTGGCCCTCTCTTTCTCTTACACCCACGGGTGACTTAAGATGGCAGTCATCACATAAATGGCAGCTTATCCAAGATCTGAACTGCTATTGGCTTCAGATACTTGGGATGAACTTCCTCTGGACAGAGGAAACATTTAACGCAATGACCAATGGGTTACACTTGCAACAAAGGATTCTAGAAAGCAGAGCCCAAGGATGCACCTACTCCCTGGAGACAGAGCTTCTCTTTTTCCTCTACCAGAGCATCCTGAATTTGAAGGCACTCTTAAAGGGTTACCCCATACATTGTTGTTAAATTTTGTTTGGAAAGCCATCAACTCTTATTTATTTATTGTGTTTATAGTCATTTCTGTAATGCTTGCTACTGTAGCATCTGAAGGAAACTTTGTATTTAATATATTTGCATATTATATTAATGTTCTAGATTTCTAGCACAAGACAATATCCTATCTTGAATTTTTTTTTCTTTTCTGGAATGTGTTCAGATGATTTGGAAAATATAGCAACCTTTACAGAACAAGCAGGTGGAAAATGTTTTTGTGCACTTTTAGTTAATGTCAAGTGTCGGGAGAATAAGAATCTGTCTAATTTTGCCAATTCCCCAAGTGACAAGAACATCTTGTTCTTCCTCTCAAAGTAGTAGAGGTGGGGAATGTCATATACTGGAGCATTTCTTTGCCAACCCAATGACCCCCACTGACAGTTCTCTTTTTCCAGAATAAGAGATGGGGCAAAACTACACTCTAATTCAAAACATGCTACAGCATCTTTAATATACACCATAAAATATTCTTATCCTGTTTTAAAACTGACGTTTTAGCTATGGGAACTATTTAACATATATCTAAAGAGAAGTCCCATAAATTTGACTGTTAAGAACATTTGTCCAAAATGCTCTTGGAGGTTGCTGACTCTCTACAACTTCTGTTTCATATGTCACTGGTTAGGATAATGGGATTTTAAAAGTGGTATGGCGCAGAATCATGTACCATTTGACTAGACGAGTTTGGACCACTCAAACCACTGACACTGATGGAGATAAACTACACAACCAAATAGTTTTAAATAGGCTTAATCTATATCCTCATTCCCTCAGTTTACAGGTGTTCTATTCCATCTGAAACAGCAGGTTCAAAGCTGTTGATGGCTTATTTTTTAAAGCTTGGTTTCGGAGTAGCAGCCGTGTTAGTCTGTATTTGCAAAAAGAAAAGGAGTACTTGTGGCACCTTAGAGACTAACCAATTTATTTGAGCATAAGCTTTCATGAGCTACAGCTCACTTCATCTGATGCATTCAGTGGAAAATACAGTGAGGAAATTTATAAACACACAGAACATGAAAAAATGGGTGTTATCGTACACACTGTAAGAAGAGTGATCACTTAAGATGAGCTATTACCAGCAGGAGAATGGGGTGGGGGGCAAGAAAACCTTTTGTAGTGATAATCAAGGTGGGTCATTTCCAGCAATTAACAGGAATGTCTGAGGAACGGGGGGGGGGGGAGGGAATAAACATGGGGAAATAGTTTTTCTTTGTGTAATGACACATCCACTCCCAGTCTCTATTCAAGCCTAAGTTAATTGTATCCAGTTTGCAAATTAATTCCAATTCAGCAGTCTCTCGTTGGAGTCTGTTTTTGAAGTCTTTTTGTTGTAATATTGCGACCTTTAGGTCTGTAATCGAGTGACCAGAGAGATTGAAGTGTTCTCCGACTGGTTTATGAATGTTATAATTCTTGACATCTGATTTGTGTCCATTTATTCTTTTACGTAGAGACGGTCCAGTTTGACCAATGTACATGGCAGAGGGGCATTGCTGGCACATGATGGCATATATCACATTGGTAGATGTGCAGGTGAACGAGCCTCTGATAGAGTGGCTGATGTGATTAGGCCATATGATGGTGTCCCCTGAATAGATATGTGGACACAGTTGGCAACGGGCTTTGTTGCAAGGATAGGTTCCTGGGTTAGTGGTTCTGTTGTGTGGTGTGTTGTTGCTGGTGAGTATTTGCTTCAGGTTGGGGGCCTGTCTCCCAATATTTGTGAGAGTGATGGGTCGTCCTTCAGGATAGGTTGTAGGTCCTTGATGATGCATTGGAGAGGTTTTAGTTGGGGGCTCAAGGTGATGGCTAGTGGCGTTCTGTTATTATCTTTGTTGGGCCTGTCCTGTAGAGGGTGACTTCTGGGTACTCTTCTGGCTCTGTCAATCTGTTTCTTCACTTCAGCAGGTGGGTATTGTAGTTGTAATAATGCTTGATAGAGATCTTGTAGGTGTTTGTCTCTATCTGAGGAGTTGGAGCAAATGCGGTTGTATCGTAGAGCTTGGCTGTAGACGATGGATCGTGTGCCTAAAGCTTATTTCTAAATAATTGGATTGTTTTTAATTCTGCTTTTGTGATTTGATGACTGTCACAGGAAAAAATACCAGTTATAAAGTAATTTCCATTTGATTTGCCCTCCACAAGTGTATTTGTGTGACTAGAGAATCATATACCTGGACATGCACTGGAGGACTCAGCAGGCTGCAGAACAGTGCTACTTACAAACACAGGACAGCAAATATAATGGTTGAATACTGCTAAGGGGCCTAGGAATCATGTTTTATTCCCACCCTACCCCCTCAGATGTAATTCAACTGATAATTAGTCCCCCTGCTCCCATCCCCAAATTCTCTTTTAATGCTAAGGACAGATTGAAGTGCCAAACTTAAGGCTGGCCTTGATCACTGTGTCTGCTTTCCCCATAACTTGCTGGCTTTTGTGCTATTTAGCTAGCTCCTCAGCTGGGGTAAATCAGCATAACTCAGTGGAAGTAGCAACCCTAAGAGGCACAGCTCCAGAGGAGGTGGGGCAAAAAGACAGTTCTTAAGCCACCTTTGTGCTGCCCTGATCTGGGCTGCCTGCTGGCAGGGTCACACAGTCCAAAACCACTTTCAGGGTATAATGAACTCAAAATAGAAGTAGTTCCTTGCCCCTCTGAGCTAAATTCTTTCTCTAGAATTGAATCAGCAGGGCTCCTTCTGAACTCCTGTCACTGTCCCTGATTGCGGCCTGGCTCAGGCTGGTTCCTTTGGGGGTAGCCTAAGGGAGCATCACACCTCTGGCTTCTGACAGGAACTATCTTTTCATTTTGGCCTGCTGGGCCTTGATTGGCTGTTGCTGGTTCGGAGTGCTTCTGGCTGCTGGAGGGCCAGATGTCACTGGCTCCCAAAAGGGCTGCTCTTTTCCTCTCAGAGAGCTGTTTCCTGGGGTGTGGTGCAGCAGAGCAATAGGGGTTTCAGCTGAGGGCTGCGAAGGCCTGGCAGTTAGTCAGTACAGTGGTTTGTTTTTGATAAAACTTCTACTCGGAGATTAAATACAGGTAAAAGGATTGATTTTTCCCATTGCAGACTCTTGTGTAAATCAGAAGTATCTCCACTGAAGTCAGCTAAATTATTCCAGTGGGGAAGAATTGTGCTCAGACTTTGAACAATGTTTCTATTTCTTTCAGAGTAACAGCCGTGTTAGTCTGTATTCGCAAAAAGAAAAGGAGTACTTGTGGCACCTTAGAGACTAACCAATTTATAAGTCTCTAAGGTGCCACAAGTACTCCTTTTCTTTTTTCTATTTCTTGTAAACCTTTCATTAATAGCACTTATCTAGAGGGAGTACAACAAGTGTTTGCAGGGTAAAGCACTGTTTTTTTTGTTTGTTTGTTTGGTTTTTTTAGATAGGAAATAGATTTTGATGTTGGTGTGACCGTGATCTGATATTCTCTTTTGGGAATAAAAATTGGTTTTCCTGGGTATAACTCAGTCTGCTATGAGTCTTAGGAAACAATTTTTATCACTTGTGTCTGAAGTCAAGCTAATTAAAACAGATTTTAAATGGTTTTGTTCATGGAAATGCCAGAAAATGTATAATGTGGGAGTTGTTGTTGTTATTATTATTATTATTATTTTTAAATCCTGACTAGGTGGCTGAATATTTGGACAGAAAAAGCAATAAGAAAGATACCTGTTTCAGTGATTCCTCTTTTACTGGTTTGAGATGTGAAAAACTGAATTGATGATTGATAATACTGTACAAGTTTTCTCATTTAGCGAATGGGGAACTTCTTATAATGCGATGTGTATTAGATTGATAGCTATATAGCACTTTATTCCTATTCTGATGACCTAGTTAGCTAAGAATAATTTTCTTTTTTATGCTTTCAGAATGTAATGATTACTACTTTATCTATTTGTGTATTTTATATTTTATGGCCTTTGTTTGTCATACAAAATATTTCTAGGCGCTTCCAATATTTTGGATGTATATGTAATAGGTATTTGGCTAATAATATAATACAAAATTAGGAGAGGCTGGCCGTACATTTGGAAAACTGCTCTTGGTTATCTAGCTTCCAAGGGATTCCTTTCATTTGCCAGGGCTAGGTGAATAATTGTGATTGCCACCTTCTTCCTCCCTGCACACCAGCCATGCAAGAACTAAAGGAAAGTGCTAAGTCAATATTATACATAAAAGTAGAGATAAAGATGGTAACAATGCCTATTATTACGGTTGCCTGACATTTCCCATCAAAATTGTTTTCAGCTGTTTATTCCTTTGCCAAACATTAACTATTTGGGCTGAACATTTCCCATGCTGAGTATCTGCCTCAGGCTAAAGTCTTCTGGAAGAATTCAGCTAAAAAGTTTGTGCCATTTCCAAGAACAATGAAATCTTCCTAATGGAAAATAGCTGGTAGTTCCATGAGATCTCATTAAAAACTAGGAAATTAACTCCATGTCATCACTATGGCTGCTTCTTCTAATTACTATAGTTCACAATTTGTACTATCTCATTTAGTAGCATTTGTTGATAAAGGAAAAAAGTTACTTCACTTTTGACAAACTGGCTTAGGTGTTAGAATCTCAAATACACTCTTACCTTCTAAATTCCATATGGAATCACTAACACAAAATCTGCTTCACTTTCACAAGGTTATATGCACACATAGTTCTGGAGCAACACACAGTTCAGCATATGCAAATTGTACTTTTTAAAGTCTGTTTTGTTTAGAAGTTTAGCAATAAAGAGAACAAATAAAGAATGTAATGTTACTCATAATGGAGTCAGTCATTGATCAGAGCTTCATTAAGCGGGATTACTCACTATAATTTCTGCACCAGAGATCAGGGTGTCATGATTTGAATCTCTCTCTATTTTAGTTTAGCAAATTGAAAAAATAAATTGCTAGAGCAAAACATTAAAAAACATTAGAATCAAACTTTTTCTAAAGTGTTTACTTATAGGCAAAATTACTTTCCTCGCTTTGACTTTATTAACAATGGGAGACATACTGATTAAAATAATTTTTCAACAGAACATTTAAACAGAATTAAAGTAAATAAATACAAAGGATTCCAAGCTGCTTGTCAAAGGAAACCATTCCAATCCAGAATTTTGTGTTACAGTAATAAGTAAAAAGAAACAGACTAGGTTCTCCTGTCATTTCCCAGCAATAGGTTTGCACATGTGTAACTGTGATAAGAAACGGACCCACTATCTATTTCATATATACTGAGGATGACCAGATAGCAACTGTGGAAAAAATGGGACAGGGGGTGGGAGGTAATAGGTGCCTATATAAGAAAAAAGTCCCAAAAAACGGGACTGTCCCTATAAAAACATCTGGTCACCGTATGTATACCTGAGATTTCATCCTCCCCAGTAGTGCCGTCAACTCTGCAGTGAGCCCATACAGCGCACCACTGACTTTAGGGGACTCTGGGCTGCGTAGGGGTCTATTTGCACACAGCTGCTTGCAGAATCAAAACCTAAGATTACATCTGGGAGTGTTCTGCACAATGCAGAATTTCATGTTTCTCCTGCAGAATTGGGGCTGCGGAGTTGCTGGCTGCCAGTAGGGGCTGTTGGACTCTGCAGAGCCCAGCTGGCAGTCAGTGTCGTGCCCAGCCCAATAGGGACAGAGGCTGCATGCTTTGGCTGCCGTCTTGATCCTCATTCTTCTGAATATGGGCGAGGGCATGGGAGACTCAGCTCTGGCAAAGTGTGAGGAAGGGCAGGGCCGCACCGCATACCACATCCCATAGTGGGACAGTAAAGAAGCTGGGGGGGAGTAAAGGCTGTGGGGTGGAGGTATGTGAGCTCAGAGGGAGAGGGTGTGGGTGTCTGGGCACTGGGGGTGCCCTGTGGCTAGGCTCTGGGGGCATAGGCGCTGACTCTGTGGGTAAAAAATGAGTGGGTGCTTAGTACCCACCAGCAGCCAGCTTTCCCCTCCCACCCACTGCCTCCCATACTCTAGAGGCCCCACCAATCAACTCCTCCCCATCCCTCCCAGTACCTGCTTCAATCAGCTGGGAGAAAGGGTGGTGTGGGGGCGGGGCTTGGGGCAGAGTGGGTGCGGGAAGATGTGGGTGGGGACAGGGCCTGGGGTGGAGTTGGGGGTTGAGCACCCTCAAAGCCTGGAGGAAGCTGACGCCTGTGCTGGAGGAAGAGGGGTGTGGATGTCTGAGCTCTGGGGGTACCCTGCAGCTGGGCTCTGGTGGGTGGGGGGTGAAGCTGTCTGGGCTCGGGGGGTGTCCCACAGCTGGGCTCTGGGGGAGAGGGGTATGGGTGTCTGGGTTCTGGGGTGCCCTGTGGCTGGTATCTAGGCTCGGGAGGTACCCCGCGGCTGGGCTCTAGGGGGAGGGGTGCAGGTGTCTGGGCTCTGGGGGCCCCATGCAGTCCTTCCAGCACCTCCCAACAGGACCTGGGTTGTCATAGGGGTTTCTTTAACTCTCTATTATTGGAGGAATCTTTTTTTTTGTTGTGTGTATTGTTGATATACTTGTTGATAGGTATTTTGAAACAAATTACCAAAATAATTGAAACTAGAGTGATTATATTGTATTATTTTGACAAAATATGCAGGATTTTTAATTCTTTGGTGCAAAATTTTTAATATTTTGGCGCAGAATTTCCCCCAAAATATAAGATGATAGAGCTCCTCCATGGATAATAAACACCCACCCCAATCCATGGGGTGGGTGTTTATTATCAAGAATAAAGAAGTCAAATTTACAAGCATGAGAATAGGAGTGAAGATTTGGATGGAAACTTACCCAAGCCATCTAAAAGTCTTAGATATGCAAAACTGTCTAGAAATGTTACAAAAAGTTGTTTTCAATTAGGCAAAGATTTGTAGAAGAAAACATAGTTGCTACGATTCTGTACCCATGCGAATTAATGACGTGAAAGCTCTGTACGAACTCAGTAGCATTGTACAAATGCAGGGTTTTCAGGAGTGAATTCGAAGGGTCGTATTCAACAACAGTCTTAATCATGGGCAGTGGGTACAATAGACCAGGGAGGCAGGCGCGTGGCATTTTCCATTCTCTGGCCTGGGGCTAGTTCGGCGAGCCTGGTGGTGCGGCTGGGGCTGGGGTAGGCCGGCTGGGGCTGCTTGGGCCAGCCCAGGCATGGAGTTGGCTGGCTGGCTGGGGCTGGCATTGGGCTGGGGTTGGCCAGCTGGCTGGCATAGCTGGGGCTGCCTGGGCTGGCCTGGGGCTGCTCGGGGTGGCCCAAGGCTGGGGTTGGCCTGAGATGGGGCCTGGTCGGCTGGCGAGGCTGGGGCAGCTTGGGCCAGCACGGGGCTGGGATCAGCCAACTGGTGTGGCTGGGACTGTTCGGGCTGGCGTGGGGCTGGGGTCAGCCGGTCATTGTGGGGGGGGCTGCTCATGCTGGTCAGAGGCTGGGGCTGGCCTGAGGTGGGAGCTGGGTGGCCGGTGAGGCTGGGGCAGCTTGGGCCAGCACGAGGTTGGGATAGGCTGGCTGGCATGGCTGGGGCTACTCAGACTGACCTGGGGATGGGGTTGGCCAGCTGGCATGGCTGGGGCTGCTGGGGCTGGGGTTGGTTGGCCAGCTGGCACGGCTGGGGCTTGGGTCAGCCAGCTGGAGCTGCTCGGACTGACCCGGGGCTGGGGCTGCTCAGGCTGGGGCTGGGGTCGGTCGGGTGGCTGAGGCTGCTCCTTGATATAAACATAGTGCTACTGAGTAAACTTGTAGACTTCATTGTTCTGTACAAACCAAATGCTAACATCCCATGTATTATGTAATTCTATTAATATTTTTTAAATTATTAACAGGCCTCTCTGATTTAGGTATTTTGACATGAATCTAGAAAGTCTGTTATAATTATCTTTTCAATGATGTACTTATTTAATATGGTTATCATTAACTCCCGTGAAGAGCATTCAGAATTTATCTTCATTCATGGTTGGCTGGGGGACAGCTATATAATTGTATAACATTGTATGACTTTCTCTTTACTTTGAGGGTTTTTTTTAGGGTGATTAATCTCTCTCTGGTAGTGTTTCTCTATCCTTTTCCTCTAGCACTTTGGGACCAGTCCTGCAAATACTTACTCATCTTTCATTCTTCTTTCCTCAAAATGTGGCATATATTATCAATTTCTTAATATTTAAGCATGTAGATATCTGGGTCTGAGCCCAGATAGTATTTTTGCTATAATGCAATATGTAGAATTCAGAGGTAAGTGAAATCTCCTACCTAATTTTTAGCGTTCTTTGGGTGGCACATTGGCCCAACTGGAGTGAGTGGCATATGGCCAGGATTTCAGGATTTGTAGTTTTCTTTGTATTACAGTAATGCTTAGAAACCCCAACCAAGATCAGAGCCCAGTGTGATTAGCACTGAGCATACACATAAGATGCAATGTCTGCCCCAAAGAGTTTAAAACTGGATCCACAAAGGGACTTCAGTGCCCAAACCCCAGATATAGGTGCCTAAATCCCAATTTTAGGCACCACTGTGTTCCACAACCTCCCTCTGTAGGTGACTAAACTCACTCTCCACCTACATTTTTGTAGCAGAAGTTCCTTAGGCACCTAAGTTTCTGCCTCTGGACATGTACATTATTGCCTCAGGCAAGTGTCCAGATGCCTATCTCATGCCTAAGCCCCAGGGTGATCCTCAAATCAGGGGAAGATAGGCATTCTCTGCCTGTGCTCCCTGTGGGGCCTGATCCAGTAGGCATGCTCAGAGGCTGACACAAAACAGATGGGGGTGGAGGAAGACCTTTAGCCCAGTGGTTAGGGTACTCACCTGAGATGGGGGAGACCCTGATTTAATGCACCCCACACGTGATGAGGAGAAAGGATTTGAATAGAGGCCTCCCACTTTCTCAGATGAATACCCTAGCCACTGGACTATGGAGTGAGTCTCACTCTTTCTCTGGCCCAATTAATATTTAATTAAAGTAGAACGGTTTCAACAAGAGGCATGGAGAAAGACCCACATCAGAATATGTCCTAGTTGCAACATCTAAGTCTGTTTATGAATCCGGGCCTTACAGTCTAAATAGACAAGACAGACAAAGTGGAGGGGAACCAGACTCTTTTCCTGTATGAGAAAACTGAAGCACAGAGAGATTGTTATCACTGGAGTCTATTGGGGGTCACAACTGTGAGTGCCAATATTAGGTCAGACTGTCCAAATTGGGCAAACACCCCCAAACTGGTGGTATAGTCTAGAGTTAGATTTAACCAAACCAGCAATGTATGTGTGCTCCTGAGTCACTTTACTAGCTCACTATAAAGCCACTGACAGTCCCCTTAGCACTCCAGTCTCATTTACCACTGGACTGCTGTGATGAAAGATATTTAAACCAAAGATCACCACACATTTGGTTCTTCCAGCTCCACGGAGATAGTCACTTACCACCAGGTCAGGGTATACTCCAGGGCTCACCAAAGACAATGCTGTTAGCCAATTCTTTTAAGAAACTAACTCAAAGTTTATTATATGAGAAAAGAAATTAGAGTTATTCAGAGGTTTAAAGCAGGTAAATTACATTACAGACAAAGTTTGTAAATCCAAAATGTTAGCAGGGATGTTATATCTGCTTGTTTCTGTGAGTCTCTCTGGTTTCCCAGATTAGTTCAGGGGAACTCAGTCCTTTGTTCAAAATTTCCATTGTTAGCGTTCATTGATCCAGAGATAGCGTAGGAAAGAGGTAATCAGGAGCCTTTGTTTTTGCCTTTTATATTCTTCAACCCTTTTGCTGGAAAAATCCTGGCTGTGTTATGGAGTCAGGCCTCCATTGCTTACGTGCTGGGTTGCACAGCTCCAAAGTCTACATGCAAATCGCAAATCTTTGTCTGCCTCTTCTGTGTGGAATGTGATATACAAGGTGTCTATGGGACTGACAAGCAGCAGTGTTTGTTTATAGTTCTTTTATTATTCCTGAAGAGCTAACCTGTGGGCATTTCCTAGACTCACAACAGGTTTGAGTTACAACCACATACAAAATTCCATAACTCCATGCTCAATATTGATACACATATTATAAAAAGATAATAATACACTGCAGATTATAACTTTTCCAATGATACTGTGCAAGGCATACTTTGTACAAAATTTATCACACTTTTGGAAAAGTGGCGACCATAGTAGTATAGATGGCCACCTTCCCCATTATATAGTATTGCAAAAGTGATTTGCCCAA